>NW_027490226.1:0-335205 GCF_050948175.1 Xylocopa sonorina | reverse complement strand
GTTATGTATTCATCGGCTACACTTCAAATGAATGTGAATGCGACACTTCCTCGCTAGGAAATAACGTTTGCAGATGTCTACCTATCGTAGCAATAGAGTTCTAATGCTTCTTAAAACGCGATATCGCATCTCATTTCTATGTTTCATGGTAAGATATAATATGATTTGCAAAGTGTTATGTATTCCTCGTCTACACTTCAAATGAATGTAAATGCGACACTTCCTTGCTAGGAAATAGCGTTTGCAGACGTCTACATATCGAAGCAATAGAGTTCAAATGCTTCTTAAAACGAGGTATTGCATCTCATATCTATGTTTCATGATAAGATATAATATTCATTGCGTAGTGTTATACATTCCTCGTCTACGATTCAAATGAATGTAAATGCGACACTTCCTTGCAAGGAATTAGAGTTTGCAGATGTCTACGTATCGAAGCAATAGAGTTCAAATGCTTCTTAAAACGAGATGTTGCATCTCATATCTATGTTTCATGATAAGATATAATATTCATTGCGAAGTGTTATGCATTCCTCGTCTACGATTCAAATGAATGTAAATGCGACACTTCCTTGCAAGGAAATAGCGTTTGCAGACGTCTACATATCGAAGCAATAGAGTTCAAATGCTTCTTAAAACGAGGTATTGCATCTCATATCTATGTTTCATGATAAGATATAATATTCATTGCGTAGTGTTATACATTCCTCGTCTACGATTCAAATGAATGTAAATGCGACACTTCCTTGCAAGGAATTAGAGTTTGCAGATGTCTACGTATCGAAGCAATAGAGTTCAAATGCTTCTTAAAACGAGATGTTGCATCTCATATCTATGTTTCATGATAAGATATAATATTCATTGCGAAGTGTTATGCATTCCTCGTCTACGATTCTAATGAAAGTAAATGCGACACTTCCTTGCAAGGAAACAGCGTTTGCAGATGTCTACGTATCGTAGCAATAGAGTTCATATGATTCTTAAAACGTGATATCGCATCTCATATCTATGTTTCATGATGAGATATAATATTCATTGCGAAGTGTTATGTATTCATCGGCTACACTTCAAATGAATGTGAATGCGACACTTCCTCGCTAGGAAATAACGTTTGCAGATGTCTACGTATCGTAGCAATAGAGTTCTAATGCTTCTTAAAACGCGATATCGCATCTCATTTCTATGTTTCATGGTAAGATATAATATGATTTGCGAAGTGTTATGTATTCCTCGTCTACACTTCAAATGAATGTTAATGCGACACTTCCTTGCAAGGAAATAGCGTTTGCAGATGTCTACGTATCGTAGCAATAGAGTTCTTATGATTCTTAAAACGCGATATCGCATCTCATTTCTATAATTCATGGTAAGGTATAATATGATTTGCGAAATGATATGTATTCCTCGTCTA
This sequence comes from Xylocopa sonorina, assembly GCF_050948175.1. Lineage (NCBI taxonomy): Eukaryota > Metazoa > Arthropoda > Insecta > Hymenoptera > Apidae > Xylocopa > Xylocopa sonorina. The sequence goes on along the minus strand of NW_027490226.1, from coordinate 333,794 downwards.
CATTTCAAATGAATGTAAATGCGACACTTCCTTGCAAGGAAATAGCGTTTGCAGATGTCTACGTATCGAAGCAATAGCTTTCTAATGCTTCTTAAAACGCGAAATCGCATCTCATTTCTATGTTTCATGGTAAGATATAATATGAATTGCGAAGTGTTATGTATTCCTCGTCTACACTTCAAATGAATGTGAATGCGACACTTCCTCGCTAGGAAATAGAGTTTGCAGATGTCTACCTATCGTAGCAATAGAGTTCTCATGCTTCTTAAAACGCGATATCGCATCTCATTTCTATGTTTCATGGTAAGATATAATATGATGTGCGAAGTGTTATGCATTCCTCGTCTACGATTCAAATGAATGTAAATGCGACACTTCCTTGCAAGGAAATAGCGTTTGCAGATGTCTACGTATCGTAGCAATAGCTTTCTAATGCTTCTTAAAACGCGATATCGCATCTCATTTTTATATTTCATGGTAAGGTATAATATGATTTGCGAAGTGTTATGTATTCCTCGTCTACACTTCAAATGAATGTGAATGCGACACTTCCTCGCTAGGAAATAGCGTCTGCAGATGTCTAGGTATCGTAGCAATAGAGTTCTAATGCTTCATAAAACGAGATATTGCATCTCTTATTTATGTTTCATGATAAGATATAATATTCATTGTGAAGTGTTATGCATTCCTCGTCTACGATTCAAATGAATGTAAATGCGACACTTCCTTGCAAGGAAATAGCGTTTGCAGATGTCTACGTATCGTAGCAATAGAGTTCTCATGATTCTTAAAACGCGATATCGAATCTCATTTCTATATTTCATGGTAAGGTATAATATGATTTGCGAAGTGTTATGTATTCCTCGTCTACACTTCAAATGAATGTGAATGCGACACTTCCTCGCTAGGAAATAGCGTCTGCAGATGTCTAGGTATCGTAGCAATAGAGTTCTAATGCTTCTTAAAACGAGATATTGCATCTCATATCAATGTTTCATGATAAGATATAATATTCATTGCGAAGTGTTATGCATTCCTTGTCTACGATTCAAATGAATGTAAATGCGACACTTCCTTGCAAGGAAATAGCGTTTGCAGATGTCTACGTATCGTAGCAATAGAGTTCTTGTGATTCTTAAAGCGCGATATTGCATCTCATTTCTATGTTTCATGGTAAGGTATAATATGATTTGCGAAGTGTTATGTATTCCTCGTCTACATTTCAAATGAATGTAAATGCGACACTTCCTTGCAAGTAAATAGCGTTTACAGATGTCTAAGTATCGAAACAATAGAGTTCAAATGCTTCTTAAAACGAGATGTTGCATCTCATATCTATGTTTCATGATAAGATATAATATTCATTGCGTAGTGTTATACATTCCTCGTCTACGATTCAAATGAATGTAAATGCGACACTTCCTTGCAAGGAAATAGAGTTTGCAGATGTCTACATATCGAAGCAATAGAGTTCAAATGCTTCTTAAAACGAGATGTTGCATCTCATATCTATGTTTCATGATAAGATATAATATTCATTGCGAAGTGTTGTGCATTCCTCGTCTACGATTCAAATGAAAGTAAATGAGACACTTCCTTGCAAGGAAACAGCGTTTGCAGATGTCTACGTATCGTAGCAATAGAGTTCATATGATTCTTAAAACGTGATATCGCATCTCATATCTATGTTTCATGATGAGATATAATATTCATTGCGAAGTGTTATGTATTCATCGGCTACACTTCAAATGAATGTGAATGCGACACTTCCTCGCTAGGAAATAACGTTTGCAGATGTCTACCTATCGTAGCAATAGAGTTCTAATGCTTCTTAAAACGCGATATCGCATCTCATTTCTATGTTTCATGGTAAGATATAATATGATTTGCAAAGTGTTATGTATTCCTCGTCTACACTTCAAATGAATGTAAATGCGACACTTCCTTGCTAGGAAATAGCGTTTGCAGACGTCTACATATCGAAGCAATAGAGTTCAAATGCTTCTTAAAACGAGGTATTGCATCTCATATCTATGTTTCATGATAAGTTATAATATTCATTGCGTAGTGTTATACATTCCTCGTCTACGATTCAAATGAATGTAAATGCGACACTTCCTTGCAAGTAAATAGCGTTTACAGATGTCTAAGTATCGAAACAATAGAGTTCAAATGCTTCTTAAAACGAGATGTTGCATCTCATATCTATGTTTCATGATAAGATATAATATTCATTGCGTAGTGTTATACATTCCTCGACTACGATTCAAATGAATGTAAATGCGACACTTCCTTGCAAGGAAATAGAGTTTGCAGATGTCTACATATCGAAGCAATAGAGTTCAAATGCTTCTTAAAACGAGATATTGCATCTCATATCTATGTTTCATGATAAGATATAATATTCATTGCGAAGTGTTGTGCATTCCTCGTCTACGATTCAAATGAAAGTAAATGAGACACTTCCTTGCAAGGAAACAGCGTTTGCAGATGTCTACGTATCGTAGCAATAGAGTTCATATGATTCTTAAAACGTGACATCGCATCTCATATCTATGTTTCATGATGAGATATAATATTCATTGCGAAGTGTTATGTATTCATCGGCTACACTTCAAATGAATGTGAATGCGACACTTCCTCGCTAGGAAATAACGTTTGCAGATGTCTACCTATCGTAGCAATAGAGTTCTAATGCTTCTTAAAACGCGATATCGCATCTCATTTCTATGTTTCATGGTAAGATATAATATGATTTGCAAAGTGTTATGTATTCCTCGTCTACACTTCAAATGAATGTAAATGCGACACTTCCTTGCTAGGAAATAGCGTTTGCAGACGTCTACATATCGAAGCAATAGAGTTCAAATGCTTCTTAAAACGAGGTATTGCATCTCATATCTATGTTTCATGATAAGATATAATATTCATTGCGTAGTGTTATACATTCCTCGTCTACGATTCAAATGAATGTAAATGCGACACTTCCTTGCAAGGAAATAGAGTTTGCAGATGTCTACGTATCGAAGCAATAGAGTTCAAATGCTTCTTAAAACGAGATGTTGCATCTCATATCTATGTTTCATGATAAGATATAATATTCATTGCGAAGTGTTATGCATTCCTCGTCTACGATTCAAATGAAAGTAAATGCGACACTTCCTTGCAAGGAAACAGCGTTTGCAGATGTCTACGTATCGTAGCAATAGAGTTCATATGATTCTTATAACGCGATATCGCATCTCATTTCTATGTTTCATGGTAAGATATAACATGATTTGCGAAGTGTTATGTATTCCACGCCTACACTTCAAGTGAATGTGAATGCGATACTTCCTCGCTAGGAAATAGCGTTTGCAGATGTCTACGTATCGAAGCAATAGAGTTCATATGATTCTTGAAACGTGATATCGCATCTCATTTCTATGTTTCATGGTAAGATATAATATGAATTGCAAAGTGTTATGTATTCCTCGTCTACACTTCAAAGGAATGTAAATGCGACACTTCCTTGCAAGGAAATAGCGTTTGCAGACGTCTACATATCGAAGCAATAGAGTTCAAATGCTTCTTAAAACGAGGTATTGCATCTCATATCTATGTTTCATGATAAGATATAATATTCATTGCGTAGTGTTATACATTCCTCGTCTACGATTCAAATGAATGTAAATGCGACACTTCCTTGCAAGGAAATAGAGTTTGCAGATGTCTACGTATCGAAGCAATAGAGTTCAAATGCTTCTTAAAACGAGATATTGCATCTCATATCTATGTCTCATGATAAGATATAATATTCATTGCGAAGTGTTATGTATTCCTCGTCTACACTTCAAATGAATGTGAATGCGACACTTCCTCGCTAGGAAATAGCGTTTGCAGATGTCTACGTATCGTAGCAATAGAGTTCTAATGCTTCTTAAAACGCGATATCGCATCTCATTTCTATGTTTCATGGTAAGATATAATATGATTTGCGAAGTGTTATGTATTCCTCGTCTACACTTCAAATGAATGTTAATGCGACACTTCCTTGCAAGGAAATAGCGTTTGCAGATGTCTACGTATCGTAGCAATAGAGTTCTTATGATTCTCAAACGCGATATCGCATCTCATTTCTATAATTCATGGTAAAGTATAATATGATTTGCGAAATGATATGTATTCCTCGTCTACATTTCAAATGAATGTAAATGCGACACTTCCTTGCAAGGAAATAGAGTTTGCAGATGTCTACGTATCGAAGCAATAGAGTTCAAATGCTTCTTAAAACGAGATATTGCATCTCATATCTATGTCTCATGATAAGATATAATATTCATTGCGAAGTGTTATGTATTCCTCGTCTACACTTCAAATGAATGTAAATGCGACACTTCCTTGCAAGGAAATAGCGTTTGCAGATGTCTACGTATCGTAGCATTAGAGTTCTTATGATTCTTAAAACGCGATATCGTATCTCATTTCTATGATTCATGGCAAGGTATAATATGATTTGCGAAATGATATGTATTCCTCGTCTACATTTCAAATGAATGGAAATGCGACACTTCCTTGCAAGGAAATAGCGTTTGCAGATGTCTACGTATCGAAGCAATAGCTTTCTAATGCTTCTTAAAACGCGATATCGCATCACATTTCTATGTTTCATGGTAAGATATAATATGAATTGCGAAGTGTTATGTATTCCTCGTCTACACTTCAAATGAATGTGAATGCGACACTTCCTCGCTAGGAAATAGAGTTTGCAGATGTCTACCTATCGTAGCAATAGAGTTCTCATGCTTCTTAAAACGCGATATCGCATCTCATTTCTATGTTTCATGGTAAGATATAATATGATGTGCGAAGTGTTATGCATTCCTCGTCTACGATTCAATTGAATGTAAATGCGACACTTCCTTGCAAGGAAATAGCGTTTGCAGATGTCTACGCATCGTAGCAATAGCTTTCTAATGCATCTTAAAACCCCGATATCGCAACTCATTTCTATGTTTCATGGTAAGATATAATATGATTTGCGAAGTATCATGTATTCCTCGTCTACACTTCAAATGAATGTGAATGCGACACTTCCTCGCTAGGAAATAGCGTTTGCAGATGTCTACCTATCGTAGCAATAGAGTTCTCATGCTTCTTATAACGCGATATCGCATCTCATTCCTATGTTTCATGGTAAGATATAATATGATGTGCGAAGTATTATGCATTCCTCGTCTACGATCCAAATGAATGTAAATGCGACACTACCTTGCAAGGAAATAGCGTTTGCAAATGTCTACCTATCGTAGCAATAGTGTTCTAATGCTTCTTAAAACGCGATATCGCATCTCATATTTATGTTTCATGATAAGATATAATATTCATTGCGAAGTGTTATGCATTCCTCGTCTACACTTCAAATGAATGTGAATGCGACACTTCCTCGCTAGGAAATAGCGTCTGCAGATGTCTACGTATCGTAGCAATGGATTTCTGATGCTTCTTAGAACGCGATATCGCATCTCATTTCCATGTTTCATGGTATGATATAATATGATTTGCGAAGTGTCATCTATTCCCCGTCTACACTTCAAATGAACGTAAATGCGACACTTCCTTGCAAGGAAATAGCGTTTGCAGATGTCTACGTATCGTAGCAATAGAGTTCTTTTGATTCTTAAAACGCGATATCGCATCTCATTTCTATATTTCATGGTAAGGTATAACATGATTTGCGAAGTGTTATGTATTCCACGCCTACACTTCAAGTGAATGTGAATGCGATACTTCCTCGCTAGGAAATAGCGTTTGCAGATGTCTACGTATCGTAGCAATAGCTTTCTAGTGCTTCTTAAAACGCGATATCGCATCTCATTTCTATGTTTCATGATAAGATATAAAATGATTTGCGAAGTGTTATGTATTCCTCGTCTACACTTCAAATGAATGTGAACGCGATACTTCCTCGCTAGGAAATAGTGTTTGCAGATATCTAAGTATTGTAGCAATAGCTTTCTAATGCTTCTTAAAACGCGATATCGCATCTCATTTCTATGTTTCATGGTAAGATATAATATGAATTGCGAAGTGTTATGTATTCCTAGTCTACACTTCAAATGAATGTGAATGCGACACTTCCTCGCTAGGAAATAGCGTTTGCAGATGTCTACCTATCGTAGCAATAGAGTTCTAATGCTTCTTAAAACGCGATATCGCATCTCATTTCTATGTTTCATGGTAAGATATAATATGATTTGCAAAGTGTTATGTATTCCTCGTCTACACTTCAAATGAATGTAAATGCGACACTTCCTTGCTAGGAAATAGCGTTTGCAGACGTCTACATATCGAAGCAATAGAGTTCAAATGCTCCTTAAAACGAGGTATTGCATCTCATATCTATGTTTCATGATAAGATATAATATTCATTGCGTAGTGTTATGCATTCCTCGTCTACGATTCAAATGAATGTAAATGCGACACTTCCTTGCAAGGAAATAGAGTTTGCATATGTCTACATATCGAAGCAATAGAGTTCAAATGCTTCTTAAAACGAGATGTTGCATCTCATATCTATGTTTCATGATAAGATATAATATTCATTGCGAAGTGTTATGCATTCCTCGTCTACGATTCTAATGAAAGTAAATGCGACACTTCCTTGCAAGGAAACAGCGTTTGCAGATGTCTACGTATCGTAGCAATAGAGTTCATATGATTCTTAAAACGTGATATCGCATCTCATATCTATGTTTCATGATGAGATATAATATTCATTGCGAAGTGTTATGTATTCATCGGCTACACTTCAAATGAATGTGAATGCGACACTTCCTCGCTAGGAAATAACGTTTGCAGATGTCTACGTATCGTAGCAATAGAGTTCTAATGCTTCTTAAAACGCGATATCGCATCTCATTTCTATGTTTCATGGTAAGATATAATATGATTTGCGAAGTGTTATGTATTCCTCGTCTACACTTCAAATGAATGTTAATGCGACACTTCCTTGCAAGGAAATAGCGTTTGCAGATGTCTACGTATCGTAGCAATAGAGTTCTTATGATTCTTAAAACGCGATATCGCATCTCATTTCTATAATTCATGGTAAGGTATAATATGATTTGCGAAATGATATGTATTCCTCGTCTACATTTCAAATGAATGTAAATGCGACACTTCCTTGCAAGGAAATAGCGTTTGCAGATGTCTACGTATCGAAGCAATAGCTTTCTAATGCTTCTTAAAACGCGAAATCGCATCTCATTTCTATGTTTCATGGTAAGATATAATATGAATTGCGAAGTGTTATGTATTCCTCGTCTACACTTCAAATGAATGTGAATGCGACACTTCCTCGCTAGGAAATAGAGTTTGCAGATGTCTACCTATCGTAGCAATAGAGTTCTCATGCTTCTTAAAACGCGATATCGCATCTCATTTCTATGTTTCATGGTAAGATATAATATGATGTGCGAAGTGTTATGCATTCCTCGTCTACGATTCAAATGAATGTAAATGCGACACTTCCTTGCAAGGAAATAGCGTTTGCAGATGTCTACGTATCGTAGCAATAGCTTTCTAATGCTTCTTAAAACGCGATATCGCATCTCATTTTTATATTTCATGGTAAGGTATAATATGATTTGCGAAGTGTTATGTATTCCTCGTCTACACTTCAAATGAATGTGAATGCGACACTTCCTCGCTAGGAAATAGCGTCTGCAGATGTCTAGGTATCGTAGCAATAGAGTTCTAATGCTTCATAAAACGAGATATTGCATCTCTTATTTATGTTTCATGATAAGATATAATATTCATTGTGAAGTGTTATGCATTCCTCGTCTACGATTCAAATGAATGTAAATGCGACACTTCCTTGCAAGGAAATAGCGTTTGCAGATGTCTACGTATCGTAGCAATAGAGTTCTCATGATTCTTAAAACGCGATATCGAATCTCATTTCTATATTTCATGGTAAGGTATAATATGATTTGCGAAGTGTTATGTATTCCTCGTCTACACTTCAAATGAATGTGAATGCGACACTTCCTCGCTAGGAAATAGCGTCTGCAGATGTCTAGGTATCGTAGCAATAGAGTTCTAATGCTTCTTAAAACGAGATATTGCATCTCATATCAATGTTTCATGATAAGATATAATATTCATTGCGAAGTGTTATGCATTCCTTGTCTACGATTCAAATGAATGTAAATGCGACACTTCCTTGCAAGGAAATAGCGTTTGCAGATGTCTACGTATCGTAGCAATAGAGTTCTTGTGATTCTTAAAGCGCGATATTGCATCTCATTTCTATGTTTCATGGTAAGGTATAATATGATTTGCGAAGTGTTATGTATTCCTCGTCTACATTTCAAATGAATGTAAATGCGACACTTCCTTGCAAGTAAATAGCGTTTACAGATGTCTAAGTATCGAAACAATAGAGTTCAAATGCTTCTTAAAACGAGATGTTGCATCTCATATCTATGTTTCATGATAAGATATAATATTCATTGCGTAGTGTTATACATTCCTCGTCTACGATTCAAATGAATGTAAATGCGACACTTCCTTGCAAGGAAATAGAGTTTGCAGATGTCTACATATCGAAGCAATAGAGTTCAAATGCTTCTTAAAACGAGATGTTGCATCTCATATCTATGTTTCATGATAAGATATAATATTCATTGCGAAGTGTTGTGCATTCCTCGTCTACGATTCAAATGAAAGTAAATGAGACACTTCCTTGCAAGGAAACAGCGTTTGCAGATGTCTACGTATCGTAGCAATAGAGTTCATATGATTCTTAAAACGTGATATCGCATCTCATATCTATGTTTCATGATGAGATATAATATTCATTGCGAAGTGTTATGTATTCATCGGCTACACTTCAAATGAATGTGAATGCGACACTTCCTCGCTAGGAAATAACGTTTGCAGATGTCTACCTATCGTAGCAATAGAGTTCTAATGCTTCTTAAAACGCGATATCGCATCTCATTTCTATGTTTCATGGTAAGATATAATATGATTTGCAAAGTGTTATGTATTCCTCGTCTACACTTCAAATGAATGTAAATGCGACACTTCCTTGCTAGGAAATAGCGTTTGCAGACGTCTACATATCGAAGCAATAGAGTTCAAATGCTTCTTAAAACGAGGTATTGCATCTCATATCTATGTTTCATGATAAGTTATAATATTCATTGCGTAGTGTTATACATTCCTCGTCTACGATTCAAATGAATGTAAATGCGACACTTCCTTGCAAGTAAATAGCGTTTACAGATGTCTAAGTATCGAAACAATAGAGTTCAAATGCTTCTTAAAACGAGATGTTGCATCTCATATCTATGTTTCATGATAAGATATAATATTCATTGCGTAGTGTTATACATTCCTCGACTACGATTCAAATGAATGTAAATGCGACACTTCCTTGCAAGGAAATAGAGTTTGCAGATGTCTACATATCGAAGCAATAGAGTTCAAATGCTTCTTAAAACGAGATATTGCATCTCATATCTATGTTTCATGATAAGATATAATATTCATTGCGAAGTGTTGTGCATTCCTCGTCTACGATTCAAATGAAAGTAAATGAGACACTTCCTTGCAAGGAAACAGCGTTTGCAGATGTCTACGTATCGTAGCAATAGAGTTCATATGATTCTTAAAACGTGACATCGCATCTCATATCTATGTTTCATGATGAGATATAATATTCATTGCGAAGTGTTATGTATTCATCGGCTACACTTCAAATGAATGTGAATGCGACACTTCCTCGCTAGGAAATAACGTTTGCAGATGTCTACCTATCGTAGCAATAGAGTTCTAATGCTTCTTAAAACGCGATATCGCATCTCATTTCTATGTTTCATGGTAAGATATAATATGATTTGCAAAGTGTTATGTATTCCTCGTCTACACTTCAAATGAATGTAAATGCGACACTTCCTTGCTAGGAAATAGCGTTTGCAGACGTCTACATATCGAAGCAATAGAGTTCAAATGCTTCTTAAAACGAGGTATTGCATCTCATATCTATGTTTCATGATAAGATATAATATTCATTGCGTAGTGTTATACATTCCTCGTCTACGATTCAAATGAATGTAAATGCGACACTTCCTTGCAAGGAAATAGAGTTTGCAGATGTCTACGTATCGAAGCAATAGAGTTCAAATGCTTCTTAAAACGAGATGTTGCATCTCATATCTATGTTTCATGATAAGATATAATATTCATTGCGAAGTGTTATGCATTCCTCGTCTACGATTCAAATGAAAGTAAATGCGACACTTCCTTGCAAGGAAACAGCGTTTGCAGATGTCTACGTATCGTAGCAATAGAGTTCATATGATTCTTATAACGCGATATCGCATCTCATTTCTATGTTTCATGGTAAGATATAACATGATTTGCGAAGTGTTATGTATTCCACGCCTACACTTCAAGTGAATGTGAATGCGATACTTCCTCGCTAGGAAATAGCGTTTGCAGATGTCTACGTATCGAAGCAATAGAGTTCATATGATTCTTGAAACGTGATATCGCATCTCATTTCTATGTTTCATGGTAAGATATAATATGAATTGCAAAGTGTTATGTATTCCTCGTCTACACTTCAAAGGAATGTAAATGCGACACTTCCTTGCAAGGAAATAGCGTTTGCAGACGTCTACATATCGAAGCAATAGAGTTCAAATGCTTCTTAAAACGAGGTATTGCATCTCATATCTATGTTTCATGATAAGATATAATATTCATTGCGTAGTGTTATACATTCCTCGTCTACGATTCAAATGAATGTAAATGCGACACTTCCTTGCAAGGAAATAGAGTTTGCAGATGTCTACGTATCGAAGCAATAGAGTTCAAATGCTTCTTAAAACGAGATATTGCATCTCATATCTATGTCTCATGATAAGATATAATATTCATTGCGAAGTGTTATGTATTCCTCGTCTACACTTCAAATGAATGTGAATGCGACACTTCCTCGCTAGGAAATAGCGTTTGCAGATGTCTACGTATCGTAGCAATAGAGTTCTAATGCTTCTTAAAACGCGATATCGCATCTCATTTCTATGTTTCATGGTAAGATATAATATGATTTGCGAAGTGTTATGTATTCCTCGTCTACACTTCAAATGAATGTTAATGCGACACTTCCTTGCAAGGAAATAGCGTTTGCAGATGTCTACGTATCGTAGCAATAGAGTTCTTATGATTCTCAAACGCGATATCGCATCTCATTTCTATAATTCATGGTAAAGTATAATATGATTTGCGAAATGATATGTATTCCTCGTCTACATTTCAAATGAATGTAAATGCGACACTTCCTTGCAAGGAAATAGAGTTTGCAGATGTCTACGTATCGAAGCAATAGAGTTCAAATGCTTCTTAAAACGAGATATTGCATCTCATATCTATGTCTCATGATAAGATATAATATTCATTGCGAAGTGTTATGTATTCCTCGTCTACACTTCAAATGAATGTAAATGCGACACTTCCTTGCAAGGAAATAGCGTTTGCAGATGTCTACGTATCGTAGCATTAGAGTTCTTATGATTCTTAAAACGCGATATCGTATCTCATTTCTATGATTCATGGCAAGGTATAATATGATTTGCGAAATGATATGTATTCCTCGTCTACATTTCAAATGAATGGAAATGCGACACTTCCTTGCAAGGAAATAGCGTTTGCAGATGTCTACGTATCGAAGCAATAGCTTTCTAATGCTTCTTAAAACGCGATATCGCATCACATTTCTATGTTTCATGGTAAGATATAATATGAATTGCGAAGTGTTATGTATTCCTCGTCTACACTTCAAATGAATGTGAATGCGACACTTCCTCGCTAGGAAATAGAGTTTGCAGATGTCTACCTATCGTAGCAATAGAGTTCTCATGCTTCTTAAAACGCGATATCGCATCTCATTTCTATGTTTCATGGTAAGATATAATATGATGTGCGAAGTGTTATGCATTCCTCGTCTACGATTCAATTGAATGTAAATGCGACACTTCCTTGCAAGGAAATAGCGTTTGCAGATGTCTACGTATCGTAGCAATAGCTTTCTAATGCTTCTTAAAACGCGATATCGCATCTCATTTTTATATTTCATGGTAAGGTATAATATGATTTGCGAAGTGTTATGTATTCCTCGTCTACACTTCAAATGAATGTGAATGCGACACTTCCTCGCTAGGAAATAGCGTTTGCAGATGTCTACGTATCGAAGCAATAGAGTTCATATGATTCTTGAAACGTGATATCGCATCTCATTTCTATGTTTCATGGTAAGATATAATATGAATTGCAAAGTGTTATGTATTCCTCGTCTACACTTCAAAGGAATGTAAATGCGACACTTCCTTGCAAGGAAATAGCGTTTGCAGACGTCTACATATCGAAGCAATAGAGTTCAAATGCTTCTTAAAACGAGGTATTGCATCTCATATCTATGTTTCATGATAAGATATAATATTCATTGCGTAGTGTTATACATTCCTCGTCTACGATTCAAATGAATGTAAATGCGACACTTCCTTGCAAGGAAATAGAGTTTGCAGATGTCTACGTATCGAAGCAATAGAGTTCAAATGCTTCTTAAAACGAGATATTGCATCTCATATCTATGTCTCATGATAAGATATAATATTCATTGCGAAGTGTTATGTATTCCTCGTCTACACTTCAAATGAATGTGAATGCGACACTTCCTCGCTAGGAAATAGCGTTTGCAGATGTCTACGTATCGTAGCAATAGAGTTCTAATGCTTCTTAAAACGCGATATCGCATCTCATTTATATGTTTCATGGTAAGATATAATATGATTTGCGAAGTGTTATGTATTCCTCGTCTACACTTCAAATGAATGTTAATGCGACACTTCCTTGCAAGGAAATAGCGTTTGCAGATGTCTACGTATCGTAGCAATAGAGTTCTTATGATTCTCAAACGCGATATCGCATCTCATTTCTATAATTCATGGTAAAGTATAATATGATTTGCGAAATGATATGTATTCCTCGTCTACATTTCAAATGAATGTAAATGCGACACTTCCTTGCAAGGAAATAGAGTTTGCAGATGTCTACGTATCGAAGCAATAGAGTTCAAATGCTTCTTAAAACGAGATATTGCATCTCATATCTATGTCTCATGATAAGATATAATATTCATTGCGAAGTGTTATGTATTCCTCGTCTACACTTCAAATGAATGTAAATGCGACACTTCCTTGCAAGGAAATAGCGTTTGCAGATGTCTACGTATCGTAGCATTAGAGTTCTTATGATTCTTAAAACGCGATATCGTATCTCATTTCTATGATTCATGGCAAGGTATAATATGATTTGCGAAATGATATGTATTCCTCGTCTACATTTCAAATGAATGGAAATGCGACACTTCCTTGCAAGGAAATAGCGTTTGCAGATGTCTACGTATCGAAGCAATAGCTTTCTAATGCTTCTTAAAACGCGATATCGCATCACATTTCTATGTTTCATGGTAAGATATAATATGAATTGCGAAGTGTTATGTATTCCTCGTCTACACTTCAAATGAATGTGAATGCGACACTTCCTCGCTAGGAAATAGAGTTTGCAGATGTCTACCTATCGTAGCAATAGAGTTCTCATGCTTCTTAAAACGCGATATCGCATCTCATTTCTATGTTTCATGGTAAGATATAATATGATGTGCGAAGTGTTATGCATTCCTCGTCTACGATTCAATTGAATGTAAATGCGACACTTCCTTGCAAGGAAATAGCGTTTGCAGATGTCTACGTATCGTAGCAATAGCTTTCTAATGCTTCTTAAAACGCGATATCGCATCTCATTTTTATATTTCATGGTAAGGTATAATATGATTTGCGAAGTGTTATGTATTCCTCGTCTACACTTCAAATGAATGTGAATGCGACACTTCCTCGCTAGGAAATAGCGTCTGCAGATGTCTAGGTATCGTAGCAATAGAGTTCTAATGCTTCTTAAAACGGGATATTGCATCTCATATTAATGTTTCATGGTAAGATATAATATGATTTCCAAAGTGTTATGTATTCCTCGTCTACACTTCAAATGAATGTAAATGCGACACTTCCTTGCTAGGAAATAGCGTTTGCAGACGTCTACATATCGAAGCAATAGAGTTCAAATGCTTCTTAAAACGAGGTATTGCATCTCATATCTATGTTTCATGATAAGATATAATATTCATTGCGTAGTGTTATACATTCCTCGTCTACGATTCAAATGAATGTAAATGCGACACTTCCTTGCAAGGAAATAGATTTTGCAGATGTCTACGTATCGAAGCAATAGAGTTCAAATGCTTCTTAAAACGAGATGTTGCATCTCATATCTATGTTTCATGATAAGATATAATATACATTGCGAAGTGTTATGCATTCCTCGTCTACGATTCAAATGAAGGTAAATGCGACACTTCCTTGCAAGGAAACAGCGTTTGCAGATGTCTACGTATCGTAGCAATAGAGTTCATATGATTCTTAAAACGTGATATCGCATCTAATATCTATGTTTCATGATGAGATATAATATTCATTGCGAAGTGTTATGTATTCATCGGCTACACTTCAAATGAATGTGAATGCGACACTTCCTCGCTAGGAAATAACGTTTGCAGATGTCTACCTATCGTAGCAATAGAGTTCTAATGCTTCTTAAAACGCGATATCGCATCTCATTTCTATGTTTCATGGTAAGATATAATATGATTTGCAAAGTGTTATGTATTCCTCGTCTACACTTCAAATGAATGTAAATGCGACACTTCCTTGCTAGGAAATAGCGTTTGCAGACGTCTACATATCGAAGCAATAGAGTTCAAATGCTTCTTAAAACGAGGTATTGCATCTCATATCTATGTTTCATGATAAGATATAATATTCATTGCGTAGTGTTATACATTCCTCGTCTACGATTCAAATGAATGTAAATGCGACACTTCCTTGCAAGGAATTAGAGTTTGCAGATGTCTACGTATCGAAGCAATAGAGTTCAAATGCTTCTTAAAACGAGATGTTGCATCTCATATCTATGTTTCATGATAAGATATAATATTCATTGCGAAGTGTTATGCATTCCTCGTCTACGATTCAAATGAATGTAAATGCGACACTTCCTTGCAAGGAAATAGCGTTTGCAGATGTCTACGTATCGTAGCAATAGAGTTCTAATGCTTCTTAAAACGCGATATCGCATCTCATTTCTATGTTTCATGGTAAGATATAATATGATTTCCAAAGTGTTATGTATTCCTCGTCTACACTTCAAGTGAATGTAAATGCGACACTTCCTTGCTAGGAAATAGCGTTTGCAGACGTCTACATATCGTAGCAATAGAGTTCAAATGCTTCTTAAAACGAGGTATTGCATCTCATATCTATGTTTCATGATAAGATATAATATTCATTGCGTAGTGTTATACATTCCTCGTCTACGATTCAAATGAATGTAAATGCGACACTTCCTTGCAAGGAAATAGATTTTGCAGATGTCTACGTATCGAAGCAATAGAGTTCAAATGCTTCTTAAAACGAGATGTTGCATCTCATATCTATGTTTCATGATAAGATATAATATTCATTGCGAAGTGTTATGCATTCCTCGTCTACGATTCAAATGAAAGTAAATGCGACACTTCCTTGCAAGGAAACAGCGTTTGCAGATGTCTACGTATCGTAGCAATAGAGTTCATATGATTCTTAAAACGTGATATCGCATCTCATATCTATGTTTCATGATGAGATATAATATTCATTGCGAAGTGTTATGTATTCATCGGCTACACTTCAAATGAATGTGAATGCGACACTTCCTCGCTAGGAAATAACGTTTGCAGATGTCTACCTATCGTAGCAATAGAGTTCTAATGCTTCTTAAAACGCGATATCGCATCTCATTTCTATGTTTCATGGTAAGATATAATATGATTTCCAAAGTGTTATGTATTCCTCGTCTACACTTCAAGTGAATGTAAATGCGACACTTCCTTGCTAGGAAATAGCGTTTGCAGACGTCTACATATCGAAGCAATAGAGTTCAAATGCTTCTTAAAACGAGGTATTGCATCTCATATCTATGTTTCATGATAAGATATAATATTCATTGCGTAGTGTTATACATTCCTCGTCTACGATTCAAATGAATGTAAATGCGACACTTCCTTGCAAGGAAATGGCGTTTGCAGTCGTCTACGTATCGAAGCAATAGAGTTCAAATGCTTCTTAAAACGAGGTATTGCATCTCATATCTATGTTTCATGATAAGATATAATATTCATTGCGAAGTGTTATGCATTCCTCGTCTACGATTCAAATGAATGTAAATGCGACACTTCCTTGCAAGGAAATAGCGTTTGCAGATGTCTACGTATCGTAGCAATAGAGTTCTAATGCTTCTTAAAACGCGATATCGCATCTCATTTCTATGTTTCATGGTAAGATATAATATGATTTCCAAAGTGTTATGTATTCCTCGTCTACACTTCAAGTGAATGTAAATGCGACACTTCCTTGCTAGGAAATAGCGTTTGCAGACGTCTACATATCGTAGCAATAGAGTTCAAATGCTTCTTAAAACGAGGTATTGCATCTCATATCTATGTTTCATGATAAGATATAATATTCATTGCGTAGTGTTATACATTCCTCGTCTACGATTCAAATGAATGTAAATGCGACACTTCCTTGCAAGGAAATAGATTTTGCAGATGTCTACGTATCGAAGCAATAGAGTTCAAATGCTTCTTAAAACGAGATGTTGCATCTCATATCTATGTTTCATGATAAGATATAATATTCATTGCGAAGTGTTATGCATTCCTTCTTCTACGATTCAAATGAAAGTAAATGCGACACTTCCTTGCAAGGAAACAGCGTTTGCAGATGTCTACGTATCGTAGCAATAGAGTTCATATGATTCTTAAAACGTGATATCGCATCTCATATCTATGTTTCATGATGAGATATAATATTCATTGCGAAGTGTTATGTATTCATCGGCTACACTTCAAATGAATGTGAATGCGACACTTCCTCGCTAGGAAATAACGTTTGCAGATGTCTACCTATCGTAGCAATAGAGTTCTAATGCTTCTTAAAACGCGATATCGCATCTCATTTCTATGTTTCATGGTAAGATATAATATGATTTCCAAAGTGTTATGTATTCCTCGTCTGCACTTCAAGTGAATGTAAATGCGACACTTCCTTGCTAGGAAATAGCGTTTGCAGACGTCTACATATCGAAGCAATAGAGTTCAAATGCTTCTTAAAACGAGGTATTGCATCTCATATCTATGTTTCATGATAAGATATAATATTCATTGCGTAGTGTTATACATTCCTCGTCTACGATTCAAATGAATGTAAATGCGACACTTCCTTGCAAGGAAATAGATTTTGCAGATGTCTACGTATCGAAGCAATAGAGTTCAAATGCTTCTTAAAACGAGATGTTGCATCTCATATCTATGTTTCATGATAAGATATAATATTCATTGCGAAGTGTTATGCATTCCTCGTCTACGATTCAAATGAAAGTAAATGCGACACTTTCTTGCAAGGAAACAGCGTTTGCAGATGTCTACGTATCGTAGCAATAGAGTTCATATGATTCTTAAAACGTGATATCGCATCTCATATCTATGTTTCATGATGAGATATAATATTCATTGCGAAGTGTTATGTATTCATCGGCTACACTTCAAATGAATGTGAATGCGACACTTCCTCGCTAGGAAATAACGTTTGCAGATGTCTACCTATCGTAGCAATAGAGTTCTAATGCTTCTTAAAACGCGATATCGCATCTCATTTCTATGTTTCATGGTAAGATATAATATGATTTCCAAAGTGTTATGTATTCCTCGTCTACACTTCAAGTGAATGTAAATGCGACACTTCCTTGCTAGGAAATAGCGTTTGCAGACGTCTACATATCGAAGCAATAGAGTTCAAATGCTTCTTAAAACGAGGTATTGCATCTCATATCTATGTTTCATGATAAGATATAATATTCATTGCGTAGTGTTATACATTCCTCGTCTACGATTCAAATGAATGTAAATGCGACACTTCCTTGCAAGGAAATAGATTTTGCAGATGTCTACGTATCGAAGCAATAGAGTTCAAATGCTTCTTAAAACGAGATGTTGCATCTCATATCTATGTTTCATGATAAGATATAATATTCATTGCGAAGTGTTATGCATTCCTCGTCTACGATTCAAATGAAAGTAAATGCGACACTTCCTTGCAAGGAAACAGCGTTTGCAGATGTCTACGTATCGTAGCAATAGAGTTCATATGATTCTTAAAACGTGATATCGCATCTCATATCTATGTTTCATGATGAGATATAATATTCATTGCGAAGTGTTATGTATTCATCGGCTACACTTCAAATGAATGTGAATGCGACACTTCCTCGCTAGGAAATAACGTTTGCAGATGTCTACCTATCGTAGCAATAGAGTTCTAATGCTTCTTAAATCGAGATATTGCATCTCATATCTATGTTTCATGATAAGATATAATATTCATTGCGAAGTGTTATGTATTCCTCGTCTACGATTCAAATGAATGTAAATGCGACACTTCCTTGCAAGGAAATAGCGTTTGCAGATGTCTACCTATCGTAGCAACAGAGTTCTTATGATTCTTAAAACGCGATATCGCATTCATTTCTATATTTCATGGTAAGGTAGAATATGATTTGCGAAGTGTTATGTATTCCTCGTCTACACTTCAAATGAATGTGAATGCGACACTTCCTCGCTAAGAAATAGCGTCTGCATATGTCTAGGTATCGTAGCAATAGAGTTCTAATGCTTCTTAAAACGAGATATTGCATCTCTTATCTATGTTTCATGATAAGATATAATATTCATTGCGAAGTGTTATGCATTCCTCGTCTACGATTCAAATGAAAGTAAATGCGACACTTCCTTGCAAGGAAATAGCGTTTGCAGATGTCTACGTATCATAGCAATAGAGTTCATATGATTCTTCAAACGTGATATCGCATCTCATTTCTATGTCTCATGGTAAGATATAACATGATTTGCGAAGTGTCGTGTATTCTTCGTCTACACTTCAAATGAATGTGAATGCGATACTTCCCCGCTAGGAAATAGCGTTTGCAGATGTCTACGTATCGTAGCAATAGCTTTCTAATGCTTCTTAAAACCCCGATATCGCAACTCAATTCTATGTTTCATGGTAAGATATAATATGATTTGCGAAGTATCATGTATTCCTCGTCTACACTTCAAAGGAATGTAAATGCGACACTTCCTTGCAAGGAAATGGCGTTTGCAGTCGTCTACGTATCGAAGCAATAGAGTTCAAATGCTTCTTAAAACGAGGTATTGCATCTCATATCTATGTTTCATGATAAGATATAATATTCATTGCGTAGTGTTATACATTCCTCGTCTACGATTCAAATGAATGTAAATGCGACACTTCCTTGCAAGGAATTAGAGTTTGCAGATGTCTACGTATCGAAGCAATAGAGTTCAAATGCTTCTTAAAACGAGATGTTGCATCTCATATCTATGTTTCATGATAAGATATAATATTCATTGCGAAGTGTTATGCATTCCTCGTCTACGATTCAAATGAATGTAAATGCGACACTTCCTTGCAAGGAAATAGCGTTTGCAGATGTCTACGTATCGTAGCAATAGAGTTCTAATGCTTCTTAAAACGCGATATCGCATCTCATTTCTATGTTTCATGGTAAGATATAATATGATTTCCAAAGTGTTATGTATTCCTCGTCTACACTTCAAGTGAATGTAAATGCGACACTTCCTTGCTAGGAAATAGCGTTTGCAGACGTCTACATATCGTAGCAATAGAGTTCAAATGCTTCTTAAAACGAGGTATTGCATCTCATATCTATGTTTCATGATAAGATATAATATTCATTGCGTAGTGTTATACATTCCTCGTCTACGATTCAAATGAATGTAAATGCGACACTTCCTTGCAAGGAAATAGATTTTGCAGATGTCTACGTATCGAAGCAATAGAGTTCAAATGCTTCTTAAAACGAGATGTTGCATCTCATATCTATGTTTCATGATAAGATATAATATTCATTGCGAAGTGTTATGCATTCCTCGTCTACGATTCAAATGAAAGTAAATGCGACACTTCCTTGCAAGGAAACAGCGTTTGCAGATGTCTACGTATCGTAGCAATAGAGTTCATATGATTCTTAAAACGTGATATCGCATCTCATATCTATGTTTCATGATGAGATATAATATTCATTGCGAAGTGTTATGTATTCATCGGCTACACTTCAAATGAATGTGAATGCGACACTTCCTCGCTAGGAAATAACGTTTGCAGATGTCTACCTATCGTAGCAATAGAGTTCTAATGCTTCTTAAAACGCGATATCGCATCTCATTTCTATGTTTCATGGTAAGATATAATATGATTTCCAAAGTGTTATGTATTCCTCGTCTACACTTCAAGTGAATGTAAATGCGACACTTCCTTGCTAGGAAATAGCGTTTGCAGACGTCTACATATCGAAGCAATAGAGTTCAAATGCTTCTTAAAACGAGGTATTGCATCTCATATCTATGTTTCATGATAAGATATAATATTCATTGCGTAGTGTTATACATTCCTCGTCTACGATTCAAATGAATGTAAATGCGACACTTCCTTGCAAGGAAATAGATTTTGCAGATGTCTACGTATCGAAGCAATAGAGTTCAAATGCTTCTTAAAACGAGATGTTGCATCTCATATCTATGTTTCATGATAAGATATAATATTCATTGCGAAGTGTTATGCATACCTCGTCTACGATTCAAATGAAAGTAAATGCGACACTTCCTTGCAAGGAAACAGCGTTTGCAATTGTCTACGTATCGTAGCAATAGAGTTCATATGATTCTTAAAACGTGATATCGCATCTCATATCTATGTTTCATGATGAGATATAATATTCATTGCGAAGTGTTATGTATTCATCGGCTACACTTCAAATGAATGTGAATGCGACACTTCCTCGCTAGGAAATAACGTTTGCAGATGTCTACCTATCGTAGCAATAGAGTTCTAATGCTTCTTAAAACGCGATATCGCATCTCATTTCTATGTTTCATGGTAAGATATAATATGATTTCCAAAGTGTTATGTATTCCTCGTCTACACTTCAAGTGAATGTAAATGCGACACTTCCTTGCTAGGAAATAGCGTTTGCAGACGTCTACATATCGAAGCAATAGAGTTCAAATGCTTCTTAAAACGAGGTATTGCATCTCATATCTATGTTTCATGATAAGATATAATATTCATTGCGTAGTGTTATACATTCCTCGTCTACGATTCAAATGAATGTAAATGCGACACTTCCTTGCAAGGAAATAGATTTTGCAGATGTCTACGTATCGAAGCAATAGAGTTCAAATGCTTCTTAAAACGAGATGTTGCATCTCATATCTATGTTTCATGATAAGATATAATATTCATTGCGAAGTGTTATGCATTCCTCGTCTACGATTCAAATGAAAGTAAATGCGACACTTCCTTGCAAGGAAATAGCGTTTGCAGATGTCTACGTATCATAGCAATAGAGTTCATATGATTCTTCAAACGTGATATCGCATCTCATTTCTATGTCTCATGGTAAGATATAACATGATTTGCGAAGTGTCGTGTATTCTTCGTCTACACTTCAAATGAATGTGAATGCGATACTTCCCCGCTAGGAAATAGCGTTTGCAGATGTCTACGTATCGTAGCAATAGCTTTCTAATGCTTCTTAAAACCCCGATATCGCAACTCAATTCTATGTTTCATGGTAAGATATAATATGATTTGCGAAGTATCATGTATTCCTCGTCTACACTTCAAAGGAATGTAAATGCGACACTTCCTTGCAAGGAAATGGCGTTTGCAGTCGTCTACGTATCGAAGCAATAGAGTTCAAATGCTTCTTAAAACGAGGTATTGCATCTCATATCTATGTTTCATGATAAGATATAATATTCATTGCGTAGTGTTATACATTCCTCGTCTACGATTCAAATGAATGTAAATGCGACACTTCCTTGCAAGGAAATAGATTTTGCAGATGTCTACGTATCGAAGCAATAGAGTTCAAATGCTTCTTAATACGAGATGTTGCATCTCATATCTATGCTTCATGATAAGATATAATATTCATTGCGAAGTGTTATGCATTCCTCGTCTACGATTCAAATGAAAGTAAATGCGACACTTCCTTGCAAGGAAACAGCGTTTGCAGATGTCTACGTATCGTAGCAATAGAGTTCATATGATTCTTAAAACGTGATATCGCATCTCATATCTATGTTTCATGATGAGATATAATATTCATTGCGAAGTGTTATGTATTCATCGGCTACACTTCAAATGAATGTGAATGCGACACTTCCTCGCTAGGAAATAACGTTTGCAGATGTCTACCTATCGTAGCAATAGAGTTCTAATGCTTCTTAAAACGCGATATCGCATCTCATTTCTATGTTTCATGGTAAGATATAATATGATTTGCAAAGTGTTATGTATTCCTCGTCTGCACTTCAAATGAATGTAAATGCGACACTTCCTTGCTAGGAAATAGCGTTTGCAGACGTCTACATATCGAAGCAATAGAGTTCAAATGCTTCTTAAAAGGAGGTATTGCATCTCATATCTATGTTTCATGATAAGATATAATATTCATTGCGTAGTGTTATGCATTCCTCGTCTACGATTCAAATGAAAGTAAATGCGACACTTCCTTGCAAGGAAACAGCGTTTGCAGATGTCTACGTATCGAAGCAATAGAGTTCAAATGCTTCTTAAAACGAGATGTTGCATCTCATATCTATGTTTCATGATAAGATATAATATTCATTGCGAAGTGTTATGCATTCCTCGTCTACGATTCAAATGAAAGTAAATGCGACACTTCCTTGCAAGGAAACAGCGTTTGCAGATGTCTACGTATCGTAGCAATAGAGTTCATATGATTCTTATAACGCGATATCGCATCTCATTTCTATGTTTCATAGTAAGATATAACATGATTTGCGAAGTGTTATGTATTCCACGCCTACACTTCAAGTGAATGTGAATGCGATTCTTCCTCGCTAGGAAATAGCGTTTGCAGATGTCTACGTATCGTAGCAATAGCTTTCTAGTGCTTCTTAAAACGCGATATCGCATCTCATTTCTATGTTTCATGGTAAGATATAATATGAATTGCGTAGTGTTATGTATTCCTCGTCTACACTTCAAATGAATGTGAATGCGACACTTCCTCGCTAGGAAATAGCGTTTGCAGATGCCTACCTATCGTAGCAATAGAGTTCTCATGCTTCTTATAACGCGATATCGCATCTCATTTCTATGTTTCATGGTAAGATATAATATGATGTGCGAAGTATTATGCATTCCTCGTCTACGATTCAAATGAATGTAAATGCGACACTACCTTGCAAGGAAATAGCGTTTGCAAATGTCTACCTATCGTAGCAATAGTGTTCTAATGCTTCTTAAAACGCGATATCGCATCTCATATCTATGTTTCATGATAAGATACAATATTCATTGCGAAGTGTTATGCATTCCTCGTCTACACTTCAAATGAATGTGAATGCGACACTTCCTCGCTAGGAAATAGCGTCAGCAGATGTCTGCGTATCGTAGCAATAGAGTTCTTATGATTCATAAAACGCGATATCGCATCTCATTTCCATGTTTCATGGTATGATATAATATGATTTGCGAAGTGTCATCTATTCCCCGTCTACACTTCAAATGAACGTAAATGCGACACTTCCTTGCAAGGAAATAGCGTTTGCAGATGTCTACGTTTCGAAGCAATAGAGTTCAAATGCTTCCTAAATCGAGATATTGCATCTCATATCTATGTTTCATGATAAGATATAATATTCATTGCGAAGTGTTATGCATTCCTCGTCTACGATTCAAATGAATGTAAATGCGACACTTCCTTGCAAGGAAATAGCGTTTGCAGATGTCTACGTATCGTAGCAATAGCTTTCTAATGCTTCTTAAAACGCGATATCGCATCTCATTTCTATGTTTCATGGTAAGATATAATATGAATTGCGAAGTGTTATGTATTCCTCGTCTACACTTCAAATGAATGTAAATGCGACACCTCCTTGCAAGGAAATAGCGTTTGCAGATGTCTACGTATCGTAGCAATAGAGTTCTTATGATTCTTAAAACGCGATATCGCATCTCATTTCTATGATTCATGGCAAGGTATAATATGATTTGCGAAATGATATGTATTCCTCGCCTACATTTCAAATGAGTGTAAATGCGACACTTCCTTGCAAGGAAATAGCGTTTGCAGATGTCTACGTATCGAAGCAATAGCTTTCTAATGCTTCTTAAAACGCGATATCGCATCTCATTTCTATGTTTCATGGTAAGATATAATATGAATTGCGAAGTGTTATGTATTCCTCGTCTACACTTCAAATGAATGTGAATGCGACACTTCCTCGCTAGGAAATAGCGTTTGCAGATGTCTACCTATCGTAGCAATAGAGTTCTCATGCTTCTTAAAACGCGATATCGCATCTCATTTCTATGTTTCATGGTAAGATATAATATGATGTGCGAAGTGTTATGCATTCCTCGTCTACGATTCAAATGAATGTAAATGCGACACTTCCTTGCAAGGAAATAGCGTTTGCAGATGTCTACGTATCGTAGCAATAGCTTTCTAATGCTTCTTAAAACGCGATATCGCATCTCATTTTTATATTTCATGGTAAGGTATAATATGATTTGCGAAGTGTTATGTATTCCTCGTCTACACTTCAAATGAATGTGAATGCGACACTTCCTCGCTAGGAAATAGCGTCTGCAGATGTCTAGGTATCGTAGCAATAGAGTTCTAATGCTTCATAAAACGAGATATTGCATCTCTTATTTATGTTTCATGATAAGATATAATATTCATTGTGAAGTGTTATGCATTCCTCGTCTACGATTCAAATGAATGTAAATGCGACACTTCCTTGCAAGGAAATAGCGTTTGCAGATGTCTACGTATCGAAACAATAGAGTTCAAATGTTTCTTAAAACGAGATATTGCATCTCATATCTGTGTTTCATGATAAGATATAATATTCATTGCGAAGTGTTATGCATTCCTCGTCTACGATTCAAATGAATGTAAATGCGACACTTCCTTGCAAGGAAATAGCGTTTGCAGATGTCTACCTATCGTAGCAATAGAGTTCTTATGATTCTTAAAACGCGATATCGCATTCATTTCTATATTTCATGGTAAGGTAGAATATGCTTTGCGAAGTGTTATGTATTCCTCGTCTACACTTCAAATGAATGTGAATGCGACACTTCCTCGCTAGGAAATAGCGTCTGCATATGTCTAGGTATCGTAGCAATAGAGTTCTAATGCTTCTTAAAACGAGATATTGCATCTCTTATCTATGTTTCATGATAAGATATAATATTCATTGCGAAGTGTTATGCATTCCTCGTCTACGATTCAAATGAAAGTAAATGCGACACTTCCTTGCAAGGAAATAGCGTTTGCAGATGTCTACGTATCATAGCAATAGAGTTCATATGATTCTTGAAACGTGATATCGCATCTCATTTCTATGTCTCATGGTAAGGTATAACATGATTTGCGAAGTGTCGTGTATTCTTCGTCTACACTTCAAATGAATGTGAATGCGACACTTCCTCGCTAGGAAATAGCGTCTGCAGATGTCTAGGTATCGTAGCAATAGCTTTCTAATGCTTCTTAAAACCCCGATATCGCAACTCAATTCTATGTTTCATGGTAAGATATAATATGATTTGCGAAGTATCATGTATTCCTCGCCTACACTTCAAAGGAATGTAAATGCGACACTTCCTTGCAAGGAAATGGCGTTTGCAGTCGTCTACGTATCGAAGCAATAGAGTTCAAATGCTTCTTAAAACGAGATATTGCATCTCATATCTGTGCTTCATGATAAGATATAATATACATTGCGAAGTGTTATGTATTCCTCGTCTACACTTCAAATGAATGTGAATGCGACACTTCCTCGCTAGGAAATAGCATTTGCAGATGTCTACCTATCGTAGCGATAGAGTTCTTATGATTCTTAAAACGCTATATCGCATCTCATTTTTATATTTCATGGTAAGGTATAATATGATTTGCGAAGTGTTATGTATTCCTCGTCTACACTTCAAATGAATGTGAATGCGACACTTCCTCGCTAGGAAATAGCGTCTGCAGATGTCTAGGTATCGTAGCAATAGAGTTCTAATGCTTCATAAAACGAGATATTGCATCTCTTATTTATGTTTCATGATAAGATATAATATTCATTGTGAAGTGTTATGCATTCCTCGTCTACGATTCAAATGAATGTAAATGCGACACTTCCTTGCAAGGAAATAGCGTTTGCAGATGTCTACGTATCGTAGCAATAGAGTTCTCATGATTCTTAAAACGCGATATCGCATCTCATTTCTATGTTTCAAGGTAAGGTATAACATGATTTGCGAAGTGATATGTATTCCTCGTCTACATTTCAGATGAATGTAAATGCGACACTTCCTTGCAAGGAAATAGCGTTTGCAGATGTCTACGTATCGTAGCAATGGCTTTCTAATGCTTCTTAAAACGCGATATCGCATCTCATTTCTATGTTTCATGGTAAGATATAATATGAATTGCGAAGTGTCATGTATTCCTCGTCTACACATCAAATGAATGTAAATGCGACACTTCCTCGCAAGGAAATAGCGTTTGCAGATGTCTACGTATCGTAGCAATGGATTTCTGATGCTTCTTAGAACGCGATATCGCATCTTATTTCTATGTTTCATGGTAAGATATAATATGATTTGCGAAGTGTCATGTATTCCTCGTCTACACTTCAAATGAACGTAAATGCGACACTTCCTTGCAAGGAAATAGCGTTTGCAGATGTCTACGTATCGAAGCAATAGAGTTCAAATGCTTCTTAAAACGAGATATTGCATCTCATTTCTATGTTTCATGGTAAGATATAACATGATTTGCGAAGTGTTATGTATTCCACGCCTACACTTCAAGTGAATGTGAATGCGATACTTCCTCGCTAGGAAATAGCGTTTGCAGATCTCTACGTATCGTAGCAATAGCATTCTAGTGCTTCTTAAAACGCGACATCGCATCTCATTTCTATGTTTCATGGTAAGATATAAAATGATTTGCGAAGTGTTATGTATTCCTCGTCTACACTTCAAATGAATGTGAATGCGATACTTCCCCGCTAGGAAATAGCGTTTGCAGATGTCTACGTATCGTAGCAATAGCTTTCTAATGCTTCTTAAAACCCCGATATCGCAACTAATTTCTATGTTTCACGGTAAGATATAATATGATTTGCGAAGTATCATGTATTCCTCGTCTACACTTCAAAGTAATGTAAATGCGGCACTTCCTTGCAAGGAAATGGCGTTTGCAGTCGTCTACGTATCGAAGCAATAGAGTTCAAATGCTTCTTAAAACGAGATATTGCATCTCATATCTGTGTTTCATGATAAGATATAATATTCATTGCGAAGTGTTATGTATTCCTCGTCTACACTTCAAATGAATGTGAATGCGACACTTCCTCGCTAGGAAATAGCGTTTGCAGATGTCTACCTATCGTAGCAATAGAGTTCTCATGCTTCTTAAAACGCGATATCGCATCTCATTTCTATGTTTCATGGTAAGATATAATATGATGTGCGAAGTGTTATGCATTCCTCGTCTACGATTCAAATGAATGTAAATGCGACACTTCCTTGCAAGGAAACAGCGTTTGCAGATGTCTACGTATCGTAGCAATAGCGTTCATATGATTCTTATAACGCGATATCGCATCTCATTTCTATATTTCATGGTAAGATATAACATGATTTGCGAAGTGTTATGTATTCCACGCCTACACTTCAAGTGAATGTGAATGCGATACTTCCTCGCTAGGAAAGAGCGTTTGCAGATGTCTACGTATCGTAGCAATAGCTTTCTAGTGCTTCTTAAAACGCGATATCGCATCTCATTTCTATGTTTCATGGTAAGATATAATATGAATTGCGTAGTGTTATGTATTCCTCGTCTACACTTCAAATGAATGTGAATGCGACACTTCCTCGCTAGGAAATAGCGTTTGCAGATGTCTACCTATCGTAGCAATAGAGTTCTCATGCTTCTTATAACGCGATATCGCATCTCATTTCTATGTTTCATGGTAAGATATAATATGATGTGCGAAGTATTATGCATTCCTCGTCTACGATTCAAATGAATGTAAATGCGACACTACCTTGCAAGGAAATAGCGTTTGCAAATGTCTACCTATCGTAGCAATAGTGTTCTAATGCTTCTTAAAACGCGATATCGCATCTCATATCTATGTTTCATGATAAGATATAATATTCATTGCGAAGTGTTATGCATTCCTCGTCTACACTTCAAATGAATGTAAATGCGACACTTCCTCGCTAGGAAATAGCGTCTGCAGATGTCTGCGTATCGTAGCAATAGAGTTCTTATGATTCTTAAAACGCGATATCGCATCTCATTTCCATGTTTCATGGTATGATATAATATGATTTGCGAAGTGTCATCTATTCCCCGTCTACACTTCAAATGAACGTAAATGCGACACTTCCTTGCAAGGAAATAGCGTTTGCAGATGTCTACGTTTCGAAGCTATAGAGTTCAAATGCTTCTTAAATCGAGATATTGCATCTCATATCTATGTTTCATGATAAGATATAATATTCATTGCGAAGTGTTATGCATTCCTCGTCTACGATTCAAATGAATGTAAATGCGACACTTCCTTGCAAGGAAATAGCGTTTGCAGATGTCTGCGTATCGTAGCAATAGAGTTCTAATGCTTCTTAAAACGCGATATCGCATCTCATTTCTATGTTTCATGGTAAGATATAATATGATTTCCAAAGTGTTATGTATTCCTCGTCTACACTTCAAATGAATGTAAATGCGACACTTCCTTGCTAGGAAATAGCGTTTGCAGACGTCTACATATCGAAGCAGTAGAGTTCAAATGCTTCTTAAAACGAGGTATTGCATCTCATATCTATGTTTCATGATAAGATATAATATTCATTGCGTAGTGTTATACATTCCTCGTCTACGATTCAAATGAATGTAAATGCGACACTTCCTTGCAAGGAAATAGATTTTGCAGATGTCTACGTATCGAAGCAATAGAGTTCAAATGCTTCTTAAAACGAGATGTTGCATCTCATATCTATGTTTCATGATAAGATATAATATTCATTGCGAAGTGTTATGCATTCCTCGTCTACGATTCAAATGAAAGTAAATGCGACACTTCC
The DNA here is from genome assembly GCF_050948175.1 of Xylocopa sonorina. Lineage (NCBI taxonomy): Eukaryota > Metazoa > Arthropoda > Insecta > Hymenoptera > Apidae > Xylocopa > Xylocopa sonorina. The sequence continues at coordinate 304,356 of NW_027490226.1, read as the reverse complement.
TTGCAAGGAAACAGCGTTTGCAGATGTCCACGTATCGTAGCAATAGAGTTCATATGATTCTTAAAACGTGATATCGCATCTCATATCTATGTTTCATGATGAGATATAATATTCATTGCGAAGTGTTATGTATTCATCGGCTACACTTCAAATGAATGTGAATGCGACACTTCCTCGCTAGGAAATAACGTTTGCAGATGTCTACCTATCGTAGCAATAGAGTTCTAATGCTTCTTAAAACGCGATATCGCATCTCAATTCTATGTTTCATGGTAAGATATAATATGATTTGCAAAGTGTTATGTATTCCTCGTCTGCACTTCAAATGAATGTAAATGCGACACTTCCTTGCTAGGAAATAGCGTTTGCAGACGTCTACATATCGAAGCAATAGAGTTCAAATGCTTCTTAAAACGAGGTATTGCATCTCATATCTATGTTTCATGATAAGATATAATATTCATTGCGTAGTGTTATACATTCCTCGTCTACGATTCAAATGAATGTAAATGCGACACTTCCTTGCAAGTAAATAGCGTTTACAGATGTCTACGTATCGAAGCAATAGAGTTCAAATGCTTCTTAAAACGAGATGTTGCATCTCATATCTATGTTTCATGATAAGATATAATATTCATTGCGAAGTGTTATGCATTCCTCGTCTACGATTCAAATGAAAGTAAATGCGACACTTCCTTGCAAGGAAACAGCGTTTGCAGATGTCCACGTATCGTAGCAATAGAGTTCATATGATTCTTAAAACGTGATATCGCATCTCATATCTATGTTTCATGATAAGATATAATATTCATTGCGAAGTGTTATGCATTCCTCGTCTACGATTCAAATGAAAGTAAATGCGACACTTCCTTGCAAGGAAACAGCGTTTGCAGATGTATACGTATCGTAGCAATAGAGATCATATGATTCTTAAAACGCGATATCGCATCTCATTTCTATGATTCATGGTAAGATAGAACATGATTTGCGAAGTGTTATGTATTCCACGCCTACACTTCAAGTGAATGTGAATGCGATACTTCCCAGCTAGGAAATAGCGTTTGCAGATGTCTACGTATCGTAGCAATAGAGTTCTTATGATTCTTAAAACGCGATATCGCATCTCATTTCTATGTTTCATGGGTAAGGTATAATATGATTTGCGAAGTGATATGTATTCCTCGTCTACATTTCAAATGAATGTAAATGCGACACTTCCTTGCAAGTAAATAGCGTTTACAGATGTCTACGTATCGAAGCAATAGAGTTCAAATGCTTCTTAAAACGAGATGTCGCATCTCATATCTATGTTTCATGATAAGATATAATATTCATTGCGAAGTGTTATGCATTCCCTCGTCTACGATTCAAATGAAAGTAAATGCGACACTTCCTTGCAAGGAAACAGCGTTTTGCAGATGTCCACGTATCGTAGCAATAGAGTTCATATGATTCTTAAAACGTGATATCGCATCTCATATCTATGTTTCATGATGAGATATAATATCATTGCGAAGTGTTATGTATTCATCGGCTACACTTCAAATGAATGTGAATGCGACACTTCCTCGCTAGGAAATAACGTTTGCAGATGTCTACCTATCGTAGCAATAGAGTTCTAATGCTTCTTAAAACGCGATATCGCATCTCATTTCTATGTTTCATGGTAAGATATAATATGATTTGCAAAGTGTTATGTATTCCTCGTCTGCACTTCAATGAATGTGAATGCGACACTTCCTCGCTAGGAAATAGCGTTTGCAGATGTCTACCTATCGTAGCAATAAGTTCTCATGCTTCTTATAACGCGATTATCGCATCTCATTTCTATGTTTCATGGTAAGATATTAATATGATGTGCGAAGTATTATGCATTCCTCGTCTACGATTCAAATGAATGTAAATGCGACACTACCTTGCAAGGAAATAGCGTTTGCAATTGTCTACCTATCGTAGCAATAATGTTCTAATGCTCTTAAAACGCGATATCGCATCTCATATCTATGTTTCATGATAAGATATAATATTCATTGCGAAGTGTATGCATTCCTCGTCTACACTTCAAATGAATGTGAATGCGACACTTCCTCGCTAGGAAATAGCGTCTGCAGATGTCTGCGTATCGTAGCAATAGAGTTCTTATGATTCTTAAAACGCGATATCGCATCTCATTTCCATGTTTCATGTATGATATAATATGATTTGCGAAGTGTCATCTATTCCCCGTCTACACTTCAAATGAACGTAAATGCGACACTTCCTTGCAAGGAAATAGCGTTTGCAGATGTCTACGTTCGAAGCAATAGAGTTCAAATGCTTCTTAAATCGAGATATTGCATCTCATATCTATGTTTCCATGATAAGATATAATATTCATTGCGAGTGTTATGCATTCCTCGTCTACGATTCAAATGAATGTGAATGCGACACTTCCTCGCTAGGAAATAGGCGTCTGCAGATGTCCTAGGTATCGTAGCAATAGAGTTCTAATGCTTCATAAAACGAGATATTGCATCTCCTATTTATGTTTCATGATAAGATATAATATTCATTGTGAAGTGTTATGCATTTCCTCGTATACGATTCAAATGAATGTAAATGCGACACGTCCTTGCAAGGAAATAGCGTTTGCAGATGTCTACGTATCGTAGCAATAGAGTTCTTATGATTCTTAAACGCGATATCGCATCTCATTTCTATGTTTTCATGGTAAGGTATAATATGATTTGCGAAGTGATATGTATTCCTCGTCTACATTTCAAATGAATGTAGAATGCGACACTTCCTTGCAAGTAAATAGCGTTTACAGATGTCTACGTATCGAAGCAATAGAGTTCAAATGCTTCTTAAAACGAGATGTTGCATCTCATATCTATGTTTCATGATAAGATATAATATCATTGCGAAGTGTTATGCATTCCTCGTCTACGATTCAAATGAAAGTAAATGCGACACTTCCTTGCAAGGAAACAGCGTTTGCAGATGTCCACGTATCGTAGCAATAGAGTTCATATGATTCTTAAAACGTGATATCGCATCTCATATCTATGTTTCATGATGAGATATAATATTCATTGCGAAGTGTTATGTATTCATCGGCTACACTTCAAATGAATGTGAAGGCGACACTTCCTCGCTAGGAAATAACGTTTGCAGATGTCTACCTATCGTAGCAATAGTGTTCTAATGCTTCTTAAAACGCGATATCGCATCTCATATCTATGTTTCATGATAAGATATAATATTCATTGCGAAGTGTTATGCATTCCTCGTCTACACTTCAAATGAATGTGAATGCGACACTTCCTCGCTAGGAAATAGCGTCTGCAGATGTCTGCGTATCGTAGCAATAGAGTTCTTATGATTCTTAAAACGCGATATCGCATCTCATTTCCATGTTTCATGGTATGATATAATATGCTTTTGCGAAGTGTCATCTATTCCCGTCTACACTTCAAATGAACGTAAATGCGACACTTCCTTGCAAGGAAATAGCGTTTGCAGATGTCTACGTTTCGAAGCAATAGAGTTCAAATGCTTCTTAAATCGAGATATTGCATCTCATATCTATGTTTCATGATAAGATATAATATTCATTGCGAAGTGTTATGCATTCCTCGTCTACGATTCAAATGAATGTGAATGCGACACTTCCTCGCTAGGAAATAGCGTCTGCAGATGTCTAGGTATCGTAGCAATAGAGTTCTAATGCTTCATAAAACGAGATATTGCGATCTCCTATTTATGTTTCATGATAAGATATAATATTCATTGTGATGTGTTATGCATTCCTCGTCTACGATTCAAATGAATGTAAATGCGACACGTCCTTGCAAGGAAATAGCGTTTGCAGATGTCTACGTATCGTAGCAATAGAGTTCTTATGATTCTTAAAACGCGATATCGCATCTCATTTCTATGTTTCAGGGTAAGGGTATAATTATGATTTGCGAAGTGATATGTATTCCTCGTCTACATTTCAAATGAATGTAAATGCGACACTTCCTTGCAAGTAAATAGCGTTTACAGATGTCTACGTATCGAAGCAATAGAGTTCAAATGCTTCTTAAAACGAGATGTTGCATCTCATATCTATGTTTCATGATAAGATATAATATTCATTGCGAAGTGTTTATGCATTCCTCGTCTACGATTCAAATGAAAGTAAATGCGACACTTCCTTGCAAGGAAAACAGCGTTTGCAGATGTCCACGTATCGTAGCAATAGAGTTCATATGATTCTTAAAACGTGATATCGCATCTCATACCCTATGTTTCATGATGAGATATAATATTCATTGCGAAAGTGTATGTATTCAGTCGGCCTACACTTCAAATGAATGTGAATGCGACACTTCCTCGCTAGGAAATAACGTTTGCAGATGTCTACCTATCGTAGCAATAGAGTTCTAATGCTTCTTTAAACGCGATATCGCATCTCATTTCTATGTTTCATGGTAAGATATAATATGATTTGCAAAGTGTTATGTATTCCTCGTCTGCACTTCAAATGAATGTAAATGCGACACTTCCTTGCTAGGAAATAGCGTTTGCAGACGTCTACATATCGAAGCAATAGAGTTCAAATGCTTCTTAAAACGAGGTATTGCATCTCATATCTATGTTTCATGATAAGATATATATTCATTGCGTAGTGTTATACATTCCTCGTCTACGATTCAAATGAATGTAAATGCGACACTTCCATGCAAGGAAATAGAGTTTGCAGATGTCTACGTATCGAAGCAATAGAGTTCAAATGCTTCTTAAAACGAGATGTTGCATCCCATATCTATGTTTCATGATAAGATATAAAATTCATTGCGAAGTGTTATGCATTCCTCGTCTACGATTCAAATGAAAGTAAATGCGACACTTCCTTGCAAGGAAACAGCGTTTGCAGATGTATACGTATCGTAGCAATAGAGATCATATGATTCTTAAAACGCGATATCGCATCTCATTTCTATGATTCATGGTAAGGAAGAACATGATTTGCGAAGTGTTATGTATTCCACGCCTACACTTCAAGTGAATGTGAATGCGATACTTCCCAGCTAGGAAATAGCGTTTGCAGATGTCTACGTATCGTAGCAATAGAGTTCTTATGATTCTTAAACGCGATATCGCATCTCATTTCTATGTTTCATGGTAAGGTATAATATGATTTGCGAAGTGATATGTATTCCTCGTCTACATTTCAAATGAATGTAAATGCGACACTTCCTTGCAAGTAAATAGCGTTTACAGATGTCTACGTATCGAAGCAATTAGAGTTCAAATGCTTCTTAAACGAGATGTTGCATCTCATATCTTATGTTTCATGATAAGATATAATATTCATTGCGAAGTGTTATGCATTCCTCGTCTACGATTCAAATGAAAGTAAATGCGACACTTCCTTGCAAGGAAACAGCGTTTGCAGATGTCTACGTATCGTAGCAATGGGAGTTCATATGATTCTTATAACGCGATATCGCATCTCATTTCTATGTTTCATGGTAAGATATAACATGATTTGCGAAGTGTTATGTATTCCACGCCTACACTTCAAGTGAATGTGAATGCGATACTTCCTCGCTAGGAAATAGCGTTTGCAGATGTCTAAGTATCGTAGCAATAGCTTCTTAGTGCTTCTTAAAACGCGATATCGCATCTCATTTCTATGTTCATGGTAAGATATAATATGAATTGCGTAGTGTTTTGTATTCCTCGTCTACACTTCAAATGAATGTGAATGCGACACTTCCTCGCTAGGAAAATAGCGTTTGCAGATGTCTACCTATCGTAGCAATAGAGTTCTCATGCTTCTTATAACGCGATATCGCATCTCATTTCTATGTTTCATGGTAAGATATAATATGATGTGCGAAGTATTAATGCATTCCTCGTCTACGATTCAAATGAATGTAAATGCGACACTACCTTGCAAGGAAATAGCGTTTGCAAATGTCTACCTATCGTAGCAATAGTGTTCTAATGCTTCTTAAACGCGATATCGCATCTCATATCTATGTTTCATGATAAGATATAATATTCATTGCGAAGTGTTATGCATTCCTCGTCTACACTTCAATGAATGTGAATGCGACACTTCCTCGCATAGGAAATAGCGTCTGCAGATGTCTGCGTATCGTAGCAATAGAGTTCTTATGATTCTTAAAACACGATATCGCATCTCATTTCCATGTTTCATGGTATGATATAATATGATTTGCGAAGTGTCATCTATCTCCCGTCTACACTTCAAAATGAACGTAAATGCCGACACTTCCTTGCAAAAGGAAATAGCGTTTGCAGATGTCTACGTTTCGAAGCAATAGAGTTCAAATGCTTCTTAAATCGAGATATTGCATCTCATATCTATGTTTCATGATAAGATATAATATTCATTGCGAAGTGTTATGCATTCTCGTCTACGATTCAAATGAATGTAAATGCGGACACTTCCCTTGCAAGGAAATAGCGTTTGCAGATGTCTACGTATCGTAGCAATAGCTTTCTAATGCTTCTTAAAACGCGATATCGCATCTCATTTCTATGTTTCATGGTAAGATATAATATGAATTGCGATAGTGTTATGCATTCCTCGTCTACGATTCAAATGAATGTAAATGCGACACTTCCTTGCAAGGAAATAGCGTTTGCAGATGTCTACGTATCGTAGCAATAGCTTTCTAATGCTTCTTAAAACGCGATATCGCATCTCATTTTTATATTTCATGGTAAGGTATAATATGATTTGCGAAGTGTTATGTATTCCTCGTCTACACTTCAAATGAATGTGAATGCGACACTTCCTCGCTAGGAAATAGCGTCTGCAGATGTCTAGGTATCGTAGCAATAGAGTTCTAATGCTTCATAAAACGAGATATTTCATCTCTTATTTATGTTTCATGATAAGATATAATATTCATTGTGAAGTGTTATGCATTCCTCGTCTACGATTCAAATGAATGTAAATGCGACACTTCCTTGCAAGGAAATAGCGTTTGCAGATGTCTACGTATCGAAGCAATAGAGTTCAAATGTTTCTTAAAACGAGATATTGCATCTCATATCTGTGTTTCATGATAAGATATAATATTCATTGCGAAGTGTTATGCATTCCTCGTCTACGATTCAAATAAATGTAACTGCGACACTTCCTTGCAAGGAAATAGCGTTTGCAGATGTCTACCTATCGTAGCAATAGAGTTCTTATGATTCTTAAAACGCGATATCGCATTCATTTCTATATTTCATGGTAAGGTAGAATATGATTTGCGAAGTGTTATGTATTCCTCGTCTACACTTCAAATGAATGTGAATGCGACACTTCCTCGCTAGGAAATAGCGTCTGCAGATGTCTAGGTATCGTAGCAATAGAGTTCTAATGCTTCTTAAAACGAGATATTGCATCTCTTATCTATGTTTCATGATAAGATATAATATTCATTGCGAAGTGTTATGCATTCCTCGTCTACGATTCAAATGAAAGTAAATGCGACACTTCCTTGCAAGGAAATAGCGTTTGCAGATGTCTACGTATCATAGCAATAGAGTTCATATGATTCTTGAAACGTGATATCGCATCTCATTTCTATGTCTCATGGTAAGATATAACATGATTTGCGAAGTGTCGTGTATTCTTCGTCTACACTTCAAATGAATGTGAATGCTACACTTCCTTGCAAGGAAATAGCGTTTGCAGATGTCTACGTATCGAAGCAATAGAGTTCAAATGCTTCTTAAAACGAGATATTGCATCTCATTTCTATGTTTCATGGTAAGATATAACATGATTTGCGAAGTGTTATGTATTCCACGCCTACACTTCAAGTGAATGTGAATGCGATACTTCCTCGCTAGGAAATAGCGTTTGCAGATCTCTACGTATCGTAGCAATAGCATTCTAGTGCTTCTTAAAACGCGATATCGCATCTCATTTCTATGTTTCATGGTAAGATATAAAATGATTTGCGAAGTGTTATGTATTCCTCGTCTACACTTCAAATGAATGTGAATGCGATACTTCCCCGCTAGGAAATAGCGTTTGCAGATGTCTACGTATCGTAGCAATAGCTTTCTAATGCTTCTTAAAACCCCGATATCGCAACTCATTTCTATGTTTCATGGTAAGATATAATATGATTTGCGAAGTACCATGTATTCCTCGGCTACACTTCAAAGGAATGTAAATGCGACACTTTCTTGCAAGGAAATGGCGTTTGCAGTCGACTACGTATCGAAGCAATAGAGTTCAAATGCTTCTTAAAACGAGATATTGCATCTCATATCTGTGTTTCATGATAAGATATAATATCCATTGCGAAGTGCTATGCATTCCCCGTCTACGAATCAAACGAAAGTAAATGCGACACTTCCTTGCAAGGAAATAGCGTTTGCAGATGTCTACGTATCATAGCAATAGAGATCATATGATTCTTGAAACGTGATATCGCATCTCATTTCTATGTCTCATGGTAAGGTATAACATGATTTGCGAAGTGTCGTCTATTCTTCGTCTGCACTTCAAATGAATGTGAATGCGATACTTCCCCGCTAGGAAATAGCGTTTGCAGATGTCTACGTATCGTAGCAATAGCTTTCTAATGCTTCTTAAAACCCCGATATCGCAACTAATTTCTATGTTTCACGGTAAGATATAATATGATTTGCGAAGTATCATGTATTCCTCGTCTACACTTCAAAGGAATGTAAATGCGACACTTCCTTGTAAGGAAATGGCGTTTGCAGTCGTCTACGTATCGAAGCAATAGAGTTCAAATGCTTCTTAAAACGAGATATTGCATCTCATATCTGTGTTTCATGATAAGATATAATATTCATTGCGAAGTGTTATGTATTCCTCGTCTACACTTCAAATGAATGTGAATGCGACACTTGCTCGCTAGGAAATAGCATTTGCAGATGTCTACGTATCGTAGCAATAGAGTTCTAATGCTTCTTAAAACGCGATATCGCATCTCATTTTTATGTTTCATGGTAAGATATAATATGATTTGCGGTGTGTTATGTATTCCTCGTCTACACTTCAAATGAATGTAAATGCGACACTTCCTTTTAAGGAAATAGCGTTTGCAGATGTCTATGTATCGTAGCAATAGAGTTCTTATGATTCTTAAAACGCGATATCGCATCTCATTTCTATGTTTCATGGTAAGGTATAATATGATTTGCGAAGTGATATGTATTCCTCGTCTACATTTCAAATGAATGTAAATGCGACACTTCCTTGCAAGGACGTAGCGTTTGCAGATGTCTACGTATCGTAGCAATGGATTTCTGAAGCTTCTTAGAACGCGATATCGCATCTCATTTCTATGTTTCATGGTAAGATATAATATGATTTGCGAAGTGTCATGTATTCCTCGTCTACACTTCAAATGATTGTAAATGCGACACTTCCTTGCAAGGAAATAGCGTTTGCAGATGTCTACGTATCGTAGCAATAGGGTTCTTATAATTCTTAAAACGCGATATCGGATCTCATTTCTATGTTTCATGGTAAGATATAATATGATTTGCGAAGTGTTATATATTCCTCGTCTACACTTCAAATGAATGTAAATGCGACACTTCCTTGCAAGGAAATAGCGTTTGCAAATGCCTACCTATCGTAGCAATAGTGTTCTAATGCTTCTAAAAACGCGATATCGCATTTCATTTCTATGTTTCATGGCAAGATATAATATGATTTGCGAAGTGTTATGTATTCCTCGTCTACACTTCAAATGAATGTGAATGCGACACTTCCTAGCAAGGAAATAGCATTTGCAGATGTCTACGTATCGTAGCAATAGAGTTCTAATGCTTCTTAGAACGCGATATCGCATCTCATTTCTATGTTTCATGGTAAGGTATAATATGATTTGCGAAGTGTTATGTATTCCTCGTCTACACTTCAAATGAATGTGAATGCGACACTTCCTCGCTAGGAAATAGTGTCTGCAGATGTCTAGGTATCGTAGCAATAGAGTTCTAATGCTTCTTAAAACGAGATATCGCATCTCATTTAAATGTTTCATTGTAAGATATAATATGATTTGCGAAGTGTTACGTATTCCTCGGCCACACTTCAAATGAATGTGAATGCGTCATTTCCTCGCTAGGAGATAGCGTTTGCAGATGTCTACCTATCGTAGCAATAGAGTTCTTATGATTCTTAAAACGGGATATCGCATCTCATTTCTATATTTCATGGTAAGGTATAATATGATTTGCGAAGTGTTATGTATTCCTCGTCTACACTTCAAATGAATGTGAATGCGACACTTCCTCGCTAGGAAATAGCGTCTGCAGATGTCTAGGTATCGTAGCAATAGAGTTCTAATGCATCTTAAAACGCGATATCGCATCTCATTTCTATGTTTCATGGTAAGATATAATATGATTTGCGAAGTGTTATGTATTCCTCGTCTACACTTCAAATGAATGTAAATGCGACACTTCCTTGCAAGGAAATAGCGTTTGCAGATGTCTACGTATCGTAGGAATAGAGTTCTTATGATTCTTAAAACGCGATATCGCATCTCATTTCTATGTTTCAAGGTAAGGTATAACATGATTTGCGATGTGATATGTACTCCTCGTCTACATTTCAAATGAATGTAAATGCGACACTTCCTTGCAAGGAAATAGCGTTTGCAGATGTCTACGTATCGTAGCAATGGCTTTCTAATGCTTCTTAAAACGCGATATCGCATCTCATTTCTATGTTTCATGGTAAGATATAACATGATTTGCGAAGTGTTATGTATTCCACGCCTACACTTCAAGTGAATGTGAATGCGATACTTCCTCGCTAGGAAATAGCGTTAGCAGATCTCTACGTATCGTAGCAATAGCATTCTAGTGCTTCTTAAAACGCGATATCGCATCTCATTTCTATGTTTCATGGTAAGATATAAAATGATTTGCGAAGTGTTATGTATTCCTCGTCTACACTTCAAATGAATGTGAATGCGACACTTCCTCGCTAGGAAATAGCATTTGCAGATGTCTAGGTATCGTAGCAATAGAGTTCTAATGCTTCTTAAAACGCGATATCGCATCTCATTTCTATGTTTCATGGTAAGATATAATATGATTTGCGAAGTGTCATGTATTCCACGTCTACACATCAAATGAATGTAAATGCGACACTTCCTCGCAAGGAAATAGCGTTTGCAGATGTCTACGTATCGTAGCAATGGATTTATGATGCTTCTTAGAACGCGATATCGCATCTCATTTCTATGTTTCATGGTAAGATATAATATGATTTGCGAAGTGTCATGTATTCCTCGTCTACACTTCAAATGAACGTAAATGCGACACTTCCTTGCAAGGAAATAGCGTTTGCAGATGTCTACGTATCGAAGCAATAGAGTTCAAATGCTTCTTAAAACGAGATATTGCATCTCATTTCTATGTTTCATGGTAAGATATAACATGATTTGCGAAGTGTTATGTATTCCACGCCTACACTTCAAGTGAATGTGAATGCGATACTTCCTCGCTAGGAAATAGCGTTTGCAGATCTCTACGTATCGTAGCAATAGCATTCTAGTGCTTCTTAAAACGCGATATCGCATCTCATTTCTATGTTTCATGGTAAGATATAAAATGATTTGCGAAGTGTTATGTATTCCTCGTCTACACTTCAAATGAATGTGAATGCGATACTTCCCCGCTAGGAAATAGCGTTTGCAGATGTCTACGTATCGTAGCAATAGCTTTCTAATGCTTCTTAAAACCCCGATATCGCAAATCATTTCTATGTTTCATGGTAAGATATAATATGATTTGCGAAGTACCATGTATTCCTCGGCTACACTTCAAAGGAATGTAAATGCGACACTTTCTTGCAAGGAAATGGCGTTTGCAGCCGACTACGTATCGAAGCAATAGAGTTCAAATGCTTCTTAAAACGAGATATTGCATCTCATATCTGTGTTTCATGATAAGATATAATATCCATTGCGAAGTGCTATGCATTCCCCGTCTACGAATCAAACGAAAGTAAATGCGACACTTCCTTGCAAGGAAATAGCGTTTGCAGATGTCTACGTATCATAGCAATAGAGTTCATATGATTCTTGAAACGTGATATCGCATCTCATTTCTATGTCTCATGGTAAGGTATAACATGATTTGCGAAGTGTCGTCTATTCTTCGTCTGCACTTCAAATGAATGTGAATGCGATACTTCCCCGCTAGGAAATAGCGTTTGCAGATGTCTACGTATCGTAGCAATAGCTTTCTAATGCTTCTTAAAACCCCGATATCGCAACTAATTTCTATGTTTCACGGTAAGATATAATATGATTTGCGAAGTATCATGTATTCCTCGTCTACACTTCAAAGGAATGTAAATGCGACACTTCCTTGTAAGGAAATGGCGTTTGCAGTCGTCTACGTATCGAAGCAATAGAGTTCAAATGCTTCTTAAAACGAGATATTGCATCTCATATCTGTGTTTCATGATAAGATATAATATTCATTGCGAAGTGTTATGTATTCCTCGTCTACACTTCAAGTGAATGTGAATGCGACACTTGCTCGCTAGGAAATAGCATTTGCAGATGTCTACGTATCGTAGCAATAGAGTTCTAATGCTTCTTAAAACGCGATATCGCATCTCATTTTTATGTTTCATGGTAAGATATAATATGATTTGCGATGTGTTATGTATTCCTCGTCTACACTTCAAATGAATGTAAATGCGACACTTCCTTTTAAGGAAATAGCGTTTGCAGATGTCTATGTATCGTAGCAATAGAGTTCTTATGATTCTTAAAACGCGATATCGCATCTCATTTCTATGTTTCATGGTAAGGTATAATATGATTTGCGAAGTGATATGTATTCCTCGTCTACATTTCAAATGAATGTAAATGCGACACTTCCTTGCAAGGACGTAGCGTTTGCAGATGTCTACGTATCGTAGCAAAGGATTTCTGAAGCTTCTTAGAACGCGATATCGCATCTCATTTCTATGTTTCATGGTAAGATATAATATGATTTGCGAAGTGTCATGTATTCCTCGTCTACACTTCAAATGATTGTAAATGCAACACTTCCTTGCAAGGAAATAGCGTTTGCAGATGTCTACGTATCGTAGCAATAGGGTTCTTATAATTCTTAAAACGCGATATCGGATCTCATTTCTATGTTTCATGGTAAGATATAATATGATTTGCGAAGTGTTATATATTCCTCGTCTACACTTCAAATGAATGTAAATGCGACACTTCCTTGCAAGGAAATAGCGTTTGCAAATGCCTACCTATCGTAGCAATAGTGTTCTAATGCTTCTAAAAACGCGATATCGCATTTCATTTCTATGTTTCATGGCAAGATATAATATGATTTGCGAAGTGTTATGTATTCCTCGTCTACACTTCAAATGAATGTGAATGCGACACTTCCTAGCAAGGAAATAGCATTTGCAGATGTCTACGTATCGTAGCAATAGAGTTCTAATGCTTCTTAAAACGCGATATCGCATCTCATTTCTATGTTTCATGGTAAGGTATAATATGATTTGCGAAGTGTTATGTATTCCTCGTCTACACTTCAAATGAATGTGAATGCGACACTTCCTCGCTAGGAAATAGTGTCTGCAGATGTCTAGGTATCGTAGCAATAGAGTTCTAATGCTTCTTAAATCGAGATATCGCATCTCATTTAAATGTTTCATTGTAAGATATAATATGATTTGCGAAGTGTCACGTATTCCTCGGCCACACTTCAAATGAATGTGAATGCGTCATTTCCTCGCTAGGAGATAGCGTTTGCAGATGTCTACGTATCGTAGCAATAGAGTTCTTATGATTCTTAAAACGCGATATCGCATCTCATTCCTATGTTTCATGGTAAGGTATAATATGATTTGCGAAGTGTTATGTATTCCTCGTCTACACTTCAAATGAATGTAAAAGCGACACTTCCTTGCAAGGAATTAGCGTTTGCAGATGTCTACCTATCGTAGCAATAGAGTTCTTATGATTCTTAAAACGGGATATCGCATCTCATTTCTATATTTCATGGTAAGGTATAATATGATTTGCGAAGTGATATGTATTCCTCGTCTACATTTCAAATGAATGTGAATGCGACACTTCCTCGCTAGGAAATAGCGTCTGCAGATGTCTAGGTATCGTAGCAATAGATTTCTAATGCTTCTTAAAACGAGATATTGCATCTCTTATCTATGTTTCATGATAGGATATAATATTCATTGCGAAGTGTTATGCATTCCTCGTCTACGATTCAATTGAATGTATATGCGACACTTCCTCTCAAGGAAATAGCGTTTGCATATGTCTACGTATCGTCGCAATGGATTTCTGATGCTTTTTAGAACGCGATATCGCATCTCATTTCTATGTTTCATGGTAAGATATAATATGATTTGCGAAGTGTCATGTATTCCTCGTCTACACTTCAAATGAACGTAAATGCGTCACTTCCTTGCAAGGAAATAGCGTTTGCAGATGTCTACGTATCGTAGCAATAGAGTTCTTATGATTCTTAAAACGCGATATCGCATCTCATTTCTATGTTTCATGGTAAGGTATAATATGATTTGCGAAGTGATATGTATTCCTCGTCTACATATCAAATGAATGTAAATGCGACACTTCCTTGCAAGGAAATAGCGTTTGCAGATGTCTACGTATCATAGCAATAGAGTTAATATGATTCTTGAAACGTGATATCGCATCTCATTTCTATGTCTCCTGGTAAGATATAACATGATTTGCGAAGTGTTGTGTATCCTTCGTCTACACTTCAAATGAATGTGAATGCGATACTTCCCCGCTAGGAAATAGCGTTTGCAGATGTCTACGTATCGTAGCAATAGCTTTCTAATGCTTCTTAAAACCCCGATATCGCAACTCATTTCTATGTTTCATGGTAAGATATAATATGATTTGCGAAGTATCATGTATTCCTCGTCTACACTTCAAAGGAATGTAAATGCGACACTTCCTTGCAAGGAAATAGCGTTTGCAGATGTCTACGTATCGAAGCAATAGAGTTCAAATGCTTCTTAAAACGAGATATTGCATCTCATATCTATGTTTCATGATAAGATATAATATTCATTGCGAAGTGTTATGCATTCCTCGTCTACGATTCAAATGAATGTAAATGCGACACTTCCTTGCAAGGAAATAGCGTTTGCAGATGTCTACCTATCGTAGCAATAGAGTTCTTATGATTCTTAAAACGCGCTGTCGCATCTCATTTCTATATTTCATGGTAAGGTATAATATGATTTGCGAAGTGTTTTGTATTCCTCGTCTACGATTCAAATGAAAGTAAATGCGACACTTCCTTGCAAGGAAATAGCGTTTGCAGATCTCTACGTGTCGTAGCAATAGCCTTCTAGTGCTTCTTAAAACGCGATATCGCATCTCATTTCTATGTTTCATGGTAAGATACAATATGATTTGCGATGTGTTATGTATTCCTCGTCTACACTTCAAATGAATGTAAATGCGACACTTCCTTGCAAGGAAATAGCGTTTGCAGATGTCTACGTATCGTAGCAATAGAGTTCTTATGATTCTTAAAACGCGATATCGCATCTCATTTCTATGTTTCATGGTAAGGTATAATATGATTTGCGAAGTATCATGTATTCCTCGTCTACACTTCAAAGGAATGTAAATGCGACACTTCCTTGCAAGGAAGTAGCGTTTGCAGACGTCTACGTATCGAAGCAATAGAGTTCAAATGCTTCTTAAAACGGGATATTGCATCTCATATCTATGTTTCATGATAAGATATAATATTCATTGCGAAGTGTTATGTATTCCTCGTCTACACTTCAAATGAATGTAAATGCGACACTTCCTTGCAAGGAAATAGCGTTTGCAGATGTCTACGTATCGTAGCAATGGATTTCTGATGCTTCTTAAAACGCGATATCGCATCTCATTTCTATGTTTCATGGTGAGATATAATATGATTTGCGAAGTATCATGTATTCCTCGTCTACACTTCAAATGAATGTAAATGCGACACTTCCTTGCAAGGAAATAGCGTTTGCAGATGTCTACGTGTCGAAGCAATAGAGTTGAAATGCTTCTTAAAACGAGATATTGCATCTCATATCTATGTTTCATGATAAGATATAATATGATTTGCGAAGTGTTTTGTATTCCTCGTCTACGATTCAAATGAAAGTAAATGCGACACTTCCTTGCAAGGAAACAGCGTTTGCAGATGTCTACGTATCGTAGCAATAGAGTTCATATGATTCTTAAAACGCGATATCGGATCTCATTTCTATGTTTCATGGTAAGGTATAATATGATTTGCGAAGTGATATGTATTCCTCGTCTACATTTCAAATGAATGTAAATGCGACACTTCCTTGCAAGGAATAAGCGTTTGCAGATGTCTACGTATCGTAGCAATGGATTTCTGAAGCTTCTTAGAACGCGATATCGCATCTCATTTCTATGTTTCATGGTAAGATATAATATGATTTGCGAAGTGTCATGTATTCCTCGTCTACACTTCAAATGAATGTAAATGCGACATTTCCTTGCAAGGAAATAGCGTTTGCAGATGTCTACGTATCGTAGCAATAGAGTTCTTATAATTCTTAAAACGCGATATCGGATCTCATTTCTATGTTTCATGGTAAGATATAATATGATTTGCGAAGTGTTATGTATTCCTCGTCTGCACTTCAAATGAATGTAAATGCGACACTTCCTTGCAAGGAAATAGCGTTTGCAAATGTCTACCTATCGTAGCAATAGTGTTCTAATGCTTCTAAAAACGCGATATCGCATCTCATTTCTATGTTTCATGGTAAGATATAATATGATTTGCGAAGTATCATGTATTCCTCGTCTACGATTCAAATGAATGTAAATGCGACACTTCCTTGAAAGGAAATAGCGTTTGCAGATGTCTACGTATCGTAGCAATAGTGTTCTTATGATTCTTAAAACGCGATATCGCATCTCATTCCTATGTTTCATGGTAAGGTATAATATGATTTGCGAAGTGTTATGTATTCCACGTCTACATTTCAAATGAATGTAAATGCGACACTTCCTTGCAAGGAAATAGCGTTTGCAGATGTCTACGTATCGTAGCAATGGATTTCTGAAGCTTCTTAGAACGCGATATCGCATCTCATTTAAATGTTTCATTGTAAGATATAATATGATTTGCGAAGTGTTACGTATTCCTCGGCCACACTTCAAATGAATGTGAATGCGTCATTTCCTCGCTAGGAAATAGCGTTTGCAGATGTCTACGTATCGTAGCAATAGGGTTCGTATGATTCTTAAAACGCGATATCGCATCTCATTCCTATGTTTCATGGTAAGGTATAATATGATTTGCGAAGTGTTATGTATTCCTCCTCTACACTTCAAATGAATGTAAAAAGCGACACTTCCTTGCAAGGAATTAGCGTTTGCAGATGTCTACCTATCGTAGCAATAGAGTTCTTATGATTCTTAAAACGGGATATCGCATCTCATTTCTATATTTCATTGTAAGGTATAATATGATTTGCGAAGTGTTATGTATTCCTCGTCTACACTTCAAATGAATGTGAATGCGACACTTCCTCGCTAGGAAATAGCGTCTGCAGATGTCTAGGTATCGTAGCAATAGAGTTCTAATGCTTCTTAAAACGAGATATTGCATCTCTTATCTATGTTTCATGATAAGATATAATATTCATTGCGAAGTGTTATGCATTCCTCGTCTACGATTCAAATGAATGTAAATGCGACACTTCCTCGCAAGGAAATAGCGTTTGCATATGTCTACGTATCGTCGCAATGGATTTCTGATGCTTTTTAGAACGCGATATCGCATCTCATTTCTATGTTTCATGGTAAGATATAATATGATTTGCGAAGTGTCATGTATTCCTCGTCTACACTTCAAATGAACGTAAATGCGACACTTCCTTGCAAGGAAATAGCGTTTGCAGATGTCTACGTATCGAAGCAATAGAGTTCAAATGCTTTTTAAAACGAGATATTGCATCTCATATCTGTGTTTCATGAGATGATATAATATTCATTGCGAAGTGTTATGCATTCCTCGTCTACGATTCAAATGAATGTAAATGCGACACTTCCTTGCAAGGAAATAGCGTTTGCAGATGTCTACGTATCGTAGCAATAGAGTTCTTGTGATTCTTAAAACGCGATATTGCATCTCATTTCTATGTTTCATGGTAAGATATAATATGATTTGCGAAGTGTTATGTATTCCTCGACTACACTTCAAATGAATATGAATGCGACACTTCCTCGCTAGGAAATAGCGTTTGCAGATGTCTACGTATCGTAGCAATAGAGTTCTGATGCTTCTTAAAACGCGATATCGCATCTCATTTCTATGTTTCATGGTAAGATATAGTATGATTTGCGAAGTGTTATGTATTCCTCGTCTACACTTTAAATGAATGTAAATGCGACACTTCCTTGCAAGGAAATAGCGTTTGCAGATGTCTACGTATCGAAGCAATAGAGTTCAAATGCTTCTAAAAACGAGATATTGCATCTCATATCTATGTTTCAAGATAAGATATAATATTCATTGCGAAGTGTTATGCATTCCTCGTCTACGATTCAAATGAATGTAAATGCGACACTTCCTTGCAAGGAAATAGCGTTTGCAGATGTCTACCTATCGTAGCAATAGAGTTCTTATGATTCTTAAAACGCGATATCGCATCTCATTTCTATTTTTCATGGTAAGGTATAATATGATTTGCGAAGTGTTATGTATTCCTCGTCTACACTTCAAATGAATGTGAATGCGACACTTCCTCGCTAGGAAATAGCGTCTGCAGATGTCTAGGTATCGTAGCAATAGAGTTCTAATGCTTCTTAAAACGAGATATTGCATCTCTTATCTATGTTTCATGATAAGATATAATATTCATTGCGAAGTGTTATGCTTTCCTCGTCTACGATTCAAATGAAAGTAAATGCGACACTTCCTCGCAAGGAAATAGCGTTTGCAGATGTCTACGTATCGTAGCAATGGATTTCTGGTGCTTCTTAAAAGGCGATATCGCATCACATATATATGTTTCATGATATGATATAATATTCTTTGCGAAGTGTTATGCGTTCCTCGTCTACGATTCAAATGAATGTAAATGCGACACTTCCTTGCAAGGAAATAGCGTTTGCAGATGTCTACGTATCATAGCAATAGAATTCATATGATTCTTGAAACGCGATATCGCATCTCATTTCTATGTTTCATGGTAAGATATAATATGATTTGCGAAGTATCATGTATTCCTCGTCTACACTTCAGAGGAATGTAAATGCGACACTTCCTTGCAAGGAAATAGCGTTTGCAGACGTCTACGTATCGAAGCAATAGGGTTCAAATGCATCTTAAAACGAGATATTGCTTCTCATATCTATATTTCATGATAAGATATAATATTCATTGCGAAGTGTTATGTATTCCTCGTCTACACTTCAAATGAATGTGAATGCGACACTTCCTCGCTAGGAAATAGAGTTTGCAGATGTCTACGTATCGTAGCAATAGAGTTCTAATGCTTCTTAAAACGCGATATCGCATCTCATTTCTATGTTTCATGGTAAGATGTAATATGATTTGCGAAGTGTTAGGTATTCCTCGTCTACACTTCAAATGATTGTAAATGCGACACTTTTTTGCAAGGAAATAGCGTTTGCAGATATCTACGTATCGTAGCAATAGAGTTCTTATGATTCTTAAAACGCGATATCGCATCACATTTCTATGTTTCATGGTAAGGTATAATATGATTTGCGAAGTGATATGTATTCCTCGTCTACATTTCAAATGAATGTAAATGCGACACTTCCTTGCAAGGAAATAGCGTTTGCAGATGTCTACGTATCATAGCAATAGAGTTAATATGATTCTTGAAACGTGATATCGCATCTCATTTCTATGTCTCCTGGTAAGATATAACATGATTTGCGAAGTGTTGTGTATCCTTCGTCTACACTTCAAATGAATGTGAATGCGATACTTCCCGGCTAGGAAATAGCGTTTGCAGATGTCTACGTATCGTAGCAATAGCTTTCTAATGCTTCTTAAAACCCCGATATCGCAACTCATTTCTATGTTTCATGGTAAGATATAATATGATTTGCGAAGTATCATGTATTCCTCGTCTACACTTCAAAGGAATGTAAATGCGACACTTCCTTGCAAGGAAATAGCGTTTGCAGATGTCTACGTATCGAAGCAATAGAGTTCAAATGCTTCTTAAAACGAGATATTGCATCTCATATCTATGTTTCATGATAAGATATAATATTCATTGCGAAGTGTTATGCATTCCTCGTCTACGATTCAAATGAATGTAAATGCGACACTTCCTTGCAAGGAAATAGCGTTTGCAGATGTCTACCTATCGTAGCAATAGAGTTCTTATGATTCTTAAAACGCGATATCGCATCTCATTTCTATTTTTCATGGTAAGGTATAATATGATTTGCGAAGTGTTATGTATTCCTCGTCTACACTTCAAATGAATGTGAATGCGACACTTCCTCGCTAGGAAATAGCGTCTGCAGATGTCTAGGTATCGTAGCAATAGAGTTCTAATGCTTCTTAAAACGAGATATTGCATCTCTTATCTATGTTTCATGATAAGATATAATATTCATTGCGAAGTGTTATGCTTTCCTCGTCTACGATTCAAATGAAAGTAAATGCGACACTTCCTCGCACGGAAATAGCGTTTGCAGATGTCTACGTATCGTAGCAATGGATTTCTGGTGCTTCTTAAAAGGCGATATCGCATCACATATATATGTTTCATGATATGATATAATATTCATTGCGAAGTGTTATGCGTTCCTCGTCTACGATTCAAATGAATGTAAATGCGACACTTCCTTGCAAGGAAATAGCGTTTGCAGATGTCTACGTATCATAGCAATAGAATTCATATGATTCTTGAAACGCGATATCGCATCTCATTTCTATGTTTCATGGTAAGATGTAATATGATTTGCGAAGTGTTAGGTATTCCTCGTCTACACTTCAAATGATTGTAAATGCGACACTTTTTTGCAAGGAAATAGCGTTTGCAGATGTCTACGTATCGTAGCAATAGAGTTCTTATGATTCTTAAAACGCGATATCGCATCTCATTTCTATATTTCATTGTAAGGTATAATATGATTTGCGAAGTGTTATGTATTCCTCGTCTACACTTCAAATGAATGTGAATGCGACACTTCCTCGCTAGGAAATAGCGTCTGCAGATGTCTAGGTATCGTAGCAATAGAGTTCTAATGCTTCTTAAAACGAGATATTGCATCTCTTATCTATGTTTCATGATAAGATATAATATTCATTGCGAAGTGTTATGCATTCCTCGTCTACGATTCAAATGAATGTAAATGCGACACTTCCTCGCAAGGAAATAGCGTTTGCATATGTCTACGTATCGTCGCAATGGATTTCTGATGCTTTTTAGAACGCGATATCGCATCTCATTTCTATGTTTCATGGTAAGATATAATATGATTTGCGAAGTGTCATGTATTCCTCGTCTACACTTCAAATGAACGTAAATGCGACACTTCCTTGCAAGGAAATAGCGTTTGCAGATGTCTACGTATCGAAGCAATAGAGTTCAAATGCTTTTTAAAACGAGATATTGCATCTCATATCTGTGTTTCATGAGATGATATAATATTCATTGCGAAGTGTTATGCATTCCTCGTCTACGATTCAAATGAATGTAAATGCGACACTTCCTTGCAAGGAAATAGCGTTTGCAGATGTCTACGTATCGTAGCAATAGAGTTCTTGTGATTCTTAAAACGCGATATTGCATCTCATTTCTATGTTTCATGGTAAGATATAATATGATTTGCGAAGTGTTATGTATTCCTCGACTACACTTCAAATGAATATGAATGCGACACTTCCTCGCTAGGAAATAGCGTTTGCAGATGTCTACGTATCGTAGCAATAGAGTTCTGATGCTTCTTAAAACGCGATATCGCATCTCATTTCTATGTTTCATGGTAAGATATAGTATGATTTGCGAAGTGTTATGTATTCCTCGTCTACACTTTAAATGAATGTAAATGCGACACTTCCTTGCAAGGAAATAGCGTTTGCAGATGTCTACGTATCGAAGCAATAGAGTTCAAATGCTTCTAAAAACGAGATATTGCATCTCATATCTATGTTTCAAGATAAGATATAATATTCATTGCGAAGTGTTATGCATTCCTCGTCTACGATTCAAATGAATGTAAATGCGACACTTCCTTGCAAGGAAATAGCGTTTGCAGATGTCTACCTATCGTAGCAATAGAGTTCTTATGATTCTTAAAACGCGATATCGCATCTCATTTCTATTTTTCATGGTAAGGTATAATATGATTTGCGAAGTGTTATGTATTCCTCGTCTACACTTCAAATGAATGTGAATGCGACACTTCCTCGCTAGGAAATAGCGTCTGCAGATGTCTAGGTATCGTAGCAATAGAGTTCTAATGCTTCTTAAAACGAGATATTGCATCTCTTATCTATGTTTCATGATAAGATATAATATTCATTGCGAAGTGTTATGCTTTCCTCGTCTACGATTCAAATGAAAGTAAATGCGACACTTCCTCGCAAGGAAATAGCGTTTGCAGATGTCTACGTATCGTAGCAATGGATTTCTGGTGCTTCTTAAAAGGCGATATCGCATCACATATATATGTTTCATGATATGATATAATATTCATTGCGAAGTGTTATGCGTTCCTCGTCTACGATTCAAATGAATGTAAATGCGACACTTCCTTGCAAGGAAATAGCGTTTGCAGATGTCTACGTATCATAGCAATAGAATTCATATGATTCTTGAAACGCGATATCGCATCTCATTTCTATGTTTCATGGTAAGATATAATATGATTTGCGAAGTATCATGTATTCCTCGTCTACACTTCAGAGGAATGTAAATGCGACACTTCCTTGCAAGGAAATAGCGTTTGCAGACGTCTACGTATCGAAGCAATAGGGTTCAAATGCATCTTAAAACGAGATATTGCTTCTCATATCTATATTTCATGATAAGATATAATATTCATTGCGAAGTGTTATGTATTCCTCGTCTACACTTCAAATGAATGTGAATGCGACACTTCCTCGCTAGGAAATAGAGTTTGCAGATGTCTACGTATCGTAGCAATAGAGTTCTAATGCTTCTTAAAACGCGATATCGCATCTCATTTCTATGTTTCATGGTAAGATGTAATATGATTTGCGAAGTGTTAGGTATTCCTCGTCTACACTTCAAATGATTGTAAATGCGACACTTTTTTGCAAGGAAATAGCGTTTGCAGATATCTACGTATCGTAGCAATAGAGTTCTTATGATTCTTAAAACGCGATATCGCATCACATTTCTATGTTTCATGGTAAGGTATAATATGATTTGCGAAGTGATATGTATTCCTCGTCTACATTTCAAATGAATGTAAATGCGACACTTCCTTGCAAGGAAATAGCGTTTGCAGATGTCTACGTATCATAGCAATAGAGTTAATATGATTCTTGAAACGTGATATCGCATCTCATTTCTATGTCTCCTGGTAAGATATAACATGATTTGCGAAGTGTTGTGTATCCTTCGTCTACACTTCAAATGAATGTGAATGCGATACTTCCCGGCTAGGAAATAGCGTTTGCAGATGTCTACGTATCGTAGCAATAGCTTTCTAATGCTTCTTAAAACCCCGATATCGCAACTCATTTCTATGTTTCATGGTAAGATATAATATGATTTGCGAAGTATCATGTATTCCTCGTCTACACTTCAAAGGAATGTAAATGCGACACTTCCTTGCAAGGAAATAGCGTTTGCAGATGTCTACGTATCGAAGCAATAGAGTTCAAATGCTTCTTAAAACGAGATATTGCATCTCATATCTATGTTTCATGATAAGATATAATATTCATTGCGAAGTGTTATGCATTCCTCGTCTACGATTCAAATGAATGTAAATGCGACACTTCCTTGCAAGGAAATAGCGTTTGCAGATGTCTACCTATCGTAGCAATAGAGTTCTTATGATTCTTAAAACGCGATATCGCATCTCATTTCTATTTTTCATGGTAAGGTATAATATGATTTGCGAAGTGTTATGTATTCCTCGTCTACACTTCAAATGAATGTGAATGCGACACTTCCTCGCTAGGAAATAGCGTCTGCAGATGTCTAGGTATCGTAGCAATAGAGTTCTAATGCTTCTTAAAACGAGATATTGCATCTCTTATCTATGTTTCATGATAAGATATAATATTCATTGCGAAGTGTTATGCTTTCCTCGTCTACGATTCAAATGAAAGTAAATGCGACACTTCCTCGCACGGAAATAGCGTTTGCAGATGTCTACGTATCGTAGCAATGGATTTCTGGTGCTTCTTAAAAGGCGATATCGCATCACATATATATGTTTCATGATATGATATAATATTCATTGCGAAGTGTTATGCGTTCCTCGTCTACGATTCAAATGAATGTAAATGCGACACTTCCTTGCAAGGAAATAGCGTTTGCAGATGTCTACGTATCATAGCAATAGAATTCATATGATTCTTGAAACGCGATATCGCATCTCATTTCTATGTTTCATGGTAAGATGTAATATGATTTGCGAAGTGTTAGGTATTCCTCGTCTACACTTCAAATGATTGTAAATGCGACACTTTTTTGCAAGGAAATAGCGTTTGCAGATGTCTACGTATCGTAGCAATAGAGTTCTTATGATTCTTAAAACGCGATATCGCATCTCATTTCTATGTTTCATGGTAAGGTATAATATGATTTGCGAAGTGATATGTATTCCTCGTCTACATTTCAAATGAATGTAAATGCGACACTTCCTTGCAAGGAAATAGCGTTTGCAGATGTCTACGTATCATAGCAATAGAGTTAATATGATTCTTGAAACGTGATATCGCATCTCATTTCTATGTCTCCTGGTAAGATATAACATGATTTGCGAAGTGTTGTGTATCCTTCGTCTACACTTCAAATGAATGTGAATGCGATACTTCCCGGCTAGGAAATAGCGTTTGCAGATGTCTACGTATCGTAGCAATAGCTTTCTAATGCTTCTTAAAACCCCGATATCGCAACTCATTTCTATGTTTCATGGTAAGATATAATATGATTTGCGAAGTATCATGTATTCCTCGTCTACACTTCAAAGGAATGTAAATGCGACACTTCCTTGCAAGGAAATAGCGTTTGCAGATGTCTACGTATCGAAGCAATAGAGTTCAAATGCTTCTTAAAACGAGATATTGCATCTCATATCTATGTTTCATGATAAGATATAATATTCATTGCGAAGTGTTATGCATTCCTCGTCTACGATTCAAATGAATGTAAATGCGACACTTCCTTGCAAGGAAATAGCGTTTGCAGATGTCTACCTATCGTAGCAATAGAGTTCTTATGATTCTTAAAACGCGATATCGCATCTCATTTCTATATTTCATGGTAAGGTATAATATGATTTGCGAAGTGTTATGTATTCCTCGTCTACACTTCAAATGAATGTGAATGCGACACTTCCTCGCTAGGAAATAGCGTCTGCAGATGTCTAGGTATCGTGGCAATAGAGTTCTAATGCTTCTTAAAACGAGATATTGCATCTCTTATCTATGTTTCATGATAAGATATAATATTCATTGCGAAGTGTTATGCTTTCCTCGTCTACGATTCAAATGAAAGTAAATGCGACACTTCCTTGCAAGGAAATAGCGTTTGCAGATGTCTACGTATCGTAGCAATAGAGTTCTTATGATTCTTAAAACGCGATATCGCATCTCATTTCTATATTTCATGGTAAGGTATAATATGATTTGCGAAGTGTTATGTATTCCTCGTCTACACTTCAAATGAATGTGAATGCGACACTTCCTCGCTAGGAAATAGCATTTGCAGATGTCTAGGTATCGTAGCAATAGAGTTCTAATGCTTCTTAAAACGCGATATCGCATCTCATTTCTATGTTTCATGGTAAGATATAATATGATTTGCGAAGTGTCATGTATTCCTCGTCTACACATCAAATGAATGTAAATGCGACACTTCCTCGCAAGGAAATAGCGTTTGCAGATGTCTACGTATCGTAGCAATGGATTTATGATGCTTCTTAAAACGAGATATTGCATCTCTTATCTATGTTTCATGATAAGATATAATATTCATTGCGAAGTGTTATGCATTCCTCGTCTACGATTCAAATGAAAGTAAATGCGACACTTCCTTGCAAGGAAATAGCGTTTGCAGATGTCTACGTATCATAGCAATAGAGTTCATATGATTCTTCAAACGTGATATCGCATCTCATTTCTATGTCTCATGGTAAGATATAACATGATTTGCGAAGTGTCGTGTATTCTTCGTCTACACTTCAAATGAATGTGAATGCGATACTTCCCCGCTAGGAAATAGCGTTTGCAGATGTCTACGTATCGTAGCAATAGCTTTCTAATGCTTCTTAAAACCCCGATATCGCAACTCAATTCTATGTTTCATGGTAAGATATAATATGATTTACGAAGTATCATGTATTCCTCGTCTACACTTCAAAGGAATGTAAATGCGACACTTCCTTGCAAGGAAATGGCGTTTGCAGTCGTCTACGTATCGAAGCAATAGAGTTCAAATGCTTCTTAAAACGAGGTATTGCATCTCATATCTATGTTTCATGATAAGATATAATATTCATTGCGTAGTGTTATACATTCCTCGTCTACGATTCAAATGAATGTAAATGCGACACTTCCTTGCAAGGAAATAGATTTTGCAGATGTCTACGTATCGAAGCAATAGAGTTCAAATGCTTCTTAATACGAGATGTTGCATCTCATATCTATGCTTCATGATAAGATATAATATTCATTGCGAAGTGTTATGCATTCCTCGTCTACGATTCAAATGAAAGTAAATGCGACACTTCCTTGCAAGGAAACAGCGTTTGCAGATGTCTACGTATCGTAGCAATAGAGTTCATATGATTCTTAAAACGTGATATCGCATCTCATATCTATGTTTCATGATGAGATATAATATTCATTGCGAAGTGTTATGTATTCATCGGCTACACTTCAAATGAATGTGAATGCGACACTTCCTCGCTAGGAAATTACGTTTGCAGATGCCTACCTATCGTAGCAATAGAGTTCTCATGCTTCTTATAACGCGATATCGCATCTCATTTCTATGTTTCATGGTAAGATATAATATGATGTGCGAAGTATTATGCATTCCTCGTCTACGATTCAAATGAATGTAAATGCGACACTACCTTGCAAGGAAATAGCGTTTGCAAATGTCTACCTATCGTAGCAATAGTGTTCTAATGCTTCTTAAAACGCGATATCGCATCTCATATCTATGTTTCATGATAAGATACAATATTCATTGCGAAGTGTTATGCATTCCTCGTCTACACTTCAAATGAATGTGAATGCGACACTTCCTCGCTAGGAAATAGCGTCAGCAGATGTCTGCGTATCGTAGCAATAGAGTTCTTATGATTCATAAAACGCGATATCGCATCTCATTTCCATGTTTCATGGTATGATATAATATGATTTGCGAAGTGTCATCTATTCCCCGTCTACACTTCAAATGAACGTAAATGCGACACTTCCTTGCAAGGAAATAGCGTTTGCAGATGTCTACGTTTCGAAGCAATAGAGTTCAAATGCTTCCTAAATCGAGATATTGCATCTCATATCTATGTTTCATGATAAGATATAATATTCATTGCGAAGTGTTATGCATTCCTCGTCTACGATTCAAATGAATGTAAATGCGACACTTCCTTGCAAGGAAATAGCGTTTGCAGATGTCTACGTATCGTAGCAATAGCTTTCTAATGCTTCTTAAAACGCGATATCGCATCTCATTTCTATGTTTCATGGTAAGATATAATATGAATTGCGAAGTGTTATGTATTCCTCGTCTACACTTCAAATGAATGTAAATGCGACACCTCCTTGCAAGGAAATAGCGTTTGCAGATGTCTACGTATCGTAGCAATAGAGTTCTTATGATTCTTAAAACGCGATATCGCATCTCATTTCTATGATTCATGGCAAGGTATAATATGATTTGCGAAATGATATGTATTCCTCGCCTACATTTCAAATGAGTGTAAATGCGACACTTCCTTGCAAGGAAATAGCGTTTGCAGATGTCTACGTATCGAAGCAATAGCTTTCTTATGCTTCTTAAAACGCGATATCGCATCTCATTTCTATGTTTCATGGTAAGATATAATATGAATTGCGAAGTGTTATGTATTCCTCGTCTACACTTCAAATGAATGTGAATGCGACACTTCCTCGCTAGGCAATAGCGTTTGCAGATGTCTACCTATCGTAGCAATAGAGTTCTCATGCTTCTTAAAACGCGATATCGCATCTCATTTCTATGTTTCATGGTAAGATATAATATGATGTGCGAAGTGTTATGCATTCCTCGTCTACGAATCAAATGAATGTAAATGCGACACTTCCTTGCAAGGAAATAGCGTTTGCAGATGTCTACGTATCGTAGCAATAGCTTTCTAATGCTTCTTAAAACGCGATATCGCATCTCATTTTTATATTTCATGGTAAGGTATAATATGATTTGCGAAGTGTTATGTATTCCTCGTCTACACTTCAAATGAATGTGAATGCGACACTTCCTCGCTAGGAAATAGCGTCTGCAGATGTCTAGGTATCGTAGCAATAGAGTTCTAATGCTTCATAAAACGAGATATTGCATCTCTTATTTATGTTTCATGATAAGATATAATATTCATTGTGAAGTGTTATGCATTCCTCGTCTACGATTCAAATGAATGTAAATGCGACACTTCCTTGCAAGGAAATAGCGTTTGCAGATGTCTACGTATCGAAGCAATAGAGTTCAAATGTTTCTTAAAACGAGATATTGCATCTCATATCTGTGTTTCATGATAAGATATAATATTCATTGCGAAGTGTTATGCATTCCTCGTCTACGATTCAAATGAATGTAAATGCGACACTTCCTTGCAAGGAAATAGCGTTTGCAGATGTCTACCTATCGTAGCAATAGAGTTCTTATGATTCTTAAAACGCGATATCGCATTCATTTCTATATTTCATGGTAAGGTAGAATATGCTTTGCGAAGTGTTATGTATTCCTCGTCTACACTTCAAATGAATGTGAATGCGACACTTCCTCGCTAGGAAATAGCGTCTGCATATGTCTAGGTATCGTAGCAATAGAGTTCTAATGCTTCTTAAAACGAGATATTGCATCTCTTATCTATGTTTCATGATAAGATATAATATTCATTGCGAAGTGTTATGCATTCCTCGTCTACGATTCAAATGAAAGTAAATGCGACACTTCCTTGCAAGGAAATAGCGTTTGCAGATGTCTACGTATCATAGCAATAGAGTTCATATGATTCTTGAAACGTGATATCGCATCTCATTTCTATGTCTCATGGTAAGGTATAACATGATTTGCGAAGTGTCGTGTATTCTTCGTCTACACTTCAAATGAATGTGAATGCGATACTTCCCCGCTAGGAAATAGCGTTTGCAGATGTCTACGTATCGTAGCAATAGCTTTCTAATGCTTCTTAAAACCCCGATATCGCAACTCAATTCTATGTTTCATGGTAAGATATAATATGATTTGCGAAGTATCATGTATTCCTCGCCTACACTTCAAAGGAATGTAAATGCGACACTTCCTTGCAAGGAAATGGCGTTTGCAGTCGTCTACGTATCGAAGCAATAGAGTTCAAATGCTTCTTAAAACGAGATATTGCATCTCATATCTGTGCTTCATGATAAGATATAATATACATTGCGAAGTGTTATGTATTCCTCGTCTACACTTCAAATGAATGTGAATGCGACACTTCCTCGCTAGGAAATAGCATTTGCAGATGTCTACCTATCGTAGCGATAGAGTTCTTATGATTCTTAAAACGCTATATCGCATCTCATTTTTATATTTCATGGTAAGGTATAATATGATTTGCGAAGTGTTATGTATTCCTCGTCTACACTTCAAATGAATGTGAATGCGATACTTCCTCGCTAGGAAATAGCGTCTGCAGATGTCTAGGTATCGTAGCAATAGAGTTCTAATGCTTCATAAAACGAGATATTGCATCTCTTATTTATGTTTCATGATAAGATATAATATTCATTGTGAAGTGTTATGCATTCCTCGTCTACGATTCAAATGAATGTAAATGCGACACTTCCTTGCAAGGAAATAGCGTTTGCAGATGTCTACGTATCGTAGCAATAGAGTTCTCATGATTCTTAAAACGCGATATCGCATCTCATTTCTATGTTTCAAGGTAAGGTATAACATGATTTGCGAAGTGATATGTATTCCTCGTCTACATTTCAGATGAATGTAAATGCGACACTTCCTTGCAAGGAAATAGCGTTTGCAGATGTCTACGTATCGTAGCAATGGCTTTCTAATGCTTCTTAAAACGCGATATCGCATCTCATTTCTATGTTTCATGGTAAGATATAATATGAATTGCGAAGTGTCATGTATTCCTCGTCTACACATCAAATGAATGTAAATGCGACACTTCCTCGCAAGGAAATAGCGTTTGCAGATGTCTACGTATCGTAGCAATGGATTTCTGATGCTTCTTAGAACGCGATATCGCATCTTATTTCTATGTTTCATGGTAAGATATAATATGATTTGCGAAGTGTCATGTATTCCTCGTCTACACTTCAAATGAACGTAAATGCGACACTTCCTTGCAAGGAAATAGCGTTTGCAGATGTCTACGTATCGAAGCAATAGAGTTCAAATGCTTCTTAAAACGAGATATTGCATCTCATTTCTATGTTTCATGGTAAGATATAACATGATTTGCGAAGTGTTATGTATTCCACGCCTACACTTCAAGTGAATGTGAATGCGATACTTCCTCGCTAGGAAATAGCGTTTGCAGATCTCTACGTATCGTAGCAATAGCATTCTAGTGCTTCTTAAAACGCGACATCGCATCTCATTTCTATGTTTCATGGTAAGATATAAAATGATTTGCGAAGTGTTATGTATTCCTCGTCTACACTTCAAATGAATGTGAATGCGATACTTCCCCGCTAGGAAATAGCGTTTGCAGATGTCTACGTATCGTAGCAATAGCTTTCTAATGCTTCTTAAAACCCCGATATCGCAACTCATTTCTATGTTTCATGGTAAGATATAATATGATTTGCGAAGTACCATGTATTCCTCGGCTACACTTCAAAGGAATGTAAATGCGACACTTTCTTGCAAGGAAATGGCGTTTGCAGTCGACTACGTATCGAAGCAATAGAGTTCAAATGCTTCTTAAAACGAGATATTGCATCTCATATCTGTGTTTC
This sequence comes from Xylocopa sonorina, assembly GCF_050948175.1. Lineage (NCBI taxonomy): Eukaryota > Metazoa > Arthropoda > Insecta > Hymenoptera > Apidae > Xylocopa > Xylocopa sonorina. The sequence goes on along the minus strand of NW_027490226.1, from coordinate 272,916 downwards.
ATGATAAGATATAATATTCATTGCGAAGTGTTATGCATTCCTCGTCTACGAATCAAACGAAAGTAAATGCGACACTTCCTTGCAAGGAAATAGCGTTTGCAGATGTCTACGTATCATAGCAATAGAGTTCATATGATTCTTGAAACGTGATATCGCATCTCATTTCTATGTCTCATGGTAAGGTATAACATGATTTGCGAAGTGTCGTCTATTCTTCGTCTGCACTTCAAATGAATGTGAATGCGATACTTCCCCGCTAGGAAATAGCGTTTGCAGATGTCTACGTATCGTAGCAATAGCTTTCTAATGCTTCTTAAAACCCCGATATCGCAACTAATTTCTATGTTTCACGGTAAGATATAATATGATTTGCGAAGTATCATGTATTCCTCGTCTACACTTCAAAGTAATGTAAATGCGGCACTTCCTTGCAAGGAAATGGCGTTTGCAGTCGTCTACGTATCGAAGCAATAGAGTTCAAATGCTTCTTAAAACGAGATATTGCATCTCATATCTGTGTTTCATGATAAGATATAATATTCATTGCGAAGTGTTATGTATTCCTCGTCTACACTTCAAATGAATGTGAATGCGACACTTGCTCGCTAGGAATTAGCATTTGCAGATGTCTACGTATCGTAGCAATAGAGTTCTAATGCTTCTTAAAACGCGATATCGCTTCTCATTTCTATGTTTCATGGTAAGATATAATATGATTTGCGATGTGTTACGTATTCCTCGTCTACACTTCAAATGAATGTAAATGCGACACTTCCTTGCAAGGAAATAGCGTTTGCAGATGTCTACGTATCGTAGCAATAGAGTTCTTATGATTCTTAAAACGCGATATCGCACCTCATTTCTATGTTTCATGGTAAGGTATAATATGATTTGCGAAGTGATATGTATTCCTCGCCTACATTTCAAATGAGTGTAAATGCGACACTTCCATGCAAGGAAATAGCGTTTGCAGATGTCTACGTATCGAAGCAATAGCTTTCTAATGCTTCTTAAAACGCGATATCGCATCTCATTTCTATGTTTCATGGTAAGATATAATATGATGTGCGAAGTGTTATGCATTCCTCGTCTACGAATCAAATGAATGTAAATGCGACACTTCCTTGCAAGGAAACAGCGTTTGCAGATATCTACGTATCGTAGCAATAGCGTTCATATGATTCTTATAACGCGATATCGCATCTCATTTCTATGTTTCATGGTAAGATATAACATGATTTACGAAGTGTTATGTATTCCACGCCTACACTTCAAATGAATGTGAATGCGACACTTCCTCGCTAGGAAATAGCGTTTGCAGATGTCTACCTATCGTAGCAATAGAGTTCTCATGCTTCTTATAACGCGATATCGCATCTCATTTCTATGTTTCATGGTAAGATATAATATGATGTGCGAAGTATTATGCATTCCTCGTCTACGATTCAAATGAATGTAAATGCGACACTACCTTGCAAGGAAATAGCGTTTGCAAATGTCTACCTATCGTAGCAATAGTGTTCTAATGCTTCTTAAAACGCGATATCGCATCTCATATCTATGTTTCATGATAAGATATAATATTCATTGCGAAGTGTTATGCATTCCTCGTCTACACTTCAAATGAATGTAAATGCGACACTTCCTCGCTAGGAAATAGCGTCTGCAGATGTCTGCGTATCGTAGCAATAGAGTTCTTATGATTCTTAAAACGCGATATCGCATCTCATTTCCATGTTTCATGGTATGATATAATATGATTTGCGAAGTGTCATCTATTCCCCGTCTACACTTCAAATGAACGTAAATGCGACACTTCCTTGCAAGGAAATAGCGTTTGCAGATGTCTACGTTTCGAAGCTATAGAGTTCAAATGCTTCTTAAATCGAGATATTGCATCTCATATCTATGTTTCATGATAAGATATAATATTCATTGCGAAGTGTTATGCATTCCTCGTCTACGATTCAAATGAATGTAAATGCGACACTTCCTTGCAAGGAAATAGCGTTTGCAGATGTCTGCGTATCGTAGCAATAGAGTTCTAATGCTGCTTAAAACGCGATATCGCATCTCATTTCTATGTTTCATGGTAAGATATAATATGATTTCCAAAGTGTTATGTATTCCTCGTCTACACTTCAAATGAATGTAAATGCGACACTTCCTTGCTAGGAAATAGCGTTTGCAGACGTCTACATATCGAAGCAGTAGAGTTCAAATGCTTCTTAAAACGAGGTATTGCATCTCATATCTATGTTTCATGATAAGATATAATATTCATTGCGTAGTGTTATACATTCCTCGTCTACGATTCAAATGAATGTAAATGCGACACTTCCTTGCAAGGAAATAGATTTTGCAGATGTCTACGTATCGAAGCAATAGAGTTCAAATGCTTCTTAAAACGAGATGTTGCATCTCATATCTATGTTTCATGATAAGATATAATATTCATTGCGAAGTGTTATGCATTCCTCGTCTACGATTCAAATGAAAGTAAATGCGACACTTCCTTGCAAGGAAACAGCGTTTGCAGATGTCCACGTATCGTAGCAATAGAGTTCATATGATTCTTAAAACGTGATATCGCATCTCATATCTATGTTTCATGATGAGATATAATATTCATTGCGAAGTGTTATGTATTCATCGGCTACACTTCAAATGAATGTGAATGCGACACTTCCTCGCTAGGAAATAACGTTTGCAGATGTCTACCTATCGTAGCAATAGAGTTCTAATGCTTCTTAAAACGCGATATCGCATCTCATTTCTATGTTTCATGGTAAGATATAATATGATTTGCAAAGTGTTATGTATTCCTCGTCTGCACTTCAAATAAATGTAAATGCGACACTTCCTTCCTAGGAAATAGCGTTTGCAGACGTCTACATATCGAAGCAATAGAGTTCAAATGCTTCTTAAAACGAGGTATTGCATCTCATATCTATGTTTCATGATAAGATATAATATTCATTGCGTAGTGTTATACATTCCTCGTCTACGATTCAAATGAATGTAAATGCGACACTTCCTTGCAAGTAAATAGCGTTTACAGATGTCTACGTATCGAAGCAATAGAGTTCAAATGCTTCTTAAAACGAGATGTTGCATCTCATATCTATGTTTCATGATAAGATATAATATTCATTGCGAAGTGTTATGCATTCCTCGTCTACGATTCAAATGAAAGTAAATGCGACACTTCCTTGCAAGGAAACAGCGTTTGCAGATGTCCACGTATCGTAGCAATAGAGTTCATATGATTCTTAAAACGTGATATCGCATCTCATATCTATGTTTCATGATAAGATATAATATTCATTGCGAAGTGTTATGCATTCCTCGTCTACGATTCAAATGAAAGTAAATGCGACACTTCCTTGCAAGGAAACAGCGTTTGCAGATGTATACGTATCGTAGCAATAGAGATCATATGATTCTTAAAACGCGATATCGCATCTCATTTCTATGATTCATGGTAAGATAGAACATGATTTGCGAAGTGTTATGTATTCCACGCCTACACTTCAAGTGAATGTGAATGCGATACTTCCCAGCTAGGAAATAGCGTTTGCAGATGTCTACGTATCGTAGCAATAGAGTTCTTATGATTCTTAAAACGCGATATCGCATCTCATTTCTATGTTTCATGGTAAGGTATAATATGATTTGCGAAGTGATATGTATTCCTCGTCTACATTTCAAATGAATGTAAATGCGACACTTCCTTGCAAGTAAATAGCGTTTACAGATGTCTACGTATCGAAGCAATAGAGTTCAAATGCTTCTTAAAACGAGATGTTGCATCTCATATCTATGTTTCATGATAAGATATAATATTCATTGCGAAGTGTTATGCATTCCTCGTCTACGATTCAAATGAAAGTAAATGCGACACTTCCTTGCAAGGAAACAGCGTTTGCAGATGTCCACGTATCGTAGCAATAGAGTTCATATGATTCTTAAAACGTGATATCGCATCTCATATCTATGTTTCATGATGAGATATAATATTCATTGCGAAGTGTTATGTATTCATCGGCTACACTTCAAATGAATGTGAATGCGACACTTCCTCGCTAGGAAATAGCGTCTGCAGATGTCTAGGTATCGTAGCAATAGAGTTCTAATGCTTCATAAAACGAGATATTTCATCTCTTATTTATGTTTCATGATAAGATATAATATTCATTGTGAAGTGTTATGCATTCCTCGTCTACGATTCAAATGAATGTAAATGCGACACTTCCTTGCAAGGAAATAGCGTTTGCAGATGTCTACGTATCGAAGCAATAGAGTTCAAATGTTTCTTAAAACGAGATATTGCATCTCATATCTGTGTTTCATGATAAGATATAATATTCATTGCGAAGTGTTATGCATTCCTCGTCTACGATTCAAATGAATGTAACTGCGACACTTCCTTGCAAGGAAATAGCGTTTGCAGATGTCTACCTATCGTAGCAATAGAGTTCTTATGATTCTTAAAACGCGATATCGCATTCATTTCTATATTTCATGGTAAGGTAGAATATGATTTGCGAAGTGTTATGTATTCCTCGTCTACACTTCAAATGAATGTGAATGCGACACTTCCTCGCTAGGAAATAGCGTCTGCAGATGTCTAGGTATCGTAGCAATAGAGTTCTAATGCTTCTTAAAACGAGATATTGCATCTCTTATCTATGTTTCATGATAAGATATAATATTCATTGCGAAGTGTTATGCATTCCTCGTCTACGATTCAAATGAAAGTAAATGCGACACTTCCTTGCAAGGAAATAGCGTTTGCAGATGTCTACGTATCATAGCAATAGAGTTCATATGATTCTTGAAACGTGATATCGCATCTCATTTCTATGTCTCATGGTAAGATATAACATGATTTGCGAAGTGTCGTGTATTCTTCGTCTACACTTCAAATGAATGTGAATGCGATACTTCCCCGCTAGGAAATAGCGTTTGCAGATGTCTACGTATCGTAGCAATAGCTTTCTAATGCTTCTTAAAACCCCGATATCGCAACTCAATTCAATGTTTCATGGTAAGATATAATATGATTTGCGAAGTATCATGTATTCCTCGTCTACACTTCAAAGGAATGTAAATGCGACACTTCCTTGCAAGGAAATGGCGTTTGCAGTCGTCTACGTATCGAAGCAATAGAGTTCAAATGCTTCTTAAAACGAGATATTGCATCTCATATCTGTGCTTCATGATAAGATATAATATTCATTGCGAAGTGTTATGTATTCCTCGTCTACGATTCAAATGAATGTAAATGCGACACTTCCTCGCTAGGAAATAGCGTTTGCATTCGTCTACGTATCGTAGCAATGGATTTCTGATGCTTTTTAGAACGCGATATCGCATCTCATTTCTATGTTTCATGGTAAGATATAATATGATTTGCGAAGTGTCATGTATTCCTCGTCTACACTTCAAATGAACGTAAATGCGATACTTCCCAGCTAGGAAATAGCGTTTGCAGATGTCTACGTATCGTAGCAATAGAGTTCTTATGATTCTTAAAACGCGATATCGCATCTCATTTCTATGTTTCATGGTAAGGTATAATATGATTTGCGAAGTGATATGTATTCCTCGTCTACATTTCAAATGAATGTAAATGCGACACTTCCTTGCAAGTAAATAGCGTTTACAGATGTCTACGTATCGAAGCAATAGAGTTCAAATGCTTCTTAAAACGAGATGTTGCATCTCATATCTATGTTTCATGATAAGATATAATATTCATTGCGAAGTGTTATGCATTCCTCGTCTACGATTCAAATGAAAGTAAATGCGACACTTCCTTGCAAGGAAACAGCGTTTGCAGATGTCCACGTATCGTAGCAATAGAGTTCATATGATTCTTAAAACGTGATATCGCATCTCATATCTATGTTTCATGATGAGATATAATATTCATTGCGAAGTGTTATGTATTCATCGGCTACACTTCAAATGAATGTGAATGCGACACTTCCTCGCTAGGAAATAGCGTCTGCAGATGTCTAGGTATCGTAGCAATAGAGTTCTAATGCTTCATAAAACGAGATATTTCATCTCTTATTTATGTTTCATGATAAGATATAATATTCATTGTGAAGTGTTATGCATTCCTCGTCTACGATTCAAATGAATGTAAATGCGACACTTCCTTGCAAGGAAATAGCGTTTGCAGATGTCTACGTATCGAAGCAATAGAGTTCAAATGTTTCTTAAAACGAGATATTGCATCTCATATCTGTGTTTCATGATAAGATATAATATTCATTGCGAAGTGTTATGCATTCCTCGTCTACGATTCAAATGAATGTAACTGCGACACTTCCTTGCAAGGAAATAGCGTTTGCAGATGTCTACCTATCGTAGCAATAGAGTTCTTATGATTCTTAAAACGCGATATCGCATTCATTTCTATATTTCATGGTAAGGTAGAATATGATTTGCGAAGTGTTATGTATTCCTCGTCTACACTTCAAATGAATGTGAATGCGACACTTCCTCGCTAGGAAATAGCGTCTGCAGATGTCTAGGTATCGTAGCAATAGAGTTCTAATGCTTCTTAAAACGAGATATTGCATCTCTTATCTATGTTTCATGATAAGATATAATATTCATTGCGAAGTGTTATGCATTCCTCGTCTACGATTCAAATGAAAGTAAATGCGACACTTCCTTGCAAGGAAATAGCGTTTGCAGATGTCTACGTATCATAGCAATAGAGTTCATATGATTCTTGAAACGTGATATCGCATCTCATTTCTATGTCTCATGGTAAGATATAACATGATTTGCGAAGTGTCGTGTATTCTTCGTCTACACTTCAAATGAATGTGAATGCGATACTTCCCCGCTAGGAAATAGCGTTTGCAGATGTCTACGTATCGTAGCAATAGCTTTCTAATGCTTCTTAAAACCCCGATATCGCAACTCAATTCAATGTTTCATGGTAAGATATAATATGATTTGCGAAGTATCATGTATTCCTCGTCTACACTTCAAAGGAATGTAAATGCGACACTTCCTTGCAAGGAAATGGCGTTTGCAGTCGTCTACGTATCGAAGCAATAGAGTTCAAATGCTTCTTAAAACGAGATATTGCATCTCATATCTGTGCTTCATGATAAGATATAATATTCATTGCGAAGTGTTATGTATTCCTCGTCTACGATTCAAATGAATGTAAATGCGACACTTCCTCGCTAGGAAATAGCGTTTGCATTCGTCTACGTATCGTAGCAATGGATTTCTGATGCTTTTTAGAACGCGATATCGCATCTCATTTCTATGTTTCATGGTAAGATATAATATGATTTGCGAAGTGTCATGTATTCCTCGTCTACACTTCAAATGAACGTAAATGCGACACTTCCTTGCAAGGAAATAGCGTTTGCAGATGTCTACGTATCGAAGCAATAGAGTTCAAATGCTTCTTAAAACGAGACATTGCATCTCATATCTGTGTTTCATGATAAGATATAATATTCATTGCGAAGTGTTATGCATTCCTCGTCTACGATTCAAATGAATGTAAATGCGACACTTCCTTGCAAGGAAATAGCGTTTGCTAATGTCTACCTATCGCAGCAATAGTGTTCTAATGCTTCTTAAAACGCGATATCGCATCTCATATCTATGTTTCATGATAAGATATAATATTCATTGCGAAGTGTTATGCATTCCTCGTCTACGATTCAAATGAATGTAAATGCGACACTTCCTTGCAAGGAAATAGCGTTTGCAAATGTCGACCTATCGTAGCAATAGTCTTCTAATGCTTCTTAAAACGGGATATCGCATCTCATTTCTATATTTCATGGTAAGGTATAATATGAATTGCGAAGTGTTATGTATTCCTCGTCTACACTTCAAATGAATGTGAATGCGACACTTCCTCGCTAGAAAATAGAGTCTGCAGATGTCTAGGTATCGTAGCAATAGAGTTCTAATGCTTTTTAAAACGAGATATTGCATCTCTTATCTATGTTTCATGATAAGATATAATATTCATTGCGAAGTGTTATGTATTCCTCGTCTACGATTCAAATGAATGTAAATGCGACACTTCCTCGCAAGGAAATAGCGTTTGCATTCGTCTACGTATCGTAGCAATGGATTTCTGATGCTTTTTAGAACGCGATATCGCATCTCATTTCTATGTTTCATGGTAAGATATAATATGATTTGCGAAGTGTCATGTATTCCTCGTCTACACTTCAAATGAACGTAAATGCGACACTTCCTTGCAAGGAAATAGCGTTTGCAGATGTCTACGTATCGAAGCAATAGAGTTCAAATGCTTCTTAAAACGAGACATTGCATCTCATATCTGTGTTTCATGATAAGATATAATATTCATTGCGAAGTGTTATGCATTCCTCGTCTACGATTCAAATGAATGTAAATGCGACACTTCCTTGCAAGGAAATAGCGTTTGCTAATGTCTACCTATCGCAGCAATAGTGTTCTAATGCTTCTTAAAACGCGATATCGCATCTCATATCTATGTTTCATGATAAGATATAATATTCATTGCGAAGTGTTATGCATTCCTCGTCTACGATTCAAATGAATTTAAATGCGACACTTCCTTGCAAGGAAATAGCGTTTGCAAATGTCTACCTATCGTAGCAATAGTGTTCTAATGCTTCTTAAAACGGGATATCGCATCTCATTTCTATATTTCATGGTAAGGTATAATATGAATTGCGAAGTGTTATGTATTCCTCGTCTACACTTCAAATGAATGTGAATGCGACACTTCCTCGCTAGGAAATAGAGTCTGCAGATGTCTAGGTATCGTAGCAATAGAGTTCTAATGCTTCTTAAAACGAGATATTGCATCTCTTATCTATGTTTCATGATAAGATATAATATTCATTGCGAAGTGTTATGTTTTCCTCGTCTACGATTGAAATGAATGTAAATGCGACACTTCCTCGCAAGGAAATAGCGTTTGCATTCGTCTACATATCGTAGCAATGGATTTCTGATGCTTTTTAGAACGCGATATCGCATCTCATTTCTATGTTTCATGGTAAGATATAATATGATTTGCGAAGTGTCATGTATTCCTCGTCTACACTTCAAATGAACGTAAATGCGTCACTTCCTTGCAAGGAAATAGCGTTTGCAGATGTCTACGTATCGAAGCAATAGAGTTCAAATGCTTCTTAAAACGAGACATTGCATCTCATATCTGTGTTTCATGATAAGATATAATATTCATTGCGAAGTGTTATGCATTCCTCGTCTACGATTCAAATGAATGTAAATGCGACACTTCCTTGCAAGGAAATAGCGTTTGCTAATGTCTACCTATCGCAGCAATAGTGTTCATATGATTCTTAAAACGCGATATCGCATCTCATTTCTATGTTTCATGGTAAGATATAACATGATTTGCGAAGTGTTATGTATTCCACGCCTACACTTCAAGTGAATGTGAATGCGATACTTCCTCGCTAGGAAATAGCGTTTGCAGACGTCTACGTATCGAAGCAATAGAGTTCAAATGCTTCTTAAAACGAGATATTGCATCTCATATCTATGTTTCATGATAAGATATAATATTCATTGCGAAGTGTTATGTATTCCTCGTCTACACTTCAAATGAATGTGAATGCGACACTTCCTCGCTAGGAAATAGCGTTTGCAGATGTCTACGTATCGTAGCCATTTAGTTCTAATGCTTCTTAAATCGCGATATAGCATCTCATTTCTATGTTTCATGGTAAGATATAATATGATTTGCGAAGTGTCATGTATTCCTCGTCTACACTTCAAATGAATGTAAATGCGACACTTCCTCGCTAGGAAATAGCGTTTGCAGATGTCTACGTATCGTAGCAATGGAGTTCTAATGCTTCTTAAAACGCGATATCGCATCTCATTTCTATGTTTCATGGTAAGATATAATATGATTTGCGAAGTGTTATGTATTCCTCGTCTACACTTCAAATGAATGTAAATGCGACACTTCCTTGCAAGGAAATGGCGTTTGCTAATGTCTACCTATCGCAGCAATAGTGTTCTAATGCTTCTTAAAACGCGATATCGCATCTCATATCTATGTTTCATGATAAGATATAATATGATTTGCGAAGTGTTATGTATTCCTCGTCTACACTTCAAATGAATGTAAATGCGACACTTCCTTGCAGGGAAATAGCGTTTGCAGATGTCTACGTATCGTAGCAATAGAGTTCTTATGATTCTTAAAACGCGATATCGCATCTCATTTCTATGTTTCATGGTAAGGTATAATATGATTTGCGAATTGATATGTATTCCTCGTCTACATTTCAAATGAATGTAAATGCGACACTTCCTTGCAAGGAAATAGCGTTTGCAGATGTCTACGTATCGTAGCAATAGAGTTCCTATGATTCTTAAAACGCGATATCGCATCTCATTTCTATGTTTCATGGTAAGATATAATATGATTTGCGAAGTGTTATGTATTCCTCGTCTACACTTCAAATGAATGTAAATGCGACACTTCCTTGCAAGGAAATAGCGTTTGCAGATGTCTACCTATCGTAGCAATAGAGTTCTTATGATTCTTAAAACGGGATATCGCATCTCATTTCTATATTTCATGGTAAGGTATAATATGAATTGCGAAGTGTTATGTATTCCTCGTCTACACTTCAAATGAATGTGAATGCGACACTTCCTCGCTAGGAAATAGAGTCTGCAGATGTCTAGGTATCGCAGCAATAGAGTTCTAATGCTTCTTAAAACGAGATATTGCGTCTCTTATCTATGTTTCATGATAAGATATAATATTCATTGCGAAGTGTTATGCATTCCTCGTCTACGATTCAAATGAATGTAAATGCGACACTTCCTTGCAAGGAAATAGCGTTTGCTAATGTCTACCTATCGCAGCAATAGTGTTCTAATGCTTCTTAAAACGCGATATCGCATCTCATATCTATGTTTCACTATAAGATATAATATTCATTGCGAAGTGTTATGCATTCCTCGTCTACACTTCAAATGAATGTGAATGCGACACTTCCTAGCTAGGAAATAGCGTTTGCAGATGTCTACGTATCGAAGCAATAGAGTTCAAATGCTTCTTAAAACGAGATATTGTATCTCATATCTATGTTTCATGATAAGATATAATATTCATTCCGAAGTGTTATGCATTCCTCGTCTACGATTCAAATGAATGTAAATGCGACACTTACTTGCAAGGAAATAGCGTTTGCAGATGTCTACCTATCGTAGCAGTAGTGTTCTAATGCTTCTTAGAACGCGATATCGCATCTCATTTCTATGTTTCATGGTAAGGTATAATATGATTTGCGAAGTGATATGTATTCCTCGTCTACATTTCAAATGAATGTAAATGTGACACTTCCTTGCAAGGAAATAGAGTTTGCAGATGTCTACGTATCGTAGCAATGGATTTCTGAAGCTTCTTAGAACGCGATATCGCATCTCATTTCTATGTTTCATTGTAAGATATAAAATGATATGCGAAGTGTCATGTATTCCTCGTCTACACTTCAAATGAATGTAAATGCGACACTTCCTTGCAAGGAAATAGCGTTTGCAGATGTCTACGTATCGCAGCAATAGAGTTCTTATAATTCTTAAAACGCCATATCGGATCTCATTTCTATGTTTCATGGTAAGATATAATATGATCTGCGAAGTGTTATGTATTCCTCGTCTACACTTCAAACGAATGTAAATGCGACACTTCCTTCCAAGGAAATAGCGTTTGCAGATGTCTACGTATCGTAGCAATGGATTTCTGAAACTTCTTAAAACGCGATATCGCATCTCATTTCTATGTTTCATGGTAAGATATAATATGATTTGCGAAGTGTTATGTATTCCTCGTCTACACTTCAAACGAATGTAAATGCGACACTTCCTTGCAAGGAAATAGCGTTTGCAGATGTCTACGTATCGTAGCAATGGATTTCTGATGCTTCTTAAAACGCGATATCGCGTCTCATTTCTATGTTTCATGGTAAGATATAATATGATTTGCGAAGTGTCATGTATTCCTCGTCTACACTTCAAATGAATGTGAATGCGACACTTCCTCGCTAGGAAATAGCGTCTGCAGATGTCTAGGTATCGTAGCAATAGAGTTCTAATGCTTCTTAAAACGAGATATTGCATCTCTTATCTATGTTTCATGATAAGATATAATATTCATTGCGAAGTGTTATGTATTCCTCGTCTACGATTCAAATGAATGTAAATGCGACACTTCCTCGCAAGGAAATAGCGTTTCCATACGTCTACGTATCGTAGCAATGGATTTCTGATGCTTTTTAGAACGCGATATCGCATCTCATTTCTATGTTTCATGGTAAGATATAACATGATTTGCGAAGTGTTATGCATTCCTCGTCTACGATTCGAATGAATGTAAATACGACACTTCCTTGCAAGGAAATAGCGTTTGCAGATGTCTACCTATCGTAGCAATAGAGTTCTAATGCTTCTTAATACGCGATATCGCATCTCATTTCTATGTTTCATGGTAAGATATAATATGATTTGCGAAGTGTTATATATTCCTCGTCTACATTTCAAATGAATGTGAATGCGATACTTTCTCGCTAGGAAATAGCGTTTGCAGATGTCTACGTATCGTAGAAATAGCTTTCTAATGATTCTTAAAACGCGATATCGCACCTCATTTCTATGTTTCATGGTAAGATATAACTTGATTTGCGAAGTGTCATGTATTCCTCGTCTTCACTTCAAATGAATGTAAATGCGACACTTCCTCGCTAGGAAATAGCGTTTGCAGATGTCTACGTATCGTAGCAATAGAGTTCTAATGCTTCTTAAAACGCGATATCGCATCTCATTTATATGTTTCATGGTAAGATATAATATGATTTGCGAAGTGTCATGTATTCCTCGTCTACACGTCAAATGAATGTGAATGCGACACTTCCTCGCTAGGAAATAACGTTTGCAGATGTCTACGTATCGTAGGAATAGAGTTCTAATGCTTCTTAAAACGCGATATCGCATCCCATTTCTATGTTTCATGGTAAGATATAATATGATTTGCGAAGTGTCATGTATTCCTCGTCTACACTTCAAATGAATGTAAATGCGACACTTCCTTGCTAGGAAATAGCGTCTGCAGATGTCTAGGTATCGTAGCAATAGAGTTCTAATGCTTCTTAAAACGCGATATCGCATCTCATTTCTATGTTTCATGGTAAGATATAATATGATTTGCGAAGTGCCATGTATTCCTCGTCTACACTTCAAATGAATGTAAATGCGACACTTCCTCGCTAGGAAATAGCGTTTGCAGATGTCTACGTATCGTAGCAATAGAGTTCTAAAGCTTCTCAAAACGCGATATCGCATCTCATTTCTATGTTTCACGGTAAGGTATAATATGATTTGCGAAGTATTATGCATTCCTCGTCTACGATTCGAATGAATGTAAATGCGACACTTGCTTGCAAGGAAATAGCGTTTGCAAATGTCTACCTATCGTAGCAACAGAGTTCTTATGATTCTTAAAACGCGATATTGCATCTCATTTCTATGTTTCATGGTAAGATATAACATGATTTGCGAAGTGTTATGTATTCCTCGTCTACACTTCAAATGAATGTAAATGCGAAACTTCCTTGCTAGGAAATAGCGTCTGCAGATGTCTAGGTATCGTAGCAATAGAGTTCTAATGCTTCTTAAAACGCGATATCGAATCTCACTTCTATGTTTCATGGTAAGATATAATATGATTTGCGAAGTGTTATGTATTCCTCGTCTACACTTCAAATGAATGTGTATGCGACACTTCCTCGCTAGGAAATAGCGTTTGCAGATGTCTACGTATCGTAGGAATAGTGTTCTAATGCTTCTTAAAACGCGAAATCGCATCTCATTTCTATGTTTCATGGTAAGATATAACATGATTTGCGAAGTGTTATATATTCCTCGTCTACACTTCAAATGAATGTGAATGCGATACTTTCTCGCTAGGAAATAGCGTTTGCAGATGTCTACGTATCGTAGAAATAGCTTTCTAATGCTTCTTAAAACGCGATATCGCATCTCATTTCTATGTTTCATGGTAAGATATAATTTGATTTGCGAAGTGTCATGTATTCCTCGTCTACACTTCAAATGAATGTAAATGCGACACTTCCTTGCAAGGAAATAGCGTCTGCAGATGTCTACGTATCGTAGCAATAGAGTTCTAATGCTTCTTAAAACGCGATATCGCATCTCATTTCTATGTTTCATGGTAAGATATAATATGATTTGCGAAGTGTTATGTATTCCTCGTCTACACTTCAAATGAATGTAAATGCGACACTTCCTTGCAAGGAAATAGCGTTTGCAGATGTCTACGTATCGTAGCAATAGAGTTCTTATGATTCTTTAAACGCGATATTGCTTCTCATTTCTATGTTTCACGGTAAGGTATAATATGATTTGCGAAGTGTTATGCATTCCTCGTCTACGATTCGAATGAATGTAAATGCGACACTTCCTTGCAAGGAAATAGCGTTTGCAGATGTCTACCTATCGTAGCAATAGAGTTCTAATGCTTCTTAATACGCGATATCGCATCTCATTTCTATGTTTCATGGTAAGATATAATATGATTTGCGAAGTATCATGTATTCCTCGTCTACACTTCAAAAGAATGTGAATGCGACACTTCCTTGCAAGGAAATTGCGTTTGCAGATGTCTACCTATCGTAGCAATAGAGTTCTAATGCTTCTTAATACGCGATATCGCATCTCATTTCTATGTTTCATGGTAAGATATAATATGATTTGCGAAGTATCATGTATTCCTCGTCTACACTTCAAATGAATGTGAATGCGACACTTCCTTGCAAGGAAATAGCGTTTGCAGATGTCTACGTATCGTAGCAATAGTGTTCTTATGATTCTTAAAACGCGATATCGCATCTCATTTCTATGTTTCATGGTAAGGTATAGTATGATTTGCGAAGTGATATGTATTCCTCGTCTACATTTTAAATGAATGTAAATGCGACACTTCCCTGCAAGGAAATAGCGTTTGCAGATGTCTACGTATCGTAGCAATAGATTTCTGATGCTTCTTAAAACGCGATATCGCATCTCATTTCTATGTTTCATGGTAAGATATAATATGATTTGCGAAGTGTTATGTATTCCTCGTCTACACTTCAAATGAATGTAAATGCGACACTTCCTTGCAAGGAAATAGCATTTGCAGATGTCTACGTATCGTAGCAATAGAGTTCTTATGATTCTTTAAACGCGATATTGCTTCTCATTTCTATGTTTCACGGTAAGGTATAATATGTTTTGCGAAGTGTTATGCATTCCTCGTCTACGATTCGAATGAATGTAAATGCGACACTTGCTTGCAAGGAAATAGCGTTTGCAGATGTCTACGTATCGTAGCAATAGAGTTCTTATGATTCTTAAAACGCGATATTGCATCTCATTTCTATGTTTCATGGTAAGATATAACATGATTTGCGAAGTGTTATGTTTTCCTCGTCTACACTTCAAATGAATGTAAATGCGACACTTCCTTGCAAGGAAATAGCGTTTGCAAATGTCTACCTATCGTAGCAGGATTGTTCTAATGCTTCTTAGAACGCGATATCGAATCTCACTTCTATGTTTCATGGTAAGATATAATATGATTTGCGAAGTGTCATGTATTCCTCGTCTACACTTCAAATGAATGTAAATGCGACACTTCCTCGCTAGGAAATAGCGTCTGCAGATGTCTACGTATCGTAGCAATAGAGTTCTAATGCTTCTTAAAACGTGATATCGCATCTCATTTCTATGTTTCATGGTAAGATATAATATGATTTGCGAAGTGTTATGTATTCCTCGTCTACACTTCAAATGAATGTAAATGCGACACTTCCTTGCAAGGAAATAGCGTTTGCAGATGTCTACGTATCGTAGCAATAGAGTTCTTATGATTCTTTAAACGCGATATTGCTTCTCATTTCTATGCTTCACGGTAAGGTATAATATGATTTGCGAAGTGTTATGCATTCCTCGTCTACGATTCGAATGAATGTAAGTGCGACACTTCCTTGCAAGGAAATAGCGTTTGCAGATGTCTACCTATCGTAGCAATAGAGTTCTAATGCTTCTTAATACGCGATATCGCATCTCATTTCTATGTTTCAAGGTAAGATGTAATACGATTTGCGAAGTGTTATGTATTCCTCGTCTACAATTCAAATGAATGTAAATGCGACACTTCCTTGCAAGGAAATAGCGTTTGCAGATGTCTACCTATCGTAGCAATAGGGTTCTAATGCTTCCTAAAACGCGATATCGCATCTCATTTCTATGTTTCATGGCAAGATATAATATGATTTGCGAAGTATCATGTATTCCTCGTCTACACATCAAATGAATGTGAATGCGACACTTCCTCGCTAGGAAACAGCGTTTGCAGATGTCTACGTATCGTAGCAATATAGTTCTAATGCTTCTTAAAACGCGATATCGCATCTCATTTCTATGTTTCATGGTAAGATATAATATGATTTGCGAAGTGTCATGTATTCCTCGTCTACACTTCAAATGAATGTAAATGCGACACTTCCTTGCTAGGAAATAGCGTCTGCAGATGTCTGGGTATCGTAGCAATAGAGTTCTAATGCTTCTTAAAACGCGATATCGCATCTCATTTCTATGTTTCATGGTAAGATATAATATGATTTGCGAAGTGTCATGTATTCCTCGTCTACACTTCAGATGAATGTAAATGCGACACTTCCTTGCTAGGAAATAGCGTCTGCAGATGTCTAGGTATCGTAGCAATAGAGTTCTAATGCTTCTTAAAACGCGATATCGCATCTCATTTCTATGTTTCATGGTAAGATGTAATACGATTTGCGAAGTGTTATGTATTCCTCGTCTACGCTTCAAATGAATGTAAATGCGACACTTCCTTGCAAGGAAATAGCGTTTGCAGATGTCTACCTATCGTAGCAATAGGGTTCTAATGCTTCCTAAAACGCGATATCGCATCTCATTTCTATGTTTCATGGCAAGATATAATATGATTTGCGAAGTATCATGTATTCCTCGTCTACACATCAAATGAATGTGAATGCGACACTTCCTCGCTAGGAAACAGCGTTTCCAGATGTCTACGTACCGTAGCAATATAGTTCTAATGCTTCTTAAAACGCGATATCGCATCTCATTTCTATGTTTCATGGTAAGATATAATATGATTTGCGAAGTGTCATGTATTCCTCGTCTACACTTCAAATGAATGTAAATGCGACACTTCCTTGCTAGGAAATAGCGTCTGCAGATGTCTAGTTATCGTTGCAATAGAGTTCCAATGCTTCTTATAACGCGATATCGCATCTCATTTCTATGTTTCATGGTAAGACATAATATGATTCGCGAAGTGTTATGTATTCCTCGTCTACACTTCAAATGAATGTAAATGCGACACTTCCTTCTAAGGAAATAGCGTTTGCAGATGTCTACCTATCGTAGCAATAGAGTTCTAGTGCTTCTTAAAAGGCGATATCGCATCTCATTTCTATGTTTCATGGTAAGATATAATATGATTTGCGAAGTGTCATGTATTCCTCGTCTACACTTCAGATGAATGTAAATGCGACACTTCCTTGCTAGGAAATAGCGTCTGCAGATGTCTAGGTATCGTAGCAATAGAGTTCTAATGCTTCTTAAAACGCGATATCGCATCTCATTTCTATGTTTCATGGTAAGATGTAATACGATTTGCGAAGTGTTATGTATTCCTCGTCTACGCTTCAAATGAATGTAAATGCGACACTTCCTTGCAAGGAAATAGCGTTTGCAGATGTCTACGTATCGAAGCAATAGAGTTCAAATGCTTCTTAAAACGAGATATTGCATCTCATATCTATGTTTCATGATAAGATATAATATTCATTGCGAAGTGTTATGCATTCCTCGTCTACGATTCGAATGAATGTAAATGCGACACTTGCTTGCAAGGAAATAGCGTTTGCAATTGTCTACCTATCGTAGCAACAGAGTTCTTATGAACCTTAAAACGCGATATTGCATCTGATTTCTATGTTTCATGGTAAGATATAATATGATTTGCGAAGTGTCATGTATTCCTCGTCTATACAACAAATGAATGTAAATGCGACACTTCCTTGCTAGGAAATAGCGTCTGCAGATGTCTAGGTATCGTAGCAATAGAGTTCTAATGCTTCTTAAAACGCGATATCGCATCTCATTTCTATGTTTCATGGTAAGATGTAATACGATTTGCGAAGTGTTATGTATTCCTCGTCTACACTTCAAATGAATGTAAATGCGACACTTCCTTGCATGGAAATAGCGTTTGCAGATGTCTACGTATCGAAGCAATAGAGTTCAAATGCTTCTTAAAACGAGATATCGCATCTCATATCTATGTTTCATGATAAGATATAATATTCATTGCGAAGTGTTATGCATTCCTCGTCTACGATTCGAATGAATGTAAATGCGACACTTGCTTGCAAGGAAATAGCGTTTGCAATTGTCTACCTATCGTAGCAACAGAGTTCTTATGAATCTTAAAACGCGATATTGCATCTGATTTCTATGTTTCATGGTAAGATATAATATGATTTGCGAAGTGTCATGTATTCCTCGTCTATACTTCAAATGAAAGTAAATGCGACACTTCCTTGCTAGGAAATAGCGTCTGCAGATGTCTAGGTATCGTAGCATTAGAGTTCTAATGCTTCTTAAAACGCGATATCGCATCTCATTTCTATGTTTCATGGTAAGATGTAATACGATTTGCGAAGTGTTATGTATTCCTCGTCTACACTTCAAATGAATGTAAATGCGACACTTCCTTGCAAGGAAATAGCGTTTGCAGATGTCTACCTATCGTAGCAATAGGGTTCTAGTGCTTCCTAAAACGCGATATCGCATCTCATTTCTATGTTTCATGGTAAGATATAATATGATTTGCGAAGTGTTATGTATTCCTCGTCTACACTTCAAATGAATGTAAATGCGACACTTGCTTGCAAGGAAATAGCGTTTGCAACTGTCTACCTATCGTAGCAACAGAGTTCTTATGAATCTTAAAACGCGATATTGCATCTGATTTCTATGTTTCATGGTAAGATATAATATGATTTGCGAAGTGTTATGTATTCCTCGTCTACACTTCAAATGAATGTAAATGCGACACTTCCTTGCAAGGAAATAGCGTTTGCAAATGTCTACGTATCGAAGCAATAGAGTTCAAATGCTTCTTAAAATGCGATATCGCATCTAATTCTATGTTTCATGGTAAGATGTAATACGATTTGCGAAGTGTTATGTATTCCTCGTCTACACTTCAGATGAATGTAAATGCGACACTTCCTTGCAAGGAAATTGCGTTTGCAGATGTCTACCTATCGTAGCAATAGAGTTCTAATGCTTCTTAATACGCGATATCGCATCTCATTTCTATGTTTCATGGTAAGATATGATATGATTTGCGAAGTATCATGTATTCCTCGTCTACACTTCAAATGAATGTAAATGCGACACTTCCTTCCAAGGAAATAGCGTTTGCAGATGTCTACGTATCGTAGCAATAGAGTTCTTATGATTCTTTAAACGCGATATTACTTCTCATTTCTATGTTTCACGGTAAGGTATAATACGATTTGCGAAGTGTTATGTATTCCTCGTCTACACTTCAAATGAATGTAAATGCGACACTTCCTTGCAAGGAAATAGCGTTTGCAGATGTCTACCTATCGTAGCAATAGAGTTCTAATGCTTCTTAATACGCTATATCGCATCTCATATCTATGTTTCATGGTAAGATATAATATGATTTGCGAAGTATCATGTATTCCTCGTGTACACTTCAAATGAATGTAAATGCGACACTTCCTTCCAAGGAAATAGCGTTTGCAGATGTCTACGTATCGTAGCAATAGAGTTCTTATGATTCTTTAAACGCGATATTGCTTCTCATTTCTATGTTTCACGGTAAGGTATAATACGATTTGCGAAGTGTTATGTATTCCTCGTCTACACTTCAAATGAATGTAAATGCGACACTTCCTTGCAAGGAAATAGCGTTTGCAGATGTCTACGTATCGTAGCAATAGAGTTCTTATGATTCTTAAAACGCGATATCGCATCTCATTTCTATGTTTCATGGTAAGATATAATATGATTTGCGAAGTGTTATGTATTCCTCGTCTACACTTCAAATGAATGTAAATGCGACACTTCCTTGCAAGGAAATAGCGTTTGCAGATGTCTACGTATCGTAGCAATGGATTTCTGATGGTTCTTAGAACGCGATATCGCATCTCATTTCTATGTTTCATGGTAAGATATAATATGATTTGCGAAGTGTCATGTATTCCTCGTCTGCACTTCAAATGAATGTAAATGCGACACTTCCATGCAAGGAAATAGCGTTTGCAGATGTCTACGTATCGTAGAATAGAGTTCTAATGCTTCTTAAAACGCGATATCGCATCTCATTTCTATGTTTCATGGTAAGGTATAATATGATTTGCGAAGTGTTATGTATTCCTCGTCTACACTTCAAATGAATGTAAATGCGACACTTCCTAGCAAGGAAATAGCTTTTGCAGATGTCTACGTATCGAAGCAATAGGGTTCAAATGCTTCTTAAATCGCGATATCGCATCTCATTTCTATGTTTCATGGTAAGATATAATATGATATTTAAGTATCATGTATTCCTCGTCTACACTTCAAATGAATGTAAATGGGACACTTCCTTGCAAGGAAATAGCGTTTGCAGATGTCTACGTATCGTAGCAATAAAGTTCTAACGCTTCTTAAAACGCGATATCGCATCTCATTTCTATGTTTCATGGTAAGATATAACATGATTTGCGAAGTGTTATGTATTCCTCGTCAACGCTTCAAATGAATGTAAATGCGACACTTCCTTGTAAGGAAATAGCGTTTGCAGATGTCTACGTATCGTAGCAATAGAGTTCTTGTGATCCTTAAAACGCGATAACGCATCTCATTTCTATGTTTCTTGGTAAGGTATAATATGATTTGCGAAGTGTCATGTATTCCTCGTCTACACTTCAAACGAATGTAAATGCGACACTTCCTTGCAAGGAAATAGCGTTTGCAGATGTCTACGTATCGTAGCAATAGAGTTCTAATGCTTCTTAAAACGCGATATCGCATCTCATTTCTATGTTTCATGGTAAGATATAATATGATTTGCGAAGTGTTATGTATTCCTCGTCTACACTTCAAATGAATGTAAATGCGACACTTCCTTGCAAGGAAATAGCGTTTGCAGATGTCTACGTATCGTAGCAATAGAGTTCCTATGATCCTTAAAACGCGATAACGCATCTCATTTCTATGTTTCATGGTAAGGAATAATATGATTTGCGAAGTGTCATGTATTCCTCGTCTACACTTCAAATGAATGTAAATGCGACACTTCCTCGCAAGGAAATAGCGTTTGCAGATGTCTACGTATCGTAGCAATGGATTTCTGATGCTTCTTAGAACGCGATATCGCATCTCATTTCTATGTTTCATGGTAAGATATAATACGATTTGCGAAGTGTCATGTATTCCTCGTCTACACTTCAAATGAATGTAAATGCGACACTTTCTTGCAAGGAAATAGCGTTTGCAGATGTCTACGTATCGAAGCAATAGTGTTCTAAAGCTTCTTAAAACGCGATATCGCATCTCATTTCTATGTTTCATGGTAAGATATAATATGATTTGCGAAGTGTCATATATTCCTCGCCTACACTTCAAATGAATGTAAATGCGACACTTCCTTGCAAGGAAATAGCGTTTGCAGATGTCTACGTATCGTAGCAATAGAGTTCTTATGATCCTTAAA
This sequence comes from Xylocopa sonorina, assembly GCF_050948175.1. Taxonomy (NCBI): domain Eukaryota; kingdom Metazoa; phylum Arthropoda; class Insecta; order Hymenoptera; family Apidae; genus Xylocopa; species Xylocopa sonorina. The sequence continues at coordinate 251,024 of NW_027490226.1, read as the reverse complement.
ACGCGATATCGCATCTCATTTCTATGTTTCATGGTAAGGTATAATATGATTTGCGAAGTGCTATGTATTCCTCGTCTACACTTCAAATGAATGTAAATGCGACACTTCCTTGCAAGGAAATAGCGTTTGCAGATGTCTACGTATCGTAGCAATAGAGTTCCTATGATCCTTAAAACGCGATAACGCATCTCATTTCTATGTTTCATGGTAAGGAATAATATGATTTGCGAAGTGTTATGTATTCCTCGTCAACACTTCAAATGAATGTAAATGCGACACTTCCTTGCAAGGAAATAGCATTTGCAGATGTCTACGTATCGCAGCAATAGAGTTCTTATGATCCTTAAAACGCGATATCGCATCTCATTTCTATGTTTCATGGTAAGGTATAATATGATTTGCGAAGTGTCATGTATTCCTCGTCTACACTTCAAACGAATGTAAATGCGACACTTCCTAGCAAGGAAATAGCGTTTGCAGATGTCTACGTATCGTAGCAATAGAGTTCTAATGCTTCTTAAAACACGACTTCGCATCTCATTTCTATATTTCATAGTAGGATATAATATGATTTGCGAAGTGTTATGTATTCCTCGTCTACACTTCAAATGAATGTAAATGCGACACTTCCTTGCAAGGAAATAGCGTTTGCAGATGTCTACGTATCGAAGCAATAGAGTTCAAATGCTTCTTAAAACGAGGTATTGCATCTCATATCAATGTTTCATGATAAGATATAATATTCATTGCGAAGTGTTATGCATTCCTCGTCTACGATTCAAATGAATGTAAATGCGGCACTTCCTTGAAAGGAAATAGCGTTTGCAGATGTCTACGTATCGTAGCAATAGAGTTCTTATGATCCTTAAAACGCGATATCGCATCTCATTTCTATGTTTCATGGTAAGGTATAATATGATTTGCGAAGTGTTATGTATTCCTCGTCTACACATCAAATGAATGTAAATGCGACACTTCCTTGCAAGGAAATTGCGTTTGCAGATGTCTATGTATCGTAGCAATAGATTTCTAATGCTTCTTAAAACGTGATATCGCATCTCATTTCTATGTTTCATTTTAAGATATAATATGATTTGCGAAGTGTCATGTATTCCTCGTCTACACTTCAAATGAATGTAAATGCGGCACTTCCTTGCAAGGAAATAGCTTTTGCAGATGTCTACGCATCGAAGCAATAGAGTGCAAATGCTTCTTAAAACGAGATATTGCATCTCATATCTATGTTTCATGATAAGATATAATATTCTTTGCGAAGTGTTATGCATTCCTCGTCTACGATTCGAATGAATGTAAATGCGACACTTGCTTGCAAGGAAATAGCGTTTGCAAATGTCTACCTACCGTAGCAATAGAGTTCTTATGATTCTTAAAACGCGATATTGCATCTCATGTCTATGTTTCATGGTAAGATATAATATGATTTGCGAAGTGTCATGTATTCCTCGGCTACACTTCAAATGAATGTAAATGCGACACTTCCTTGCTAGGAAATAGCGTCTGCAGATGTCTAGGTATCGTAGCAATAGAGTTCTAATGCTTCTTAAAACGCGATATCGCATCTCATTTCTATGTTTCATGGTAAGATGTAATACGATTTGCGAAGTGTTATGTATTCCTCGTCTACACTTCAAATGAATGTAAATGCGACACTTCCTTGCAAGGAAATAGCGTTTGCAGGTGTCTACCTATCGTAGCAATAGAGTTCTAACGCTTCTTAAAACGCGATATCGCATCTCATTTCTATGCTTCATGGTAAGATATAATATGATTTGCGAAGTGTTATGTATTCCTCGTCTACACTTCAAATGAATGTAAATGCGACACTTCCTTGCAAGGAAATAGCGTTTGCAGATGTCTACGTATCGTAGCAATAGAGTTCTTATGATCCTTAAAACGCGATATCGCATCTCATTTCTATGTTTCATGGTAAGGTATAATATGATTTGCGAAGTGCTATGTATTCCTCGTCTACACTTCAAATGAATGTAAATGCGACACTTCCTTGCAAGGAAATAGCGTTTGCAAATGTCTACGTATCGTAGCAATAGAGTTCGTATGATTCATAAAACGCGATATCGCATCTCATGTCTATGTTTCATGGTAAGATATAATATGATTTTCGAAGTGTTATGCGTTCCTCGTCTACACATCAAATGAATGTAAATGCGACACTTCCTCGCAAGGAAATAGCGTTTGCAGATGTCTACGTATCGTAGCAATGGATTTCTGATGCTTCTTAGAACGCGATATCGCATCTCATTTCTATGTTTCATGGTAAGATATAATACGATTTGCGAAGTGTCATGTATTCCTCGTCTACACTTCAAATGAATGTAAATGCGACACTTCCTTGCAAGGAAATAGCGTTTGCAGATGTTTACGTATCGAAGCAACAGTGTTCTAAAGCTTCTTAAAACGCGATATCGCATCTCATTTCTATGTTTCATGGTAAGATATAATATGATTTGCGAAGTGTCATATATTCCTCGTCTACACTTCAAATGAATGTAAATGCGACACTTCCTAGCAAGGAAATAGCGTTTGCAGATGTCTACGTATCGTAGCAATAGAGTTCTTATGATTCTTAAAACGCGATATCGCATCTCATTTCTATGTTTCATGGTAAGATATAATATGATTTGCGAAGTGTTATGTATTCCTCGTCTACACTTCAAATGAATGTAAATGCGACACTTCCCTGCAAGGAAATAGCGTTTGCAGATGTCTACGTATCGTAGCAATGGATTTCTGATGCTTCTTAGAACGCGATATCGCATCTCATTTCTATGTTTCATGGTAAGATATAATATGATTTGCGAAGTGTCATGTATTCCTCGTCTGCACTTCAAATGAATGTAAATGCGACACTTCCTTGCAAGGAAATAGCGTTTGCAGATGTCTACGTATCGTAGCAATAGAGTTCTAATGCTTCTTAAAACGCGATATCGCACCTCATTTCTATGTTTCATGGTAAGGTATAATATGATTTGCGAAGTGTTATGTATTCCTCGTCTACACTTCAAATGAATGTAAATGCGACACTTCCTAGCAAGGAAATAGCTTTTGCAGATGTCTACGTATCGAAGCAATAGGGTTCAAATGCTTCTTAAATCGCGATATCGCATCTCATTTCTATGTTTCATGGTAAGATATAATATGATATTTAAGTATCATGTATTCCTCGTCTACACTTCAAATGAATGTAAATGCGACACTTCCTTGCAAGGAAATAGCGTTTGCAGATGTCTACGTATCGTAGCAATAAAGTTCTAACGCTTCTTAAAACGCGATATCGCATCTCATTTCTATGTTTCATGGTAAGATATAATATGATTTGCGAAGTATCATGTATTCCTCGGCCACACTTCAAATGAATGTGAATGCGACATTTCCTCGCTAGGAAATAGCGTTTGCAGATGTCTACGTATCGTAGCAATAGAGTTCCTATGATCCTTAAAACGCGATAACGCATCTCACTTCTATGTTTCATGGTAAGGAATAATATGATTTGCGAAGTGTCATGTATTCCTCGTCTACACTTCAAATGAATGTAAATGCGACACTTCCTCGCAAGGAAATAGCGTTTGCAGATGTCTACGTATCGTAGCAATGGATTTCTGATGCTTCTTAGAACGCGATATCGCATCTCATTTCTATGTTTCATGGTAAGATATAATACGATTTGCGAAGTGTCATGTATTCCTCGTCTACACTTCAAATGAATGTAAATGCGACACTTCCTTGCAAGGAAATAGCGTTTGCAGATGTTTACGTATCGAAGCAACAGTGTTCTAAAGCTTCTTAAAACGCGATATCGCATCTCATTTCTATGTTTCATGGTAAGATATAATATGATTTGCGAAGTGTCATATATTCCTCGTCTACACTTCAAATGAATGTAAATGCGACACTTCCTAGCAAGGAAATAGCGTTTGCAGATGTCTACGTATCGTAGCAATAGAGTTCTTATGATTCTTAAAACGCGATATCGCATCTCATTTCTATGTTTCATGGTAAGATATAATATGATTTGCGAAGTGTTATGTATTCCTCGTCTACACTTCAAACGAATGTAAATGCGACACTTCCCTGCAAGGAAATAGCGTTTGCAGATGTCTACGTATCGTAGCAATGGATTTCTGATGCTTCTTAGAACGCGATATCGCATCTCATTTCTATGTTTCATGGTAAGATATAATATGATTTGCGAAGTGTCATGTATTCCTCGTCTGCACTTCAAATGAATGTAAATGCGACACTTCCTTGCAAGGAAATAGCGTTTGCAGATGTCTACGTATCGTAGCAATAGAGTTCTAATGCTTCTTAAAACGCGATATCGCACCTCATTTCTATGTTTCATGGTAAGGTATAATATGATTTGCGAAGTGTTATGTATTCCTCGTCTACACTTCAAATGAATGTAAATGCGACACTTCCTAGCAAGGAAATAGCTTTTGCAGATGTCTACGTATCGAAGCAATAGGGTTCAAATGCTTCTTAAATCGCGATATCGCATCTCATTTCTATGTTTCATGGTAAGATATAATATGATATTTAAGTATCATGTATTCCTCGTCTACACTTCAAATGAATGTAAATGCGACACTTCCTTGCAAGGAAATAGCGTTTGCAGATGTCTACGTATCGTAGCAATAAAGTTCTAACGCTTCTTAAAACGCGATATCGCATCTCATTTCTATGTTTCATGGTAAGATATAACATGATTTGCGAAGTGTTATGTATTCCTCGTCAACGCTTCAAATGAATGTAAATGCGACACTTCCTTGTAAGGAAATAGCGTTTGCTGATGTCTACGTATCGTAGCAATAGAGTTCTTATGATCCTTAAAACGCGATAACGCATCTCATTTCTATGTTTCTTGGTAAGGTATAATATGATTTGCGAAGTGTCATGTATTCCTCGTCTACACTTCAAACGAATGTAAATGCGACACTTCCTTGCAAGGAAATAGCGTTTGCAGATGTCTACGTATCGTAGCAATAGAGTTCTAATGCTTCTTAAAACGCGATATCGCATCTCATTTCTATGTTTCATGGTAAGATATAATATGATTTGCGAAGTGTTATGTATTCCTCGTCTACACTTCAAATGAATGTAAATGCGACACTTCCTTGCAAGGAAATAGCGTTTGCAGATGTCTACGTATCGTAGCAATAGAGTTCCTATGATCCTTAAAACGCGATAACGCATCTCACTTCTATGTTTCATGGTAAGGAATAATATGATTTGCGAAGTGTCATGTATTCCTCGTCTACACTTCAAATGAATGTAAATGCGACACTTCCTCGCAAGGAAATAGCGTTTGCAGATGTCTACGTATCGTAGCAATGGATTTCTGATGCTTCTTAGAACGCGATATCGCATCTCATTTCTATGTTTCATGGTAAGATATAATACGATTTGCGAAGTGTCATGTATTCCTCGTCTACACTTCAAATGATTGTAAATGCGACACTTCCTTGCAAGGAAATAGCGTTTGCAGATGTCTACGTATCGAAGCAATAGTGTTCTAAAGCTTCTTAAAACGCGATATCGCATCTCATTTCTATGTTTAATGGTAAGATATAATATGATTTGCGAAGTGTCATATATTCCTCGTCTACACTTCAAATGAATGTAAATGCGACACTTCCTAGCAAGGAAATAGCGTTTGCAGATGTCTACGTATTGTAGCAATAGAGTTCTTATGATTCTTAAAACGCGATATCGCATCTCATTTCTATGTTTCATGGTAAGATATAATATGATTTGCGAAGTGTTATGTATTCCTCGTCAACACTTCAAATGAATGTAAATGCGACACTTCCTTGCAAGGAAATAGCGTTTGCAGATGTCTACGTATCGTAGCAATAGAGTTCCTATGATCCTTAAAACGCGATAACGCATCTCATTTCTATGTTTCATGGTAAGGAATAATATGATTTGCGAAGTGTTATGTATTCCTCGTCAACACTTCAAATGAATGTAAATGCGACACTTCCTTGCAAGGAAATAGCGTTTGCAGATGTCTACGTATCGTAGCAATAGAGTTCTTATGATCCTTAAAACGCGATATCGCATCTCATTTCTATGTTTCATGGTAAGGTATAATATGATTTGCGAAGTGTCATGTATTCCTCGTCTGCACTTCAAATGAATGTAAATGCGACACTTCCTTGCAAGGAAATAGCGTTTGCAGATGTCTACGTATCGTAGCAATAGAGTTCTAATGCTTCTTAAAACGCGATATCGCATCTCATTTCTATGTTTCATGGTAAGGTATAATATGATTTGCGAAGTGTTATGTATTCCTCGTCTACACTTCAAATGAATGTAAATGCGACACTTCCTTGCAAGGAAATAGCGTTTGCAGATGTCTACGTATCGTAGCAATAGAGTTCCTATGATCCTTAAAACGCGATAACGCGTCTCATTTCTATGTTTCATGGTAAGGAATAATATGATTTGCGAAGTGTCATGTATTCCTCGTCTACACTTCAAATGAATGTAAATGCGACATTTCCTCGCAAGGAAATAGCGTTTGCAGATGTCTACGTATCGTAGCAATGGATTTCTGATGCTTCTTAGAACGCGATATCGCATCTCATTTCTATGTTTCATGGTAAGATATAATACGATTTGCGAAGTGTCATGTATTCCTCGTCTACACTTCAAATGAATGTAAATGCGACACTTCCTTGCAAGGAAATAGCGTTTGCAGATGTCTACGTATCGAAGCAATAGTGTTCTAAAGCTTCTTAAAACGCGATATCGCATCTCATTTCTATGTTTCATGGTAAGATATAATATGATTTGCGAAGTGTTATGTATTCCTCGTCTACACTTCAGATGAATGTAAATGCGACACTTCCTAGCGAGGAAATAGCTTTTGCAGATGTCTACGTATCGAAGCAATAGGGTTCAAATGCTTCTTAAATCGCGATATCGCATCTCATTTCTATGCTTCATGGTAAGATATAATATGATATTTAAGTATCATGTATTCCTCGTCTACACTTCAAATGAATGTAAATGCGACACTTCCTTGCAAGGAAATAGCGTTTGCAGATGTCTACGTATCGTAGCAATAGAGTTCTAACGCTTCTTAAAACGCGATATCGCATCTCATTTCTATGTTTCATGGTAAGATATAACATGATTTGCGAAGTGTTATGTATTCCTCGTCAACGCTTCAAATGAATGTAAATGCGACACTTCCTTGCAAGGAAATAGCGTTTGCAGATGTCTACGTATCGTAGCAATAGAGTTCTAATGCTTCTTAAAACGCGATATCGCATCTCATTTCTATGTTTCATGGTAAGATATAATATGATTTGCGAAGTATCATGTATTCCTCGGCCACACTTCAAATGAATGTGAATGCGACATTTCCTCGCTAGGAAATAGCGTTTGCAGATGTCTACGTATCGTAGCAATAGAGTTCTTATGATTCTTAAAACGCGATATCGCATCTCATTTCTATGTTTCCTGGTAAGATATAATATGATTTGCGAAGTGTTATGTATTCCTCGTCTACACTTCAAATGAATGTAAATGCGACACTTCCTTGCAAGGAAATAGCGTTTGCAGATGTCTACGTATCGAAGCAATAGAGTTCTAAAGCTTCTTAAAACACGAAATCGCATCTCATTTCTATGTTTCATGGTAAGATATAATATGATTTGCGAAGTGTCATGTATTCCTCGTCTACACTTCAAATGAATGTAAATGCGACACTTCCTAGCAAGGAAATAGCGTTTGCAGACGTCTACGTATCGTAGCAATAGAGTTCTTGTGATTCTTAAAACGCGATATCGCATCTCATTTCTATGTTTCATAGTAAGATATAATATGATTTGTGAAGTTTTATGTATTCCTCGTCTACACATCAAATGAATGTAAATGCGACACTTCCTTGCAAGGAAATAGCGTTTGCAGATGTCTACGTATCGTAGCAATAGAGTTCTTATGATTCTTAAAACGCGATATCGCATCTCATTTCTATGTTTCATGGTAAGGCATAATATGATTTCCGAAGTGTTATGTATTCCTCGCCTACACTTCAAATCAATGTAAATGCGACACTTCCTTGCAAGGTAATAGCGTTTGCAGATGTCTATGTATCGTAGCAATAGACTTCTAATGCTTCTTAAAACGTGATATCGCATCTCATTTCTATGTTTCATGGTAAGATATAATATGATTTGCGAAGTGTCATGTATTCCTCGTCTACACTTCAAATGAATGTAAATGCGACACTTCCTTGCAAGGAAATAGCGTTTGCAGATGTCTACGTATCGTAGCAATACAGTTCTTATGATTCTTAAAACGCGATATCGCATCTCATTTCTATGTTTCATGGTAAGATATAATATGATTTGCGAAGTGTTATGCATTCTTCGTCTACACATCAAATGAATGTGAATGCGACACTTCCTCGCTAGGAAATAGCGTTTGCAGATGTCTACGTATCGTAGGAATAGAGTTCGAATGCTTCTTAAAACGCGATATCGCATCTCATTTCTATGTTTCATGGTAAGATATAATATGATTTGCGAAGTGTTATGTATTCCTCGTCTACACTTCAAATGGATGTAAATGCGACACTTCCTAGCAAGGAAATAGCGTTTGCAGATGTCTACGTATCGAAGCAATAGGGTTAAAATGCTTCTCAAAACGCGATATCGCAACTCATTTCTTTGTTTCATGGTAAGATATAATATGATTTGCGAAGTATCATGTATTCCTCGTCTACACTTCAAATGAATGTAAATGCGACACTTCCTTGCAAGGAAATAGCGTTTGCAGATGTCTACATATCGAAGCAATAGAGTTCTAATGCTTCTTAAAACGCGATATCGCATCTCATTTCTATGTTTCATGGTAAGATATAATATGATTTGCGAAGTATCATGTATTCCTCGTCTACACTTCAAATGAATGTAAATGCGACACTTCCTTGCAAGGAAATAGCGTTTGCAGATGTCTACGTATCGTAGTAATAGAGTTCTTATGATTCTTAAATCGCGATATTGCATCACATTCCTATGTTTCATGGTAAGGTATAATATTCATTGCGAAGTCTTATGCATTCCTCGTCTACGATTCAAGTGAATGTAAATGCGACACTTCCTTAAAAGGAAATAGCGTTTGCAGAATTCTACGTACCGTAGCAATGGATTTCTGATGCTTCTTAAAACGCGATATCGCATCTCATTTCTATGTTTCATGGTAAGATATAATACGATTTGCGAAGTGTCATGTATTCCTCGTCTACACTTCAAATGAATGTAAATGCGACACTTCGTTGCAAGGAAATAGCGTTTGCAAATGTCTACCTATCGTAGAAATAGTGTTCTAATGCTTCTAAAAACGCGATATCGCATCTCATTTCTATGTTTCATGGTAAGATATAATATGATTTGCGAAGTATCATGTATTCCTCGTCTACACTTCAAATGAATGTAAATGCGACACTTCCTAGCAAGGAAATAGCGTTTCCAGATGTCTACGTATCGAAACAATAGAGTTCTAATGCTTCGTAATACAGGATACCGTATCTCATTTCTATGTTTCATGATAAGATATAATATTCATTGTGCAGTGTTATGTATACCTTGAATTCACATTAAATGAATGCAGTTGCGACACATCCTTGCAAGGAAATAGCGTTTGCAGATGTTTACGTATCGTGGCAATAGAGTTCTAGTGCTTCTTAAAACGCGATATCGCATCTCACTCCTAAGTTTCATGATAAGGTATAATATTCATTGCGAAGTGTTGTGTATACCTCGTCAGAACTTCATAAGAAAGCAAATGCCACACTACGTAGCTAGGAAATGCGTTTCCAGATGTCTACGTACCGAAGCAATAGAGTTCGAATGCTACATTAAACGCGATATCGCATCACAATACTATGTTTCAAGATAAGATATAATATTCATAGCGAAGTGCCACGTATACCTCGTCTACACTCCAAAAGAATGTAAATCCGACACTTCCTTGCAACGAAATAGCGTTTGCAGATGTCTACGTATCGTAGCAATAGAGTTCTAGTGTTTCTTAAAACGCGATATCGCATCACACACCTATGTATCATGATAAGGCATAATATTCATTGCGAAGTGTCATGTATATCTCGTATTCACTTCACAAGAATGTAAATGCGACTATTCCTTGCTATGAAATAGCGTTTGCAGATGTCTACGTATCGTAGCAATAGAGTTCTTATGCTGCTTAAATCGCGATATCGCAACTCATTTCTATGTTTCGTGATAAGTTATAATATTCATGGGAAATGTCACGTATACCTCGTATTCACTTCAAAAGAATGTAAGTGCGACACTTCCTTGCTAGGAAATAGCGTCTCCAGATACATACGCATCGTAGAAATAGATTTCTAATGCTTCTTAAAATGAGATATCGCATCTCATTCCTATGTTTCACTACAAGATATAATATTCATTGCGAAGTGTCATGTGTTCCTCGTATTCACTTCAAAAGAATGTAAATGCGACACTTCCTTACTAGGAAATAGCGACTGCAGATGTCTTCGTATCGAAGCAATAGAGTTCTAATGCTTCATAAATCGCGATATCGCATCTCATTTCCATGTTTCATGATAAGATATAATATTCATTGCGAAGTTTCACTTTTACCTCGTATTCACTTCAAGTGAATGTAAATGCGACACTTCCTTTCTAGGAAATAGCGTTTGCAGATGTCTTCGTATCGTAGCAACAGCGTTCTGACACTGTTTAAAACGCGATATCGCATCTCATTTCTATTTTTCATGATAAGATATTATATTCATTGCGAAGTGTCATGTGTTCTCGTATTCACTTCAAAAGAATGTAACTGCGACACTTCCTTGCTAGGTAATAGCGTTTGCAGATGTCTTCGTATCGTAGCAACAGCGTTCTGACACTTCTTAAAACGCGATATCGCATCTCATTTCTATGTTTCAAGATAAGATATGATATTCATTGCGAAATGTCATGTATGCCTCGTATTTACTTCAAAAGAATGTAAGTGCTACACTTCCATGCTAGGAAATAGCGTTTTCAGATGTCTCCGCATCGAGGCCATAAAGTTCCAATGCTTCTTAAAATGCGATATCGCATCTCATTTCTATGTTTCGTGGAAAGATATAATATTCATTGCGAAGTGTCATGTACACCTGGTATTCACTTCAAAAGAGTGTAAATGCGACACTTCCATTCTAGGAAATAGCGTCCGTAGATGTCTCCGCATCAAGGCCATAGGGTTCTAATGCTTCTTAAAACGCAATATCGCATCTCTCTTCTATTTTTCATGATAAGATATAATATTCATTGCGAAGTGTCATGTATACCTCGTATTCACTTCAAAAAAATGTAAGTGCGACACATCCTTGCTAGGAAATAGCGTCTGCAGATGTCTACGCATCGAGGCAATAGAGTTCTAATGCTTCTCAAAACGCGATATCGCATCTGATCCATATGTTTCGTGATAAGATATAATATTCATTGCGAAGTGTAATGTATACCTCGTATTCACTTCAAAAGAATGTAAATGCGACTATTGCTTGCTAGGAAATAGCGTTTGCAGATGTCTACATATCGTAGCAATAGAGTTCTGATGCTACTTAAATCGCGATATCGCATCTCATTTCTAAGTTTCATGATAAGATACAAAATTCATTGCGAAGTGTTATGTATACCTCGTATTCCCTTCAAGCGAATGTAAATGCGACACTTCCTTGCTAGGAAATAGCGTATTCAGATGTCTACGTATCGTAGCAATAGAGTTCTAATGCTACTTAAATCGCGATATCGCATCTCATTTCAAAGTTTCATGATAAGATACAAAATTCATTGCGAAGTGTTATGTATACCTCGTATTCTCTCCAAACGAATGTAAATGCGACACTTCCTTGCTAGGAAATAGCGTTTGCAGATGTCTACGTATCGAAGCAATAGAGCTATAATGCTCCTTATAACGAGATGTCGCATCGTATTTCTATGTTTCATGATACGATATACTATCCATTGCGAAGTTTCATGTATACCTCACATACAATTCAAATGAATGTAAACGCAACATTTCCTTCCTAGGAAATAGCGTATTCAGATGTCTACATATCGTAGCAATAGAGTTCTAATGCTACTTACATCGCGATATCGCATCTCAGCTCTATGTTTCGTGATAGGATATAATATTCATTGCGAAGTGTTATGTATACCTCGTATTCACTTCAAAAGAATGTAAATGCGACGTTTCCATCCTAGGAAATAGCGTTTGCAGATGTCTACGAATCGTGGCAAAATAGTCCTAATGCTTCTTAAAACGAGGTGTGGCATTTCATTTCTATGTTTCGTGATAAGATATAATTTTCATTGCGAAGTTCCATGTAAACCTCGTATTCACTTCAAAAGAATGTAAATGCGAATCTTCCTTGCTAGGCGATAGCGTTTGCAGATGCCTACGCATCGTAGCAATATAGATCTAATGCTTCTTAGATCGCGATAACGCATCTCATTTATATATTTCGTGAAAAGGTATAATATTCATTGCGAAGTGTCATGTATACCTCGTATTCACTTCAAAAGAATGTAAATGCCACGTTTCCATCCTAGGAAATAGCGTTTGCAGATGTCTACGTATCGTAGCAAAAGAGTCCTAATGCTTCTTAAAACGAGATGTCGCATTTCATTTCTATGTTTCGTGATAAGGTATAATATTCATTGCGAAGTGTCATGTAGTTCTCGTATTCTCTCCAAACGAATGTAAATGGGACACTTCCTTGCTAGGAATTAGCGTATTCAGATGTCTACGTATCGTAGCAATAGAGTTCTAATGCTACTTAAATCGCGCTATCGCATCTCATTTCTATGTTTCGGGATAAGATATAATATTCATTGCGAAGTGTCATGTACATCTCGTATTCACTTCAAAAGAATGTAAATGCGACACTTCCATGCTAGGAAATAGCGTCTGCAGGTATCTACGCCTCGAGGCAATAGAGTTCTAATGCTTCCTAAAACGCGATATCGCATCTCACTTCTATGTTTCGTGATAAGATACAATATTCATTGCGAAGTGTTGTGTATACCTCGTATTCGCTTCAAGCGAATGTAAATGCGACACTTCCTTGTTAGGAAATAGCGTATTCAGATGTCTACGTATCGTAGCAATAGAGTTCTAATGCTACCTAAATCGCGATATCGCATCTCATTTCTATATTTCGTGATAAGATATAATATTCATTGCGAAGTGTCATGTATACCTCGTATTCACTTCAAATGAATGTAAATGCGACGTGTCCATCCTAGGAAATAGCGTTTGCAGATGTCTACGTATCGTAGCAAAAGAGTTCTAATGCTACTTAAATCGCGATATCGCATCTCATTTACATGTTTCGCGATAAGATATAATATTCATTGCGAAGTGTCATGTATACCTCGTATTCACTTCAAAAGAATGTAAATGCGACTATTCCTTGCTAGGAAATGGCGTTTGCAGGTGTCTACGTATCGTAGGAATAGAGTTCTAATGCTACTTAGATCGCGATATCGCATCTCATTTATATGATTCGTGATAAGATATAATATTCATTGCGAAGTGTCATGTATACCTGGTATTCACTTCAAAAGAATGTAAGTGCGACACTTGCATGCAAGGAAATAGCGTTTGCAGATGCCTACGTATCGTAGCAATAGAGTTCTATTGCTTCTTAAATCGCTATATCGCATCTCATTTCATTGTTACATGATAAGATATAATGTTCATTGCGAAGTGTCATGTATACCTCGTATTCACTTCAAAAGAATGTAAATGCGACGTTTCCATCCTAGGAAATAGCGTTTGCAGATGTCTACGAATCGTGGCAAAATAGTCCTAATGCTTCTTAAAACGAGGTGTGGCATTTCATTTCTATGTTTCGTGATAAGATATAATTTTCATTGCGAAGTTCCATGTAAACCTCGTATTCACTTCAAAAGAATGTAAATGCGAATCTTCCTTGCTAGGCGATAGCGTTTGCGGATGCCTACACATCGTAGCAATATAGATCTAATGCTTCTTAGATCGCGATAACGCATCTCATTTATATATTTCGTGAAAAGGTATAATATTCATTGCGAAGTGTCATGTATACCTCGTATTCACTTCAAAAGAATGTAAATGCCACGTTTCCATCCTAGGAAATAGCGTTTGCAGATGTCTACGTATCGTAGCAAAAGAGTCCTAATGCTTCTTAAAACGAGATGTCGCATTTCATTTCTATGTTTCGTGATAAGGTATAATATTCATTGCGAAGTGTCATGTAGTTTTCGTATTCTCTCCAAACGAATGTAAATGGGACACTTCCTTGCTAGGAATTAGCGTATTCAGATGTCTACGTATCGTAGCAATAGAGTTCTAATGCTACTTAAATCGCGCTATCGCATCTCATTTCTATGTTTCGGGATAAGATATAATATTCATTGCGAAGTGTCATGTACATCTCGTATTCACTTCAAAAGAATGTAAATGCGACACTTCCATGCTAGGAAATAGCGTCTGCAGGTATCTACGCCTCGAGGCAATAGAGTTCTAATGCTTCCTAAAACGCGATATCGCATCTCACTTCTATGTTTCGTGATAAGATACAATATTCATTGCGAAGTGTTGTGTATACCTCGTATTCGCTTCAAGCGAATGTAAATGCGACACTTCCTTGCTAGGAAATTGCGTATTCAGATGTCTACGTATCGTAGCAATAGAGTTCTAATGCTACCTAAATCGCGATATCGCATCTCATTTATATGATTCGCGATAAGATATAATATTCTTTGCGAAGTGTCATGTATACCTGGTATTCACTTCAAAAGAATGTAAGTGCGACACTTCCATGCAAGGAAATAGCGTTTGCAGATGTCTCCGCATGGAGGCCATAGAGTTCTAATGCTTCTTAAAACGTGATATCGCATCTCATTTCTATGTTTCGTGATGAGATATAATATTCATTGCGAAGTGTCATGTACAGCTCGAATTCACTTCAAAAGAATGTAAATGCGACTATTGCTTGCTAGGAAATAGCTTTTGCAGATGCCTACGTATCGTAGCAATAGAGTTCTAATGCCTGTTAAATCGCGTTATCGCATCTCATTTCATTGTTACATGATAAGATATAATGTTCATTGCGAAGTGTCATGTATACCTCGTATTCACTTCAAAGGAATGTAAATGCGAATCTTCCTCGCTAGGAAATAGCGTCTGCAGATGTCTACGGGTCGAGGCAATAGAGTTTTAATGCTTCTTAGAACGTGATATGGCATCTTATTTCTATGTTTCGTGATGAGATATAATATTCATTGCGAAGTGTCCTGTACACCTCGAATTCACTTCAAAAGAATGTAAACGCGACTATTGCTTGCTAGGAAATAGCGTTTGCTGATGTCTCCTTATCGTAGCAAAAGGGTCCTAACGCTTCTTAAAACGTGATATGGCATCTTATTTCTATGTTTCGTGATGAGATATAATATTCATTGCGAAGTGTCATGTACACCTCGAATTCACATCAAAAGAATGTAAACGCGACTATTGCTTGCTAGGAAATAGCGTTTGCTGATGTCTCCTTATCGTAGCAAAAGGGTCCTAATGCTTCTTAAAACGAGATGTCGCATTTCATTTCCATGTTTCGTGATGACATATAGTATCTATTGCGAAATGTCATGTATACCTCGTATTCTCTCCAAACGAATGTAAATGGGACACTTCCTAGCTAGGAATTAGCGTATTCAGATGTCTACGTATCGTAGCAATAGAGTTCTAATGCTACTTAAATCGCGCTATCGCATCTCATTTCTATGTTTCGTGATAAGATATAATATTCATTGCGAAGTGTCATGTACATCTCGTATTCACTTCAAAAGAATGTAAATGCGACACTTCCATGCTAGGAAATAGCGTCTGCAGGTGTCTACGCCTCGAGGCAATAGAGTTCTAATGCTTCCTAAAACGCGATATCGCATCTCACTTCTATGTTTCGTGATAAGATACAATATTCATTGCGAAGTGTTGTGTATACCTCGTATTCGCTTCAAGCGAATGTAAATGCGACACTTCCTTGCTAGGAAATAGCGTATTCAGATGTCTATGTATCGTAGCAATAGAGTTCTAATGCTACTTAAAACGAGGTGTGGCATTTAATTTCTATGTTTCGTAATAAGATATAATTTTCATTGCGAAGTGTCATGTAAACCTCGTATTCACTCCAAACGAATGTAAATGCGACACTTCCTTGCTAGGAAATAGCGTATTCAGATGTCTTCGTCTCGTAGCAATAGAGTTCTAATGCTACTTACATCGCGATATCGCATCTCATCTATATGTTTCGTGGTGAGATATAATATTCACTGCGAAGGGTCATGTATACCTCGTATTCACTTCAGAAGAATGTAAGTGCGGCACTTCTATGCTAGGAAATATTGTTTGCAGATGTCTCCGCATCGAGGCCAAAGAGTTCTAATGCTTCTTACAACGCGATATCGCATCTCTCTTCTATGTTTCATTATAAGATATAATATTCATTGCGAAGTGTCATGTATACCTCGTATTCACTTCAAAAGAATGCAAATGCGACTATTCCTTGCTAGGGCATAGCGTTTGCAGATGTCTCCGCATCGAGGCCATAGAGTTCTAATGCTTCTTAAAACGTGATATGGCATCTTATTCCTATGTTTCGTGATGAGATATAATATTCATTGCGAAGTGTCATGTATACCTCGTATTCACTTCAAAAGAATGTAAATGCGAATATTCCTTGCTAGGAAATAGCGTTTGCAGATGCCTACGTATTGCAGCAATAGAATTCTAATGCTTCTTAGATCGCGATATCGCATCTTATTTCTATGTTTCGTGATAAGTTAAAATATTCATTCCGAAGTGTCATGTAAACCTCGTATTCACTCCAAACGAATGTAAATGCGACACTTCCTTGCTAGGAAATAGCGTATTCAGATGTCTTCGTCTCGTAACAATAGAGTTCTAATGCTACTTACATCGCGATATCGCATCTCATCTATATGTTTCGTGGTGAGATATAATATTCATTGCAAAGGGTCATGTATACCTCGTATTCACTTCAAAAGAATGTAAGTGCGGCACTTCTATGCTAGGAAATAGTGTTTGCTGATGTCTCCGCATCGAGGCCATAGAGTTCTAATGCTTCTTACAACGCGATATCGCATCTCTCTTCTATGTTTCATTATAAGATATAATATTCATTGCGAAGTGTCATGTATACCTCGTATTTACTTCAAAAGAATGTAAATGCGACTACTCCTTGCTAGGGCATAGCGTTTGCAGATGTCTCCGCATCGAGGCCATAGAGTTCTAATGCTTCTTAAAACGTGATACGGCATCTTATTTCTATGTTTCGTGATGAGATATAATATTCATTGCGAAGTGTCATGTACACCTCGAATTCACTTCAAAAGAATGTAAATGCGACTATTGCTTGCTAGGATATAGCGTTTGCTGATGTCTCCTTATCGTAGCAAAAGGGTCCTAATGCTTCTTAAAACGAGATGTCGCATTTCATTTCCATGTTTCGTGATAAGATATAGTGTCTATTGCGAAATGTCATGTATACCTCGTATTCACTCCAAACGAATGTAAATGCGACACTTACTTGCTAGGAAATAGCGTATTCATATGTCTACGTATCATAGCAATAGATTTCTAATGCTACTTAAATCGCGATATCGCATCTCATTTCTATATTTCGTGATAAGATATAATATTCATTGCGAAGTATCATGTATACCTCGTATTCACTTCAAAAGAATGTAAATGCGACGTTTCCATCCTAGGAAATAGCGTTTGCAGATGTCTACGTATCGTAGCAAAAGAGTCCTAATGCTTCTTAAAACGAGGTGTGGCATTTCATTTCTATGTTTCGTGATAAGATATAATTTTCTTTGCGAAGTGTCACGTAAACCTCGTATTCGCTTCAAGCGAATGTAAATGCGACACTTCCTTGCTAGGAAATAGCGTATTCAGATGTCTTCGTCTCGTAGCAATAGAGTTCTAATGCTACTTAAATCGCGCTATCGCATCTCATTTCTATGTTTCGTGATAAGATATAATATTCATTGCGAAGTGTCATGTACATCTCGTATTCACTTCAAAATAATGTAAATGCGACACTTCCATGCTAGGAAATAGCGTCTGCAGGTGTCTACGCCTCGAGGCAATAGAGTTCTAATGCTTCCTAGAACTCGATATCGCATCTCACTTCTATGTTTCGTGATAAGATACAATATTCATTGCGAAGTGTTGTGTATACCTCGTATTCGCTTCAAGCGAATGTAAATGCGACACTTCCTTCCTAGGAAATAGCGTATTCAGATGTCTACGTATCGTAGCAATAGAGTTCTAATGCTACTTAAAACGAGGTGTGGCATTTCATTTCTATGTTTCGTGATAAGATATAATTTTCATTGCGAAGTGTCATGTAAACCTTGTATTCACTCCAAACGAATGTAAATGCGACACTTCCTTGCTAGGAAATAGCGTATTCAGATGTCTTCGTCTCGTAGCAATAGAGTTCTAATGCTACTTACATCGCGATATCGCATCTCATCTATATGTTTCGTGGTGAGATATAATATTCATTGCGAAGGGTCATGTATACCTCGTATTCACTTCAAAAGAATGTAAGTGCGGCACTTCCATGCTAGGAAATAGCGTTTGCAGATGTCCCCGCATCGAGGCCATAGAGTTCTAATGCTTCTTACAACGCGATATCGCATCTCTCTTCTATGTTTCATGATAAGATATAATATTCATTGAGAAGTGTCATGTATACCTCGTATTCACTTCAAAAGAATGTAAATGCGACTATTGCTTGCTAGGAAATAGCGTTTACAGATGTCTACGTATCGTAGCAATAGAGTTCTAATGCTTCTTAAAACGAGATGTCGCATTTCTATTACTATGTTTCGTGATAAGATATAATATTCATTGTGGAGTGTCATGTAAACCTCGTATTCACTCCAAACGAATGTAAATGAGACACTTCCTTGCTAGGAAATAGCGTATTCAGATGTCTTCGTCTCGTAGCAATAGAGTTCTAATGCTACTTACATCGCGATATCGCATCTCATGTATATGTTTCGTGGTGAGATATAATATTCATTGCGATGGGTCATGTATACCTCGTATTCAGTTCAAAAGAATGTAAGTGCGGCACTTCTATGCCAGGAAATAGCGTTTGCAGATGTCTCCGCATCGAGGCCATAGATTTCTATTGCTTCTTACAACGCGATATCGCATCTCTCTTCTGTGTTTCATTATAAGATATAATATTCATTGCGAAGTGTCATGTATACCTCGTATTCACTTCAAAAGAATGTAAATGCGACTATTCCTTGCTAGGGCATAGCGTTTGCAGATGTCTCCGCATCGAGGCCATAGAGTTCTAATGCTCCTTAAAACGTGATATGGCATCTTATTTCTATGTTTCGTGATGAGATATAATATTCATTGCGAAGTGTCACGTACACCTCGAATTCACTTCAAAAGAATGTAAATGCGAATCTTCCTTGCTAGGCGATAGAGTTTGCAGATGCCTACGCATCGTAGCAATATAGATCTAATGCTTCTTAGATCGCGATATCGCATCTCATTTATATATTTCGTGATAAGGTATAATATTCATTGCGAAGTGTCATGTACATCTTGTATTCACTTCAAAATAATGTAAATGCGACACTTCCATGCTAGGAAATAGCGTCTGCAGGTGTCTACGCCTCGAGGCAATAGAGTTCTAATGCTTCCTAAAACTCGATATCGCATCTCACTTCTATGTTTCGTGATAAGATACAATATTCATTGCGAAGTGTTGTGTATACCTCGTATTCGCTTCAAGCAAATGTAAATGCGACACTTCCTTGCTAGGAAATAGCGTATTCAGATGTCTTCGTCTCGTAGCAATAGAGTTCTAATGCTACTGAAATCGCGCTATCGCATCTCATTTCTATGTTTCGTGATAAGATATAATATTCATTGCGAAGTGTCATGTACATCTCGTATTCACTTCAAAATAATGTAAATGCGACACTTCCATGCTAGGAAATAGCGTCTGCAGGTGTCTACGCCTCGAGGCAATAGAGTTCTAATGCTTCCTAGAACTCGATATCGCATCTCACTTCTATGTTTCGTGATAAGATACAATATTCATTGCGAAGTGTTGTGTATACCTCGTATTCGCTTCAAGCGAATGTAAATGCGACACTTCCTTGCTAGGAAATAGCGTATTCAGATGTCTACGTATCGTAGCAATAGAGTTCTAATGCTACTTAAATCGCGATATCGCATCTCATTTCTATGTTTCGTGATAGGATATAATATTCATTGCGAAGTGTTATGTATACTTCGTATTCACTTCAAAAGAATGTAAATGCGACGTTTCTATCCTAGGAAATAGCGTTTGCAGATGTCTACGTCTCGTAGCAAAAGAGTCCTAATGCTTCTTAAAACGAGGTGTGGCATTTCATTTCTATGTTTCGTGATAAGATATAATTTTCATTGCGAAGTGTCATGTAAACTTCGTATTCACTCCAAACGAATGTAAATGCGACACTTCCTTGCTAGGAAATAGCGTATTCAGATGTCTTCGTCTCGTAGCAATAGAGTTCTAATGCTACTTACATCGCGATATCGCATCTCATCTATATGTTTCGTGGTGAGATATAATATTAATTGCGAAGGGTCATGTATACCTCGTATTCAGTTCAAAAGAATGTAAGTGCGGCACTTCTATGCTAGGAAATAGCGTTTGCAGATGTCTCCGCATCGAGGCCATAGAATTCTAATGCTTCTTACAACGCGATATCGCATCTCTCTTCTATGTTTCATTATAAGATACAATATTCATTGCGAAGTGTCATGTATACCTCGTATTCACTTCAAAAGAATGTAAATGCGACTATTCCTTGCTAGGGCATAGCGTTTGCAAATGTCTCCGCATCGAGGCCATAGAGTTCTAATGATTCTTAAAACGTGATATGGCATCTTATTTCTATGTTTCGTGATGAGATATAATATTCATTGCGAAGTGTCATGTACACCTCGAATTCACTTCAAAAGAATGTAAATGCGACTATTGCTTGCTAGGAAATAGCGTTTGCTGATGTCTCCTTATCGTCGCAAAAGTGTCCTAATGCTTCTTAAAACGAGATGTCGCATTTCATTTCCATGTTTCGTGATAAGACATAGTATCTATTGCGAAATGTCATGTATACCTCGTATTCACTCCAAACGAATGTAAATGCGACACTTCCTTGCTAGGAAATATCGTATTCATATGTCTACGTATCATAGCAATAGATTTCTATTGCTACTTAAATCGCGATATCGCATCTCATTTCTATATTTCGTGATAAGATATAATATTCATCGCGAAGTGTCATGTATACCTCGTATTCACTTCAAAAGAATGTAAATGCGACGTTTCCATCCTAGGAAATAGCGTTTGCAGATGTCTACGTATCGTAGCAAAAGAGTTCTAATGCTACTTACATCGCGATATCGCATCCCATTTACATGTTTCGCGATAAGACATAATATTCATTGCGAAGTGTCATGTATACCTCGTATTCACTTCAAAAGAATGTAAATGCGACCATTCCTTGCTAGGAAAAAGCGTTTGCAGATGCCTACGTATTGCAGCAATAGAATTCTAATGCTTCTTAGATCGCGATATCGCATCTTATTTCTATGTTTCGTGATAAGTTAAAATATTCATTCCGAAGTGTCATGTACACCTCGAATTCACTTCAAAAGAATATAAATGCGACACTTCCATCCTAGGAAATAGCGTTTGCAGATGTCTGCGAAACTTAGCAATAGAGTTCAAATGTTTCTCAAAACGCGATATCGCATCTCATTTCTATGTTTCGTGATAATATATAATATTAATTGCGAAGTGTTATGTATACCTCGTATTCACTTCAAAAGAATGTAAATGCGACGTTTCCATCCTAGGAAATAGCGTTTGCAGATGTCTACGTATCGTGGCAAAATAGTCCTAATGCTTCTTAAAACGAGGTGTGGCATTTCATTTCTATGTTTCGTGATAAGATATAATTTTCGTTGCGAAGTGCCATGTAAACCTCGTATTCACTTCAAAAGAATGTAAATGCGAATCTTCCTTGCTAGGCGATAGCGTTTGCAGATGCCTACGCATCGTAGCAATATAGATCTAATGCTTCTTAGATCGCGATATCGCATCTCATTTATATATTTCGTGATAAGGTATAATATTCATTGCGTAGTGTCATGTATACCTCGTATTCACTTCAAAAGAATGTAAATGCGACGTTTCCATCCTAGGAAATAGCGTTTGCAGATGCCTACATATCGTAGCAATAGTGTTCTCATGCTTCTTACAACGCGATATCGCATCTCATTTACATGTTTCGCGATAAGATATAATATTCATTGCGAAGTGTCATGTATACCTCGTATTCACTTCAAAAGAATGTGAATGCGACTATTCCTTGCTAGGAAATAGCGTTTGCAGATGCCTACGTATTGCAGCAATAGAATTCTAATGCTTCTTAGATCGCGATATCGCATCTTATTTCTATGTTTCGTGATAAGTTAAAATATTCATTCCGAAGTGTCATGTACACCTCGAATTCGCTTCAAAAGAATATAAATGCGACACTTCCATCCTAGGAAATAGCGTTTGCAGATGTCTACGAAACTTAGCAATAGAGTTCAAATGTTTCTCAAAACGCGATATCGCATCTCATTTCTATGCTTCATTATAAGATATAATATTCATTGCGAAGTGTCATGCATACCTCGTATTCACTTCAAACGAATGTAAATGCGACCACTGCTTGCTAGGAAATAGCGTTTGCAGATGTCTACGTATCGTAGCAATAGAGTTGTAGTGCTTCTCAAAACGCGATATCGCATCTCATTTCTGTGCTTCATTATAAGATATAATATTCATTGCGAAGTGTCATGTATACCTCGTACTCACTCCAAACGAATGTAAATGCGACACTTCCTTGCTAGGAAATAGCGTATTCAGATGCCTACGTATCGTAGCAAAAGAGTCCTAATGCTTCTTAAAACGAGGTGTGGCATTTCATTTCTATGTTTCGTGATAAGATATAATTTTCATTGCGAAGTGCCATGTAAACCTCGTATTCACTTCAAAAGAATGTAAATGCAAATCTTCCTTGCTAGGCGATAGCGTTTGCAGATGCCTACGCATCGTAGCAATATAGATCTAATGCTTCTTAGATCGCGATATCGCATCTCATTTATATATTTCGTGATAAGGTATAATATTCATTGCGAAGTGTCATGTATACCTCGTATTCACTTCAAAAGAATGTAAATGCGACGTTTCCATCCTAGGAAATAGCGTTAGCAGATGTCTACGTATCGTAGCAAAAGAGTCCCAATGCTTCTTAAAACGAGATGTCGCATTTCATTTCTATGTTTCGTGATAAGATATAATATTCATTGCGAAGTGTCATGTATACCTCGTATTCACTTCAAAAGAATGTAAATGCGACTATTGCTTGCTAGGAAGTAGCGTTTGCAGATGCCTACGTATCGTAGCAATAGTGTTGTAATGCTTCTTAAATCGCTATATCGCATCTCATTTCATTGTTACATGATAAGATATAATGTTCATTGCGAAGTGTCATGTATACCTCGTATTCACTTCAAAAGGATGTAAATGCGACTATTCCTTGCTAGGAAAAAGCGTTTGCAGATGCCTACGTATCATAGCAATAGAGTTGTAGTGCTTCTCAAAACGCGATATCGCATCTTATTTCTATGCTTCATGATAAGATATAATATTCATTGCGAACTGTCATGTACACATCGTATTCACTTCAAAAGAATGTAAATGCGACACGTCCATGCTAGGAAATAGCGTCTGCAGATGTCTCCGCATCGAGGCCATAGAGTTCTAATGCTTCTTAAAACGCGATATCGCACCTCACTTCTATGTTTCATGATAAGATATAATATTCATTGCGATGTGTCAGGTATACCTCGTATTCACTTCAAAAGAATGTAAATGCGACTATTCCTTGCTAGGAAATAGCGTTTGCAGATGCCAACGTATCGTAGCAATAGAGTTGTAGTTCTACTCAAAACGCGATATCGCATTTCATTTCTATGCTTCATTATAAGATATAATATTCATTGCGAAGTGTCATGCATACCTCGTATTCACTTCAAACGAATGTAAATGCGACTACTGCTTGCTAGGAAATAGCGTTTGCAGATGTCTACGTATCGTAGCAATAGAGTTGTAGTGCTTCTCAAAACGCGATATCGCATCTCATTTCTATGCTTCATTATAAGATATAATATTCATTGCGAAGTGTCATGTATACCTCGAATTCACTCCAAACGAATGTAAATGCGACACTTGCTTGCTAGGAAATAGCGTATTCAGATGCCTACGTATCGTAGCAAAAGAGTCCTAATGCTTCTTAAAACGAGGTGTGGCATTTTATTTCTATGTTTCGTGATAAGATATAATTTTCTTTGCGAAGTGTCATGTAAACCTCGTATTTAGTCCAAACGAATGTAAATGCGACACTTCCTTGCTAGGAAATAGCGTATTCAGATGTCTTCGTCTCGTAGCAATAGAGTTCTAATGCTACTTACATCGCGATATCGCACCTCACTCCTATGTTTCATGATGAGGTATAATATTCATTGCAAAGTGTCATGCATACCTCGTATTCACTTCAAACGAATGTAAATGCGACTACTGCTTGCTAGGAAATAGCGTTTGCAGATGTCTACGTATCGTGGCAAAATATTCCTAATGCATCTTTAAACGAGGTGTGGCATTTCATTTCTATGTTTCGTGATAAGATATAATTTTCATCGCGAAGTGCCATGTAAACCTCGTATTCACTTCAAAAGAATGTAAATGCGAATCTTCCTTGCTAGGCGATAGCGTTTGCAGATGCCTACGCATCGTAGCAATATAGATCTAATGCTTCTTAGATCGCAATATCGCATCTCATTTCTATGTTTCGTGATAACTTATAATATTCATTCCGAAGTGTCATGTATACCTCGTATTCACTTCAAAAGAATGTAAATACGACGTTTCCATCCTAGGAAATAGCGTTTGCAGATGTCTACGTATCGTAGCAGTAGAGCTCTAATGCTACTTAAATCGCGATGTCGCATCTCATTTCTATGTTTCGTGATAAGATATGATATTCATTGCGAAGTGTCATGCATACCCCGTATTCACTTCAAAGGAATGTAAATGCTACTATTGCTTGCTAGGAAATAGCGTTTGCAGATGTCTACGCATCGTAGCAATAGAGTTGTAGTGCTTCTCAAAACGCGATATCGCATCTCATTTCTATGCTTCATTATAAGATATAATATTCATTGCGAAGTGTCATGTATACCTCGTATTGACTCCAAACGAATGTAAATGCGACACTTCCTTACTGGGAAATAGCGTATTCAGATATCTCCGCATCGAGGCAATAGGGTTCTAATGCTACTTGAATCGCGATGTCGCATCTCATTTCTATATTTCGTGAAAAGATATAATATTCATTGCGATGTGTCATGTATACCTCGTATTCTCTTCAAAAGAATGTGAATGCGACTATTGCTTGCTAGGAAATTGCGTTTGCAGATGCCTACGTATTGTAGCAATAGAATTCTAATGCTTCTTAGATCGAGATATCGCAACTTATTTCTATGTTTCGTGATAAGTTATAATATTCATTCCGAAGTGTCATGTATACCTCGTATTCACTTCAAAAGAATATAAATGCGACAATTCCTTCCTAGGAAATAGCGTTTGCAGATGCCTACGTATCGTAGCAATAGAGTTCTAATGCTTCTTAGATCGCGATATCGCATCTCACATTTATGTTACATGATAAGATATAATATTCATTGCGAAGTGTCATGTACACCTTGTATTCACTTCAAAAGAATGTAAATGCGACACTTCCATGCTAGGAAATAGCGTCTGCAGATGTCTACACGTCGAGGCAATAGAGTTCTAATGCTTCTTAAAACGCGATGTCGCATCTCACTTCTATGTTTCATGATGAGATATAATATTCATTGCGAAGTGTCATGTATACCTCGTATTCACTTCAAAAGATTGTAAATGCGACTATTCCTTGCTAGGAAATAGCGTTTGCAGATGTCTACATATTGTAGCAATAGCGTTCTAATGCTACTTATATCGCGATATGACACATCATTCATATGTTTCGTGATAAGATATAATATTCATTGCGATGTGTCATGTATACCTCGTACTCACTTCAAAAGAATGTAAGTGCGACACTTCCATGCTAGGAAATAACGTCTGCGGATGTCTACGTATCGTAGCAATAGAGTTCTAATGCTTCTTAAAACGCGACATCGCATCTCACTTCTATGTTTCATGATAAGATATAACATTCATTGCGAAGTGTCATGTATACCTCGTATTCACTTCACAAGAATGTAAATGCGACACATGCATGCTAGGAAATAGCGTTTGCAGATGTCTACGTATCGTTGCAATAGAGTTCTAATGCTTCCTAAAACGAGATGTCGCATCTCATTTCTATGTTTCACGATAAGATATAATATTCATTGGGAAGTGTCATGTATACCTCGTATTCACTTCAAATGAATGAAAATGCGACACTTCCTTGCTAGGAAGTAGCGTTTGCAGATGTCTACGTTTCGAAGCAACAGAGATCTAATGCTTCATAAATCGCGATATCGCATCTCATTTCAATGTTTCATGATGAGATATAATATTCATTGTGCAGTGTTATGAATACCTCGTATTCACTTCAAAAGAATGTAAATGCGACACTTCCTTGCTAGGAAATAGCGTTTGCAGATGTCTACGTATCGTGGCATTAGAGTTCTAATGCTTCTCAAAATGCGATATCGCTTCTCATTTCTATGTTTCGTGATAAGATATAATGTTCATTGCGAAGTATCATGTATACCTCGTATTCACTTCAAAGGAATGTAAATGCGACGTTTCCATCCTAGGAAATAGCGTTCGCAGATGCCTACGTATCGTAGCAATAGAGTTCTAATGCTTCTTAGATCGCGATATCGCATCTCACATTTATGTTACATGATAAGATATAATATTCATTGCGAAGTGTCATGTACACCTTGTATTCACTTCAAAAGAATGTAAATGCGACACTTCCATGCTAGGAAATAGCGTCTGCAGATGTCTACACGTCGAGGCAATAGAGTTCTAATGCTTCTTAAAACGCGATGTCGCATCTCACTTCTATGTTTCATGATGAGATATAATATTCATTGCGAAGTGTCATGTATACCTCGTATTCACTTCAAAAGATTGTAAATGCGACTATTCCTTGCTAGGAAATAGCGTTTGCAGATGTCTACATATTGTAGCAATAGCGTTCTAATGCTACTTATATCGCGATATGACACATCATTCATATGTTTCGTGATAAGATATAATATTCATTGCGATGTGTCATGTATACCTCGTACTCACTTCAAAAGAATGTAAGTGCGACACTTCCATGCTAGGAAATAACGTCTGCGGATGTCTACGTATCGTAGCAATAGAGTTCTAATGCTTCTTAAAACGCGACATCGCATCTCACTTCTATGTTTCATGATAAGATATAACATTCATTGCGAAGTGTCATGTATACCTCGTATTCACTTCACAAGAATGTAAATGCGACACATGCATGCTAGGAAATAGCGTTTGCAGATGTCTACGTATCGTTGCAATAGAGTTCTAATGCTTCCTAAAACGAGATGTCGCATCTCATTTCTATGTTTCACGATAAGATATAATATTCATTGGGAAGTGTCATGTATACCTCGTATTCACTTCAAATGAATGAAAATGCGACACTTCCTTGCTAGGAAGTAGCGTTTGCAGATGTCTACGTTTCGAAGCAACAGAGATCTAATGCTTCATAAATCGCGATATCGCATCTCATTTCAATGTTTCATGATGAGATATAATATTCATTGTGCAGTGTTATGAATACCTCGTATTCACTTCAAAAGAATGTAAATGCGACACTTCCTTGCTAGGAAATAGCGTTTGCAGATGTCTACGTATCGTGGCATTAGAGTTCTAATGCTTCTCAAAATGCGATATCGCTTCTCATTTCTATGTTTCGTGATAAGATATAATGTTCATTGCGAAGTATCATGTATACCTCGTATTCACTTCAAAGGAATGTAAATGCGACGTTTCCATCCTAGGAAATAGCGTTCGCAGATGTCTACGTATCGTAGCAATAGAGTTCTAATGCTACTTAAATCGCGATATCGCATCTGATTTATATGTTTCGTGATAAGATACAATATTCATTGCGAAGTGTGATGTATACCTCGTATTCACTTCAAAAGGATGTAAATGCGATTATTGCTTGCTAGGAAATAGCGTTTGCAGATGTCTACATATTGTAGCAATAGCGTTCTAATGCTACTTATATCGCGATATGACACCTCATTCATATGTTTCGTGATAAGATATAATATTCATTGCGAAGTGTCATGCACACGTCGTATTCACTTCAAAAGAATGTAAATGCGACGTTTCCATCCTAGGAAATAGCGTTTGCAGATGTCTACGTATCGTAGCAAAAGAGTCCTAATGCTTCTTAAAACGAGATGTCGCATTTCATTTCTATGTTTCGTGATTAGATATAATATTCACTGCGAAGTGTCATGTAAACCTCGTATTCACTTCAAAGGAATGTAAATGCGACTATTGCTTGCTAGGAAATAGCGTTTGCAGATGTCTACGTGTCGTAGCAATAGCGTTCTAATGCTACTTAAATCGCGATATCACATCTCGTTTCTATGTTTCGTGACAAGATATAACATTCGTTGCGAAGTGTCATGTAACCTCGTATTCACTTCAAAAGTATGTAAATGCGACGTTTCCATCCTAGGAAATAGCGTTTGCAGATGTCTACGTATCGTAGCAAAAGAGTCCTAATGCTACTTAAAACGAGATGTCGCATTTCACTTCTATGTTTCGTGATAAGATATAATATTCATTGCTAAGTGTTATGTATACCTCGTATTCACTCCAAACGAATGTAAGTGCGACACTTCCTTGCTAGAAAATAGCGATTGCAGATGTCTGCGTATCGTAGCAATAGATTTCTAATGCTTCTTAGATCTCGATATCGCATCTCAATTCTATGTTTCGTGATAAGTTATAATTTTCATTCCGAAGTGTCATGTATACCTCATATTCACTTCAAAAGAATGTAAGTGCCAGACATCCATGGTAGGAAATAGCGTGTGCAGATGTCTCCGCATCGAGGCCATAGTGTTCTCATGCTTCTTAAAACGCGATATCGCATCTCTCTTCTATGTTTCATGATAAGATATAATACTCATTACGAAGTGTCATGTATACCTCCTATTCACTTCAAAAGAATGTAAATGCGACACTCCCTTGCTAGGAAATAGCGTTTGCAGATGTCTACGTATCGTAGCAATAGAGTTATAATGCTTCTTAAAACGCGATATCGCATCCCACTTCTACGTTTCATGATAAGATATAATATTCATTGCGAAGTGTCATGTATACTTCGTATTTACTTCAAAAGAATGTAAATGTAACACTCCCTTGCAAGGAAATAGCGTTTGCAGATATCTACGTATCGTAGCAATAGAGTTCTAATGCTTCTTAAAACGCGATATCGCATCTCACCTCCATGTTTCATGATAAGATATAATATCCATTGCGAAGCGTCATGTATACCTCGTATTCACTTCAACAGAATGTAAATGCGGCACTTCCATGCTAGGAAGTAGCGTTTGCAGATGTTTACGAATCGTAGCAGTAGAGTTCTAATGCTTCTTAGAACGCGATATCGCATCTCACTTCTATGTTTCATGATAAGATATAATATTCACTATGGAGTGTTATGTATACCTCGTATTCGCTTCAGTGGAATGTAAGTGCGACATGTCCATGCTTGGAAATAGAGTTTGCAGATGTCTACGTATATTAGCAATAGAGTTCTAATGCTTCATAAAACGCGATATCACATCTCATTTCTATGTCTCCAAATAAGATGTACTATTCATTGCAACAAGTTATGTATGTCTCATCTAGACTTCAAAATAATGGAAGAGCCACACTTCCTTGCTTCGGAGTAGCGTTTCCAGAAGTCTACATATCGATGCAATAGATTTCTAATATTTCATGTAGCGCTATATCGTATCTCATATCTATGTCTCATGTTAAGTTGCAACGTCAACTCAAGCGTTACGTATATCTCGTCTGCACTTGAAAATAATGCAAATACCGCACTCGCTCGCTACGGAACAGTGTTTCTAGATGTTTACGAATCGAGGCATAGGAGTTCTAATGCTTCATGGAACGCGATATAGCATTTCACATCAAGAGTTCGAAGTATGTATGTAGATTTTGATGCACTGTATATATCATTATGCTCATCCGCTTCTGCGCCCCAAAAGTGTGGTTTCCACACTTCCTGACAAGAGGATAGCGATTCTGGTTGTAAATGTGTCGAAGCAATAGAGTTCTAATACATCATTCATCGCGATCTCGCATCACATTTCAATGTGTAATGTAAGATGTAATATTCAATGCAGCGCGTTACGTTTAACTCTTCAACACTTCTAGCGAATGTGAACCCTACACTCCCTTGCAGGGAATAGCGTTTTTAGATATCTACTTGTCAAAGCAATAAAGTTCTATTACTTTATTCAGATCGATGTCGCAAGTCATTTCATTGATTCATGGTAAATTGCAATGTTCTATGCAATATGTTACATTTGTCTGCATCTAGACCTTAGAAGGATGTGAATCCTATACTTACTTGCAACAGAATATCGTTTCCAGATCTCTACGTGACCAAGCAAGACATTTCTAATACTTCATGCAGCGCAATGACGCATCTCATTTACACGTTTCAAAGCAAAGAATCTGTAATCATATATCCATAACAGTATGCTTAACTGTTAGAGGTCTTCAATAGAATGTGAACTATATAATTCCATACAATAGCATGGCGCTCCGTAGTTTCTGTTTGTTAAAGCAATCGAGCTAGAATTCTCCATGCAATGCGCTGGCGCATCCCATTTCATCGTTTCAAAGTAAGAATGCTGTAATCTCTTATGCATAGCTCTATGCTTATCTGCTTTAAAACTTCATAAGAATGTAAATTCCACAGCTCCATGCAACAGGATTGCCCTTCGTAGTGTCTACATGTCGAGAGAATAGAGTACTAATGCATCATACCATGCCATGACTCATCTCATTTCAACGTTTCGAATTAAGTAATCTTTAATCTTCTATGAAAAGCATTATAATTATCTGCTTCTACTCTACAAAAGAATGAGAATTCTATAGATCCAAGCAACAGGAGGGCAGGCCCTCCACCATCCTACTGCCTGCCCTGATGCGGGCAAAGGATTCCCAGGGCCACTCAAACCGCGGCCAACATCTATCTTATACTCTAACCGATTCATCGTTATGCGTTTTCCATTAAGCTTGCCGGGATCAGTGATATTGATTCGCTCAATCTAAATTATTATATTCTCTTTAAGTTTCTCGATTTTTTTAGTTTCTCTCACGATATCGTCTATTTCGTTGTACCTTACCCTTACAGTATGGTATATAATCTGTTGTTTGATATTTCTAGGATTTTCTCTTAATAAATGCAATGCTTCCACATATTTTCTTTCTCTTTCTCTTTAGTTACATTGTTGTTATTTTATGCTTTTCACCCTCCACATTCCCTCTCTACACCATCTCGGAACAGGCGTTATACGATTACTGCAGGATGACGCCCCGGTCTCGTTATACCGAGATCGAGTGTTCTCTCTTGCATCCGTTGGTTTATGTATGTTATATATTGGAGAATATTTCCTCTTATCCTTTGTATTTTTCGAATGAAATTACATTGACAGAAGTACGAGTTAGTTCTGCACGCCTATTTGAAACAACATTAAATCACCTTGTTAAACAATAATATATTAAATGTGACTTGGACTTTTAAATTTGAATTTATAAACATCTAACAGGTAAATATGTTTTTCTTACTATTCATATCGTTATACATTCAGTGATTTATTGTGTGCTGTGATTTGATATATTAATTGCTTGATTATATTTTACAATGAACTTTGCGTACCAAACATTGTTTTTACTCCTGATGGGAGTGGATAGTTCTTCGTTTTATATTCTTATATCGCACTGATTATAAAAGTATATGATATCCTTTTTATGCAGTCATGTATAATTATGTACATACAAATTCGCGATTAAGTAGCTATGTGTTCAAATTAAATTCCGAATAATGCACTAAAAAGCATCCCAGATAACAAACGGCAAGATGGTAGCGACACCATGCCGGCACTATATTGCCACTTCCGAGGAGTGTCAACTGATTCGTAGTCATCTGTGACCGGATTCGTTGACTAAAATGCCAGAACGTGTTACCAGCACGTTCTAGACAAGCGAATCGCGCAGAACCAGCACCATCGTGACACGCGTATCATCGCTCCATTGATGAATCTCCTCAGCAATGACGCAGGATCACATTTGGCAATGGGGAACCTGTGCTTTCATACAAATTAGAACCGTTAGATGTCAGTAGATGTTCAGCATATGAGTATTGATAGACATTTTGATGGTCGTTTTCCTATATTTATAGTTATTGAGCGAGTCGTATATATTTCTTTCAATCCATCATAGACTAAAAATATTATTCATAAAAAAAATATTACTTATAAAAGAAAAATTCATGCTGTTGCGTCCCTATCTTCGCCTTGTGTAATTTTTGAAATAACATGCTCTCATCGTATTTAATGTAACCCTCACTTGCATGAATTTGTAACAATAAATTGAAGAAAATATATATAAAGTAAGTGTATATATTTTTATGACAATGTAATTATCGACTTTATGGAAAAAATCGCCCTATCGAGCTAGTTTATAGAAAATAATAAAATCGAGTTCTTACATCTTTGTTTTGTGCCGGTGTATCTATTTTGGAATCAAAATAAATAAATTGCGCAGTTTAGTCATTTTTCATATTTGCTTATAATTTTTATGGAAACAGCTTCCCCATTAGTAAATGTCAGCCTACGCCACAACCACGCGTGTAGCTATGGTGAGCTGATAGTGTTATTGTCACGGCCGTGTAGCCCATGTGCTGTATCTCGGTGCTTTAATGTGCCGTGATACGAATGCCGCTCCAGCACTAACAGTATGCCATTTCGAAAGCTGAGTAGGAGCACTTTGTTAGCACAGTTCTGTCACGGAATTCGTTCCATCCATTGTCATTGGCGTGCCAATCGCTGGCTGTCTGGGATATTGTAGAGCATGAGGCAGACTTGTTCCTTATCATCGTCAAGGAGATTGATTTTCACTCCCCCCTTTTTGAATTTTTTAAATTATTGTTTGGAATTTTTGCCGTTTCTGTATCTCCATGACCGCATTGTGGATTCAACTTATGTACGATCTTTTTGGTCTTCATCTTTTGTTACATGTAATATTATATATGTGATGCACGTTTGTTATGTAATGCTCCGATTTGTAAGCCTCAGATACTTTTATTCTTTGGTAAAGCAACTTATTCGATTAATATATATTTATTAGACATAGATATAAACAATTAGAAAAATGTTATTAAAACGCTATTAAATATGTTGTTGCAATCATATATTTAAGGTCTGAAGATGTAGATGCAATTAATGTCCGATATTTTACGTGATCCAATCGACGTACCGAGTGAGGCTATGAAATATAAAAATCTTGTACTATTCTTCGACCCCTTTACATGTTAAATGAATGATTAGTTCTGCAAGACAAGAAGCCTGAATTAGTGAGATATCTAGGAACATAAGTAATTTATAAGTAACACATCTTTTCTCTTTGAAATATTTGCCTTTGCATAGAATAGAACGTATAGATATAATTGCCTGTTTTGTACCCATTTCGGTCCAATTCTATTATAGTCTTTGAACAGAAGTAATATTGATTATATTTGATTTTTGCAATAGTTCTGTGATTAACAGATTTTATTAACCTAGAATCATTATTTGACGGATTTATCAATCTAATTTGTAGCTCCATCAGTTTCTTTTTCTGCTCGCTACTTTCCATTTTCAGTTCCGTATACTTATCCTTTATTACCATCATATATGTTGCGTAAAATTACAATAACTTTTTGTCTTCAAATTTTGCGGATATTTCAATTAAATTTCCTTTGATTAAATAAACGGAAATTAAAAAACAGTGGCACGTACCATTTCTTGGAAACGTTGTATCGTAATTTGCATTTGACTGTTTTGAAAGGCACGCACTTTACTTAACGTTTGCAATGATTCGGTTAGCGAAGTAAAGAAATATTCTACTTTCGAAATTGTTGGCTCTTGTAGTTCTAAGGCAAATATATTCATCTGTCGACATCGTGAACATTATTTTTTGGCAAAATTCCAGAAAAACAAATATACTATAAGTAAAATAATAAACATCATAATATTAAATTTAACTCTGTTCATCGTTGCCTTGTTGGACACATCCATAACAATATACAGGGTGGGGCAGTAATAATTAGCACCTCAGATATCCACGAAACTATAAGTTTCATAGAAGTTTTTGCTAATATAAAATTGCATAGTACAAAGGGCCCATCCGTTGATGAAAATAGTTTTTTTGTAAGTGGAGTTATGTTGGACATATGAAGGTTACCTTCATTTTTTAAAATGAATTGGTATATCCATTCTTCCGTAATACGATAGAGCATTTTAAAGCAAGTTTAACGATCTGTAACGTGAAGGCATTGAAGGTTACAAAAAGTAAAGAAAAGCGATAATACTCACGGTTTTGATAGGAAGTGAAACATACGTATTGTAAACAGTGGTGGAAGGCGTAACATTTACCGTTTACTTCACTGTGAATAAACACTTTTCGAAGGGCATTTCAATAGTTTGCAGCATAAATTAAACATGATAAGATTAGTATTGAAAAATCGGTTCGAATACGTTTGGTTAGGCTGTTCTTTGTGTCGTTCATTTTATAAGTACTGAGCTGCGGATTCCTGAGGACAGCTCACAAAATTGTTGAACTATGGAAGATTATCATTGTGAATTTGAATCAAAAGGTAATCAAATTCCATTAGATTGTAAACAGATCTCAATGTTTCATTTTAGATAGTAAGATTAAATACTCTTGACAAAACTACAAGAATGGATACATACTTTTCTGTTATTATTATTTCATAAAGAATTATAATTGCAATTATATAGTTCATTACGATAAAAAATATTTCTCAGAAAATTCTAAATATTAAATTAAAGAATCAAGTAAAACATTTTTAATAATTACGAATATGAAAAATACTTGAACATTCCAATAGAAAGATGTCTAAACAGGAGTTAGAAAAGTCAAACATTCAATTTCAATTCCAGAATTCATCTATAAGAGGTAAAATGTTTTGAAAGCTTTAATTACAGCCTCTAATGCAAACAGTTGGGCAGTATTTCAATTTTTAAGAAAATTGATGAAAGTAAACCATTTTGAAGTGGTCAGAATCTTTTTCGTTTGAGCAATAAGTGAATAACAAATAACTACATAAATTACAGGCTTAAAAACTTATGGATTATATCCTATGCAGACTCGTTTATGAGCGAGTTACTAAATAATAATCCACACTAAGTAATCATTTTAAAACTTAAACGATTACATCTCGCGAACTTTCAAAGATATCAGAAGTGTGAAAAGTATGTGGTTTATCAAAAACTCTTCTAAAAGAACGGACGAAGCCAATAGAAATCTTTGTTGAAGTAAGCAAGTTCTACAGTTCTAAGCAACGCAATGGCCCTTATCTGCCTATGTTTCATAGCAAGTAAGTTCTGAATTTCTATGAAATCCGATGGAATTCCTCACTACTAACGTTTCAAAGTAAGATCTCAAATTCTCAGTTCTACGTTTAAAACTATGTGTGTTCTATATATCTATGTAAAGTGATGGTTCCTATTAGTTGTGACGGAAACCTATATATAGTAAGTCAGGGAAGCTCGAAGGGGTTAATTATCTAAATGCTTTAAGGTGTAAAACGTACTTCAATCTAAAGCGATCTATCGTTCCAAGCTATCCGCTCACGTACAACTTTTCTTGTGCACCAGCTGCTCAGAAAGTAGCAAAGGGGTAGACTACACGACCCCGGGAACCCTGGGGCGGAACAACCCTTGAAACTTCGAAATGCTCCTCCTCTCGGCTATGACTAGCCAAGTACACACACTCAGATCGCGAGATACTGAAGTCACGGCATGTTTATTTATGGTCTCGACGTGGGTTTAACTAACAAGGGTTACGGGAAACTATGCAACACGCCGCGAATTACCGGGTATCATAACTCGCTTCACGATATAAGATACAATATACAATATGCGACACAAGAAATGGGACGCTTTAGCGAATAAGCTCTCAAGTTCTCTTCTTCAGGTTCCTTAAATTCGCTGGTGGTCCTCGGGTCTCCTGGATCCTCCTCGGGGCTCCTTGGTGGAGTGGGCTGTAGGCTTCGGTATTGTTCGGGTCCATCGATCAGTGGACTTCGGCGATTTCATCTTCTCGCCTTCTTGGATGTCCCTGAGGGGATCCTCCTGATCATTTAAATTGCGTAGCGCCTCGCGCGCCGCGCTCCCATGGCCCACCTGCAGGGCCGCTGGACTTTTGACTTCCCTTTAGGGGGTTAAGGATGGTTGAGGACCTTCTCACATCCCAGAGCATTATGAAGCACAGAAGCAGATAAGCATAATGCGATGCATAGAGCCTTACAACCTTCTATCTTACTTTGAACTGTTTATATGAAATGCGGTTTATATGATATTGCGGTGCATGAAGCATGACAAATTAAATGCTTCGACACCTGGACATCTAGAAACGCTATCCCCGGGCAAGAAATTGTAGGGTTTACACTCAATTCATGTGCAGAAGCAGATAAACATAATGCGATGCCATGAATATTACATCTTATGATGAAATATAGAAGTAAGATGCGCAGCCGCGTTTTACGAAGCATTAGAACTCTATTGCTTCTAAACCTTCAGATATAGAAACGATATTCCGTAGCAAGGGAGTGATGCATTTACATTCATTTGAAGTGTAGAGGAGATATACATAACGCGATGCATTGAAATTACATCTTATCATGTGACATAGAACTGAGATGCTATATCGCGTTTCAAGAAGCATTACAACTCCATTGCTTCGATACTTAGACACCTGGAAACGCTATTTCCTAGCAAGGAATTATGGCATTTACATTCTTTTGAAGTGTAGACGAGGTATACATAGCCCTTCGCAATGAATATTATATCTTTTCCTGTAACATAGGAATGAGGTGCGATATCGCGTTTGAGGAAGCATTAGAACTCTAATGCTTCGGTACGTATACATCTGGAAACGCAATTCCTAGCAAGCAAGTGTGGCATTTACATTCTTTTGAAGTATGGACGAGGTATAAATAACACTACGCAATGAATATTATCTCATATCATTAAACATAGAAATGAAATACGATATCGCGGTTTTGGAAGCATTAGAACTCTATTGCTTCAATACGTAGACAGCTGGAAACGTACTTCCTTGCAAGGACGTGTGGCATTTACATCCTGTTTAAGTGTAGACGAGATATACATAGCACTTCGCAATGTATATTATATCTTATCATGAAACATAAGAATGAGATGCATTATGGCGTTTTAAGAAGCATTGGAGCCCTACTGATTCGACACGTAGGGATCTAGGAACACTATTCCGTAGCAATGCAGTTGTTTGTCATGATAGGATGTAAATCAAAGCAACCCGTAACGCATATCTCCCCAATTCTTCAAGAGAATGTTAATCACACACATACTTGCGACGGAATAGCGTTTCTAGATGTCTAAGTATCGCAGCAATGGAGTTCTGATGCTTCATAAAACTCGCTATTGCATCTCATTTCTATGTATCATGATTAGATGAATTGTCCAACGCAGTGCGTTTTTTATATCTGGTCAATACTTGATGAGAATGTAAACCCCACACTTCCTCCCGACGGAATAGCGTTTCTAGATGTCTACGTATCGAAGCAATAGAGTTGTAACTCTTCATAAAAGGTGACATCGCACCACATTCTTATGTTTCATGATAATATGCCATACCAATATAATAATATATACCAAGGCGTAATGTATAACTCGTCAACACTTCAAAAGAATGTAAATACCGCACATCTTTGGAACGGAATAGCGTCCTTCGATGTCTACTGTGACGGGTTTACGGGTTACAATCCGCATGAAAGGGGGCATATAGAACCAATAATAAAGGGGTATACAGGAGTTTAAGACGGGGTACAAAATATCCGCGCGATGCTGCCGTCCGCGGATTCGCCAACGCCAAGTACAGAACAAAGTATTTCCTATCCAGCGAGTATTTCGAAGCTGCGAGGCTGGGACTCTTTGGGCGCCAGCTACTCAAGAAGTGGCAAAACTAGTAGACCACGCAACCTGGGAGAACCCGGTGCAAGATAACCCTCGAAATTTCGAAATACTCTTTCGCTCGACTGCTTCTAGCCGAGTGCGCAAATTAGGGTCGCGGGATACTGAACTCACGGCTTCTTCCTAGATTGCCTAGACGCGGTATTACAAAAGGGTATACGACACGCCGCGAATGACCGTGGATCACCACCCGTTATACAATACAAATTACAATACGCGATATCACAATTGCGGCAGGAAAAAATGGGACGCTTTAGCGTATAAGGACTCACGCTCTAGTTGCCAACAATTCTGGATCTCGCTCTGTCCTTCTCTCTCTTTCTCTCTCTCTCTCCTCCAAATCGCTCCGTACAATCGTTTGCTAGGTTGCTCGCTAAGTCTTCGCTAAGTCTTCGCTAAGTCGTCGCTAAGTAGTCGCTAAGAAGTCGCTAAGATGTAGAGGCTGTCTTCATGCTGGCGAGCTGGTTATATGGGTTTGCTGGGGGTCTTCGGATCCCCTTAGATCATCCTTGGGGCTCCTTGGTGGGGTAGGACTATATGCTTCGGTATTGTTCGGGGCATCGATCGGTGGATTTCGGTGATCTTCCTTGATCGCCCCCTCTGGTGTGTCTAGAGGGGGTCCTCTGGATTATTTGAACTGCGGCGCGTGTCGCGCGCCGCGCTTTCCACGGCTCACCTGCAGTTCCGCTGCGCATCTTGCATTTTCCTCTTCATGGGATCAGGGGAGGGGTGGAGGTTCTTCTCACACCCGGAGTCCATTCTGTTCGTCTCCATGAGCTGTTTCAACGGTCGTATCGTTGCAGGGCCTTGGATCGTATCCCTCGGGCTACAGGGTCTCTTCTTGCTCACTTCCCGACTCCTCCACCGTCGAGCCCGTCACGCAACCTCGGCGCACAGCCCTTCCGCGAACCTGTGGTATTTTAATCCGCCGAAGGGGTGTCTCCTGGGTCGCTTCTTCAATCAGCTCGCGAGTCTAATCCGTAGAACGGTGAGAGAGAAAAGAACGGGGGGTGGGGGAGGTTCTATCATCGCGTATTTCACGCTCCTCGCAAGTACAGCTATCGCGATTGTCCGTGTCGCGCTTCTCGCATGGGTGGTGATCGGAGAGCTAGTCTCACCGAAGCAGGAGGGAGGGGTGTACAAGCCTTGTGACGTCACAACGTCACACTACATATCGAAGGAATAGTGTTCTAATTCTTCATAAAATGCGATATCGCATCTCAATTCTATGTTTCATGATAAGATACAATATTCATTGCGAAGTTTCATGTATACCTCGTATTCCTTTCAGAAGAATGTAAATGCGACACTTCCTTGCTAGGAAATAGCGTTACCAGATGTCTACGCATCCAAACAATAGAGTTCTGATGCTTCTTATAACGCGATGTCGCATCTCATTTCTGTGTTTCATGATAAAATATAATATTCATTGCAAAGTGTCATGTATACTTCGTAGTCACTTCAGAAGAATGTAAATGCGATACTTCCTTGCTCGGAAATAGGGTTTGCAGATGTCTACGTATCGAAGCAATGGAGTTCTAATGCTTCTTAAATCGTCATATCGCATCTCATTTCTATGTTTCATGATAAGATATAATATTCATAGTGGAGTGTTACGTATACCTCGTATTCACTTCAAAAGAATGTAAACGCGACAATTCCTTGCCAGGAAATAGCGTTTGCAGATGTCTACGTATGGTAGCTTTAGAGTTCTAATGCATCTGAAAACGCGATATCGCTACTCATTACTATTTTTCATGATAATATATAATATTCACTGTGGAGTGTTATGTATACATCGTATTCACTTCCGAAGAATGTAAATGCGACACTTCCTTGCTTGGAAATAGCGTTTGCATATGTCTACGTATCAAAGCAATAGAGTTCTAATGCTTCTTATATCGCCACATTGCATCCCATTTCTTTGTTTCATGATAAGATATAATATTCATTGTGGAGTGTTATGTATACCTCGTATTCACTTCAAAAGAATGTAAACGCGACACTTCCCTGCTAGGAAGTAGCGCTTGCAGATGTCTACGTATCGAAGCAATAGATTTCTAATGCTTCTTAAATCGCCATATCGCATCTCATTTCTATGTTTCATGATAAGATGTAATATTCATTTTGAATTGTTATGTATATCTCGTCTATACTTCAAATGAATGTAAATGCGACACTTCCTTGCTAGGAAATAGCGTTTGCAGATGTCTTCGTATCGAAGCAATAGAGTTCTAATGCTTCGCAATTCGCGATATCGCTTCTCATTTCTATGTTTCATGATAAGATGTAATATTCATTGCGATGTGTTATGTATACCTCGCATACACTTCAAATGAGTGTAAATGCGACACTTCCTTGCTAGGAAATAGCGCTTGCAGGTGTCTACGTATCGAAGCAATAGGGTTCTAGTGCTTCTTAAAACGAGATATCGCATCTCATTTCTATGTTTCATGATAAGATATAATATTCATTGCGAAGTGTTATGTATACCTCGCATACACTACAAATGAATGTAAATGCGACACTTCCATGCTAGGAAATAGCGTTTGCAGATGTCTACGTAACGAAGAAATAGGGTTCTAGTGCTTCTTAAAACGAGATATCGCATCTCATTTCTATGATTCATGATTAGATATAATAATCATTGCGATGTGTTATGTATTCCTCGTCTGCACTTCAGATGAATGTAGATGCCGCACTTCTTTGCTATGAAATAGCGTTGGCAGATTTCTACGTATCGAAGCAATAGAGTCCTAATTCTTCTTAAAACAAGATATCGCAACCCATTTCTATGTTTCAAGATAATATATAATATTCACTGTGGAGTGTTATGTATACATCGTATTCACTTCCGAAGAATGTAAATGCGACACTTCCTTGCTTGGAAATAGCGTTTGCATATGTCTACGTATCAAAGCAATAGAGTTCTAA
Organism: Xylocopa sonorina; assembly: GCF_050948175.1. Classification (NCBI taxonomy): domain Eukaryota; kingdom Metazoa; phylum Arthropoda; class Insecta; order Hymenoptera; family Apidae; genus Xylocopa; species Xylocopa sonorina. The sequence continues at coordinate 209,513 of NW_027490226.1, read as the reverse complement.
TGCTTCTTATATCGCCACATTGCATCCCATTTCTTTGTTTCATGATAAGATATAATATTCATTGTGGAGTGTTATGTATACCTCGTATTCACTTCAAAAGAATGTAAACGCGACACTTCCCTGCTAGGAAGTAGCGCTTGCAGATGTCTACGTATCGAAGCAATAGATTTCTAATGCTTCTTAAATCGCCATATCGCATCTCATTTCTATGTTTCATGATAAGATGTAATATTCATTTTGAATTGTTATGTATATCTCGTCTATACTTCAAATGAATGTCAATGCGACACTTCCTTGCTAGGAAATAGCGTTTGCAGATGTCTTCGTATCGAAGCAATAGAGTTCTAATGCTTCGCAATTCGCGATATCGCTTCTCATTTCTATGTTTCATGATAAGATGTAATATTCATTGCGATGTGTTATGTATACCTCGCATACACTTCAAATGAGTGTAAATGCGACACTTCCTTGCTAGGAAATAGCGCTTGCAGGTGTCTACGTATCGAAGCAATAGGGTTCTAGTGCTTCTTAAAACGAGATATCGCATCTCATTTCTATGTTTCATGATAAGATATAATATTCATTGCGAAGTGTTATGTATACCTCGCATACACTACAAATGAATGTAAATGCGACACTTCCATGCTAGGAAATAGCGTTTGCAGATGTCTACGTAACGAAGAAATAGGGTTCTAGTGCTTCTTAAAACGAGATATCGCATCTCATTTCTATGATTCATGATTAGATATAATAATCATTGCGATGTGTTATGTATTCCTCGTCTGCACTTCAGATGAATGTAGATGCCGCACTTCCTTGCTATGAAATAGCGTTGGCAGATTTCTACGTATCGAAGCAATAGAGTCCTAATTCTTCTTAAAACAAGATATCGCAACCCATTTCTATGTTTCAAGATAAGATGTAATATCCACTGTGCAGTGTCATGGATACCTCGTATTCATTTCAAAAGAATGTAAATGCGACACTTACTTGCTAGGAAATAGGGTTTGCAGATGTCTACGTATCGAAGCAATGGAGTTCTAATGCTTCTTAAATCGTCATATCGCATCTCATTTCTATGTTTCATGATAAGATATAATATTCATTGTGCAGAGTTATTGTATACCTCGCCTTCACTTCAAATGAATGTAAATGCGACACTTCCTTCCTGGGATATAGCGTTTGCAGATGTCTACCTATCGTACCAATAGGGTTCTATTGCTTCTAAAAACGCGATATCGCATCTCATTTCTATGTTTTGTGATGAGATATAATATTCATTGTGGCGTGTTATGTATACCTCGTTTTCACTACAAAAGAATGTAAATGCGACACTTGCTAGCTAGAAAATTGCGTCGGAAGATGCCTACGTATCGTAGCAATAGATTTCTAATGCTTCTTAAAACGCGATATCGCATCAAATTTCTATGTCTCATGATAAGATATAATATTCATTGCGAAGTGTTATGTATACCTCGCATACACTACAAATGAATGTAAATGCGACACTTCCTTGCCAGGAAATAGCGTTTGCAGATGTCTACGTATCGTAACATTAGAGTTCTAATGCTTCTCAATACGCGATATCGCTACTCATTACTATGTTTCATGATAATATATAATATTCATTGTGGAGTGTTATGTATACCTCGTATTCACTTCAAAAGAATGCAAATGCGACAGTTCCTTGCTAGGAAATAGTGTTTGCAGATATCTACGTACCGAAGCAGTAGAGTTCTAATGCTTCTTAAATCGTCATGTCGCATCTCATATCTACGTTTCCTGATAAGATATAGTATTAATTGCGAACAGTCATGTATACCTCGTACTCCTTTCAAAAGAATGTAAATGCAACACTTCCTTGCTAGGAAGTAGCGTTTTCAGATGTCTACGTATCGAAGAAATAGGGATTTAATGCTTCTTAATTCGCGATATCGCTTCTCATTTCTATGTTCCATGATAATATATAATATTCACTGCGAAGTGCCATGTATACCTCGCATACACTTCAAATGAATGTAAATGCGACACTTGCTGGCTAGGAAGTAGTGTTTGCAGATGTCTTCGTATCGAAGCAATAGAGTTCTAATGCTTCATAAATCGCCATATCGCATCTCATCTCTATGTTTCATGATAATATATAATATTCATTGCGAAGTATCATGTATACCTCGCATACACTTCAATTGAGTGTACATGCGACACTTCCTTGCTAGGAAAAAGGGTTTGCAGATGTCTACGTATCGAAGCAGTAGAATTCTAATGCTTCTTAAATCGTCATATCGCATCTCATTTCTATGTTTCATGATAAGATATAATATTCATTGCGAAGTGCCATGTATACCTCGCATACACTTCAATTGAATGTACATGCGACTCTTCCTTGCTAGGAAGTAGCGTTTGCAGATGTCTACGTGTCGAAGCAATAGATTTCTAAAGCTTGCTAATTCGCGATATCGCATCGCATATCTATGTTTCATGATAATATATAATATTCATTGCGAAATGTTATGTATACCTCGTATTCCTTTCAAAAGAATGTAAATGCGACACTTCCTTGCTAGGAAATAGCGTTTGCAGATGTATTCACATCGAAGCAATAGAGTTCTAATGCTTCTTAATTCGCGATATCGCATCTCATTTATATGTTTCATGATGAGATATAATATTCATTGCGAAGTGTCACGTATACCTCGTATTCACTTCAAACGAATGTAAATGCGACACTTTCTTGCTAGGAAATATTGTTTGCAGTTGTTTACGTATCGTAGAAATGGAGTTCTAATGCTTCATAACACGAGATGTCGTATTTCATTTTGTATGTTTCGCAATAAGACTTAATATTCATTGTGTAATGTTATGTATACCTCGTATTCACTTCAAAAGAATGTAAATGCGATACTTCCTTCCTAGGAAATAACGTTTGCAGATGTCTACGTATCGTACCAGTAGAGTTCTAGTGCTTCTTAAATCGCGATATCGCTTCTCATTTCTATGTTTCATGATAAGATATAATATTCATTGCGAAGTGTTATATATATCTCGTATTCACCTAAAAAGAATGTAAATGCGTCAATTCCTTGCTAGGAAGTAGCTCTTGCAGATGTCTACGTATCGTAGCAATAGAATTCTAATGCTTCTTAAAACAAGATATCGCAACTCATTTCTATGTTTCATGATAAGATACACTATTCATTGCGAAGTGTCATATATACCTCGTATTCACTTCAAAAGAATGTAAATCCGACACTTCCCTGCTAGGAAATAGCGTTTCCAGATGTCTACGTATCGAAGCAATAGATTTCTAGTGCTTCTTAAAACGAGATATCGCATCTCATTCCTATGTTTCATGATAAGATATAATATGCATTGCGAAGTATCACATATACCTCGTATTCACTTCAAATGAATGTAAATGCGACACTTTCATGCTAGGAAATAGCGTTTGCAGATGTCTTCGTATCGAAGCAATAGATTTCTAAAGCTTGCTAATGCGCGATATCGCATCTCATATCTATGTTTCATGATAATATATAATATTCATTGCGAAGTGTCATGTATACCTCGCATACACTTCAAATGAATGTGAATGCGACAGTTCCATGCTAGGAAATAGCGTTTGCGGATGTCATCGTATCGAAGCAATAGGGATCTAATGCTTCTTAAATCGCCATATCGCTTCTCATTTCTATGTTTCATGAAAATATATAATATTCATTGCGAAGTGTCATGCTTACCTCGTATTCATTTCAAAAGAATGTAAATGCGTCACTTCCTTGCTAGGAAATAGCGTTTGCAGATGTCTACGTCTCGAAGCAATGGAGTTCTAATGCTTCTTAAATCGAGATGTTGCATCTCGCTTCTATGTTCCATGATAAGATATAATATTAATTGCGAAGTGTCATGAATACCTTGTATTCATTTCAGAAGAATGTGAATGCGACACTTTCATCCTAGCAAATAGCGTTTGCAGCTGTCTACGTATCGAAGCAATAGAGTTCTCATGCTTCTTACAACGAGATATCGCATCTGATTTCTATGTTTAATGATAAGATATAATAGTCATTGCGAAGTGTTATGTATACCTCGCATACACTTCAAAAGAAAGTAAATGCGACACTTTCTTGCTAGGAAGTAGCGTCTGCAGATGTCTGCGTATCGTAGCAATATAGTTCTAATGCTTCTTAAAACGCGATATGTCATCTCATTTCTATGTTTCATGATAAGATTTAATATTCACTGCGAAGTGTCATGTGTACCTCGTATTCACGTCAAAGGAATGCAAATGCGATACATCCTTGCCAGGAATTAGCGTTTGCAGATGGCTACGTATCGAAGCAATTGCGTTCTAATCCTTCTAAAGACGCGATATCGCATCTCATTTCTATGTTTCATGATAGGATATAATATTCATTGCGAAGTGTCATGTGCACATCGTATTCACGTCAAAAGAATGCAAATGCGACACTTCCTTGCAGGGAAGTAGCGTTTGCAGATGTCTATGTATCATAGCAATAGAGTTCTAATGCTTCTTATATCGCGATATCGCATTACATTTCTATGTTTCCTGATAAGGAAGCATATTCACTGTGGAGTGTTATGTATACCACGTATTCACTTCAAAAGAATGTAAATGCGACACTTCGTTTCTAGGAACTAGCGTTTTCAGTTGTCTGCATATCATTGGAATAGGGTTCTAACGCTTCCTAAAACGCGAATCGCATCTCAGTTCTAAGTCTCATTTTAAGATATAATATTCACTGCGAAGTGTCATGTACACATCGTACTCACTACAACGGAATGTAAATGCGACACTTCCTTGCTGGGAAATGGCGTTTGCAGATGTCTACGTATCGTAGCAATAGAGATCTAATGCTCCTCAAAACGCGATATCGCATCTGATTTCCGTGTTTTATGATAAGATATAATATTCAATGCGAAGTTTTATGTATTCCACGTCTACACATCAAATGAATGTAAGTGCTACACTTCCTTTCGCATAAATAGCGTTTGCAGATGTCTACGTGTCGTAGCAGCAGAGCTCTAATGCTTCTTAAAGAGCGATATCGAATCTCACTGCAATGTTTCATGAAAAGATACAATATTCAATGCGATGTGTTACGTATTCTTCTCTACACTTCAAATGAATGTAAATGCGACACTTCCTTACTAGGAAATAGCGTTTGCAGATGTCTACGTATCCATGCAATAGAGTTCTAATGCTTCTTAAATCGCGATATCGCATCTCATTTCTATGTTTCATGATAAGATATAATATTCATTGTGCAGTGATATGTATATCTCGTCTATACTTCAAATAAATGTAAATGCGACACTTCCTTGCTAGGAAATAGCGTTTGCAGATGTCTACGTATCGAAGCAATTGAGTTCTAAAGCTTGTTAATTCGCGATATCGCACCTCATTCCTATGTTTCATGATAATATATAATATTCATTGCGAAGTGTCATGTATACCTCGCATACACTTAAAATGAATGTAAACGCGACACTTCCTTGCTAGGAATTAGCGTTTGCAGATGTCTACGTATCGAAGCAATAGAGTTCTAATGCTTCTTATATCGCGATATCGCATCTCATTTCTATGTTTCATGATAAGATATAATATTCATTGTTCAGTGTTATGTATATCTCGTCTATACTTCAAATGAATGTAAATGCGACACTTCTTTGCTAGGATATAGCGCGTGCAGATGTCTACGTATCGAAGCAATAGAGTTCTAAAGCTTGTTAATTTGCGATATCGCATCTCATTTATATGTTTCATGATAATATATAATATTCATAGCGAAGTGTTATGTATACCTCGCATACACTTCAAATGAATGTAAATGCGGCATTTCCTTGCTAGGAAATAGCGTTTGCAGATGTCTACGTATCGAAGCAATAGAGTTCAAATGCTTCTTAAATCGTCATACTGCATCTCATTTCTATTGTTCATGATAAGATATAATATTCATTGCGAAGTGTCATGTATACCTCGTCACCATTCAAACGAATGTAAATGCGACACTTCCTTGCTAGGAAATAGCGTTTCCAGATGTCTACGTACCGAGGAAATAAGGTTCTAAACTTGTTAATTCGCAATATCGCATCTCATTGCTATGTTTCATGATAATATATAATATTCACTGTGCAGTGTTATGTATACCTCGTATTAACTTCAAAAGAATGTAAATGCGACTACTCCTTGCTAGGAAATAGCGTTTGGAGATGCCTACGCATCGTAACAATAGAGTTCTAATGCTTCTTATGCTGCGATATCGCATCTCATTTCTATGTTTCGTGATAAGATATAATATTCATTGCGAAGTGTCATTTATACCTCGTATTCACTTCAAAAGAATGTAAATGCGACTATTGCTTGCTAGGAAATAGCGTTTGCAGATGTCTCCGCATCGAGGCCATAGGGTTCTAATGCTTCTCAAAACGCGATATCGCATCTCATTTCTGTGCTTCATGATAAGATATAATATTCTTTGCGAAGTGTCAAGTATACCTCGTATTCACTCCAAACGAATGTAAATACGACACTTCCCTGACAGGAAATAGCGTATTCAGATATCTACGTATCGTAGCAATAGAGTTCTAATGCTACTTAAATCGCGATATCGCATCCCATTTCTATGTTTCGCGATAAGATATAATATTCATTGCGAAGTGTCTTGTATACCTCGTATTCACTTCAAAAGAATGTAAATGCGACTATTGTTCGCTAGGAAATAGCGTTTGGAGATGTCTACGTATCGTAGCAATAGCGTTCTAATGCTACTTAAATCGCGATATCACATCTCATTTATACGTTTCGTGATAAGATATAATATTCGTTGCGAAGAGTCATGTATACCTCGTATTAACTTCAGAAGAATGTAAGTGCGACAATTCCATACTAGGTAATAGCGTTTGCAGGTGTCTCCGCATCGAGGCCATAGAGATCTAATGCTTCTTAAAACGCGATATCGCATCTCTCCTCTATGTTTCATGATAAGATATAATATTCATTGCGAAGTGTCATGTATACCTCGTATTCACTTCAAAAGAATGTAAATGCGACACTTCCTTGCTAGGAAATAGCGTATTCAGATGTCTACGTATCGTAGCAATAGTGTTCTAATGCTACTTAAATCGCGATATCGCATCTCATTTCTGTGATTCGTGACAAGATATAATATTCATTGCGAAGTGTCATGTACACCTCGCATTCACTTCAGAAGAATGTAAATGCGACTATTGCTTGCTAGGAAATAGCGTTTGCAGATGTCTGCGTATCGTAGCAATAGAGTTCCAATGCTACTTAAAACGCGATATCGCATCTCATTTCTGTGCTTCATGATAAGATATGATATTCATTGCAGAGTGTCATGTATAGCTCGTATTCACTTCAAAAGAATGTAAATGCGACACTTCCTTGCTAGGAAATAGCGTTTGCAGATGTCTACGTATCGTAGCAATAGGGATCCAATGCATCTTAAAACACAATGTCGCATCTCGTTTCTATGTTTCATGATAAGATATAATATTCATTGCGAAGTGTCATGTATAGCTCGTATTCGCTTCAAAAGAATGTAAATGCGACACTTCCCTGCTATTAAATAGCGTTTGCATATGTCTACGTAACGTAGCAATAGAGTTCTAATGCTATTTAAATAGCGATATCGCATCTTATTTCTATGTTTCATGATAAGATATAATATTCATAGCGAAGTGTCACCTATACCTCGCATACACTTCAAATGAATGTAAATGCGATACTTCCTTGCTAGGAAATAGCGTATTCAGATGTCCACGTTTCATAGCAATAAAGTTCTAATGCTTCTCAAAACGCGATATCGCATCTCATTTCTGTGCTTCATGATAAGATATAATATTCATTGCGAAGTGTCATGTATACCTCGTATTCACTCCAAACGAATGTAAATGCGACACTTCCTTGCTAGGAAATAGCGTACTCAGATGTCTACGTATCGTAGCAATAGAGTTCTAATGCTACTTAAATCGCGATATCGCATCTCATTCATAAGTTTCATGATAATATATAATATTCACTGCGCAGTGTCATGTATACCTCGCATACACATCAAATGAATGTAAATGCGACACTTGCCTTCTAGGAAATAGTATTTGCAGATGTCTACGTATCGAAGCAAAAGAGTGCTAATGCTTCTTAAAACGGGATATCGCATCTCATTTCTTTGTTTCATGATGTGATATAATATTAATTGAGAAGTGTCATGAATACCTCGTATTCACTTCAAAAGTATGTAAATGCGACACTTCCATGCTAGGAAAAAGCGTTTGCAGATGTCTACGTATCGGAGCAATAGAGTTCTAATGGTTCTTAGAACGAGATGTAGCATCACATTACTATGATTCATGATATGGTATAATATTCATTGCGAAGTGTTATGTATTCCTCGCCTAGGCTTCAGATAAATGAAAGTGCGACACTTCCTTCCTAGGAAGTAGCGTTTGCAGCTGTCTACGTATCGAAGCAATAGAGTGCTCATGCTTCTTAAAACGAGATATCGCATCTCATTTCGATGTTTCGTGATAAGAAATAATAGTCATTGCGAAGTGTTATGTATACCTCGCATACACTTCAAATGAATGTAAATGCGACACCTCCATGCTAGGAAATAGTGTTTGCAGATGTCTACGTACCGAAGCAATAGAGTGCGAATGCATCTTAGAACGGGATATCGCATCTCATTTCTTTGTTTCATGATGTGATATAATATTAATTGAGAAATGTCATGAATACCTCGTCTACACTTCAAACAAATGAAAGTGCGACACTTCCTTCCTTGGAAGTAGCGTTTGCAGCTGTCTACGTATCGAAGCAATAGAGTACTCATGCTTCTTAAAACGAGATATCGCATCTCATTTCTATGATTCATGATATGGTATAATATTCATTGCGAAGTGTTACGTATTCCTCGCCTAGGCTTCAAATAAATGAAAGTGCGACACTTCCTTCCTAGGAAGTAGCGGTTGCAAATGTCTACTTATCGAAGCAATAGATTTCTTATGCTCCTTAAATCGCCATATTGCATCTCATTTCTATGTTTCATGGTAAGATATAATATTCATTGTGGAGTGTTATGTATACCTCGTATTCACTTCAAAAGAATGTTTACGCGACACTTCCTTGTCAGGATATAGCGATTGCAGATGTCTACGTATCGTAGCATTAGAGTTCTAATGCTTCTCAAAACGCGATATCGCTACTCATTACTATGTTTCATGATAATATATAATATTCATTGCGAAGTGTCATGTATACCTCGCATACACTTCAAATAAATGTGAATGCGGCTGTTCCTTGCTAGGAAATAGTGTTTGCAGATATCTACGTATCGAAGCAATAGAGTTCCAAAGCTTCTTAAATCGCGATATCGCATCTCATTTTTATGTTTCATGATAAGATATAATATTCATTGTGCAGTGTTATGAATACCTCGTATTCACTTCAAAAGAATGCAAATGCGACACTGCCTTGCTTGGAAATAGCGTTTGCAGATGTCTACGTATCGAAGCAATAGTGTTCTAATGCTTCTTAAATCGCGATATTGCATCTCATTTCTATGTTTCACGATAAGATATAATATTCATTGCGAAGTGCCCTGTATACCTCGCATACACTTCAATTGAATATACATGCGACACTTCCTTGCTAGGAAATAGCGTTTGTAGATATCTACGTATCGAAGCAATAGGGTTCTAATGCTTCTTAAATCGCGACATCGTTTCTCATTTCTATGTTTCATAATAGTATATAATATTCATTTCGTAGTGTCATGTATACCTCGCATACACTTCAAATGAATGTGAGTGCGACATTTCCTTGCTTGGAAACAGCGTTTGCTGATGTCTACGTATCGAAGCAATAGTTCTCTAATGCTTCTTAAATCGTCACATGGCATGTCATATCTACCTTTCATGATAAGATATAACATTCATTGCGATGTGTCATGCATACCTCGTATTCCTTTCAAAAGAATGTAAATGCGACACTTCCTTGCTTGGAAAAAGCGTTTGCAGATGTCGACGTATCGAGGCAATTGTTTTCGAGTGCTTCTTAAATCGTGATATCGCATCTCATATCTACGTTTCATGATAAGATATAATATTCATTGCGAAGTGTCATGTATACCTCGCATTCCTTTCAAAAGAATGTAAATGCGACACTTGCTTGCTAGGAAATAGCGTTTGCAGATGTCTACGTATGGAAGCTGCAGACATCTAATGCTTCATAAATCGCCATATCGCATCTCATTTCTATGTTTCACCATAAGATATATTATTCATTGCGAAGTGTCATGCATACCTCGTATTCCTTTCAAAAGAATGTAAATGCGACACTTCCTTGCTAGGAAGTAGCGTTTGCAGATGTCTACGTGTCGAAGCAATAGAGTTCTAATGCTTCTTAAATCGCCATATTGCATCCCATTCCTATGTTTCATGATAATATGTAATATTCATTGTGCAGTGTTATGTATACCTCGTATTCACTTCAAAAGAATGTAAATGCTACAATTCCTTGCTAGGAAATGGCGTTTGCAGATGTTTACGTATCGAAGCAATAGGGATCTAATGCTTCTTATATCGCCATATGGCTTCTCATGTCTATGTTCCATAATAATATATAATATTCACTGCGAAGTGTCATGTATACCTCGCATACACTTCAAATGAATGTAAATGCGACACTTCATTGCTAGGAAATAGCGTTTGCAGATGTCCACGTATCGAAGCAATAGACACCTAATGCTTCATAAATCGCCATATCGCACCTCATTTCTATGTTTCATGATAAAATGTAATATTCATTGCGAAGTGTCATGTACACCTCGCATATACTTTAAATGAATGTAAATGCGACACTTCCTTGCTAGGAAATAGCCATTGCAGATGTCTACGTATCGAAGAAATAGACACCTAATGCTTCTTAAATCGTCATATCGCATCTCATATCTACGTTTCCTGATAAGATATAATATTCATTGCGAAGTGTCATGTATACCTCGTATTCCTTTCAAAAGAATGTAAGTGCGACACTTCCTTGCTTTGCAGATGTCTACGTATCGAAGCAATAGAGTTCGAATGCTCCTTAAATCGCCATATCGCATCCCATTTCTATGTTTCATGATATGATATATTCATTGTGCAGTGTCATGTATACCTCGTATTTCTTTCAAAAGAATGTAAATGCCACACTTCCTTGCTAGGAACTAGCGTTTGCAGATGTCTACGTATCGAAGCAATAGAGTTCCAATGCTTCTTAAATCGTCATATCGCATCTCATTTCTACGTTTCCTGATAAGATATAATATTCATTGCGAAATGTCATGTATACCTCGTATTCCTTTCAAAAGAATGTAAATGCGACACTTCCTTGCTAGGAAATAGCGTTTGCAGATGTCTACGTTTCGTAGCAATAGGTTTCTAATGCTTCTTAAAACGCGATATCGCATCTCATTTCTATGTTTCATGAATACACATAATATTCAATGCGAGGTGTCATGTATACCTCGTATTCACTTCAAAAGAATGTAATTGTGACACTTCCTTCCAAGGAAATAGCGTTTGCAGATGTCCACGTATCGTAGCATCGGTGTTCTAATGCTTCTCAAAACGCGATATAGCATCTCATTTCTACGTCTCATTATAAGATGTAATATTCATTGCGATGTGTCATGTATACCTCGCATACACTTCAAACGAATGTGAGTGCGACAGTTCCTTCCTAGGAAATAGCGTTTGAAAATGTCTACGTATCGAAGCAGTAGATTTCTAATGCCTCTTAGATCGCCATATAGCATCCCATTTCTATGTTTCATGATAAGATATAATATTCATTGCGAAGTGTCATGTTTACCTCGTATTCACTTCAGAAGAATGTAAATGCGACACTTCCTTGCTAGGAAATATCGTTTCCAGATATTTACGTATCGTAGCAATAGAGCTCTAATGCTTCTCAAAACGTGATTTCGCATCTCATCTCTGTGTTTCATCATAAGATATAACATTCATTGCGAAGTGTTATGTATTCCTCGTCTGCACCACAAATGAATGTAAATGAGACACTTCCTTGCTAGGAAATATTGATTGCAGATATCAACGTATCGTAGCAATAGATTTCTAATGCTTCTTAAAGCGCGATATCGCATCTCATTTCTATGTTTCTTCATAAGATATAACATTCGTTGCGAAGTGTCATGTATACCTCGTATTCACTTCAAAAGAATGTAAAAGCGACACTTCCTTGTTAGGAAATAGCGTTTGCAGATGTCTACGTATCGAAGCAATAGAGTTCTAATGGCGAGGGGTAGAGGTCCTTCTCACACCCGAGAACCATCCTGTTTGTCTCCATGGACTATGGCAGCGGTCTTATCGTTGCAGAGCTCTGGATCCTATCCTTCGGGCTTCAGGGTCTCTTCTTGCTCACTTCCCGACTCTTCCACCGTCGAGCCCGTCACGCTACCTCGGCGCACAGCCCTTCCGCGAACCTGCGGTCTTATTATCCGCCGAAGAGGCGTCTTATGGGTCGCTTCTTCCATCAGCTCGCCAGTCTAATCCATAGAACGGTGAGAGAGAAACGAACGGGGGGGGGGGGGTTTCTACCATCGTGTGTTTCACGCTCCTCGCAAATACAGCTATCGCGATGGTCCGTGTCGCGCTTCTCGCATGGGTGGTGATCTTCGAGCTAGTCGAACCGAAGCAGGGGGGGGGGGTGACCGAGCCTTGTGACTTCACCACGTCACAGTACATACAAATTTGCGATTAATTAGCTATGTGTTCAAATTCAATTCCGAATAATGCACTAAAAAGCATGCCAGATAACAAACGGCAAGATGGTAGCGACACCATGCCGGCACTATATTGCCACTTCCGAGGAGTGTCAACTGATTCGTAGTCATCTGTGACCGGATTCGTTGACTAAAATGCCAGAACGTGTTACCAGCACGTTCTAGACAAGCGAATCGCGCAGAACCAGCACCATGGTGACACGCGTATCATCGCTCCATTCATGAATCTCCTCAGCAATGACGCAGGATCACATTTGGCAATGGGGAACCTGTGCTTTCATACAAATTAAAACCGTTAGATGTCAGTAGATGTTCAGCATATGAGTATTGATAGACATTTCGATGGTCGTTTTCCTATATTTATAGTTATTGAGAGAGTCGTACATATTTCTTTCAACCCGTCATAAACTAAAAATATTATTTATAAAAAAATATTACTAAGAAAATAAAAATTCATGCTGTTGCGTCCCTAACTTCGCCTTGTGTAATTTCATAAATAACATGCTGTCATCGTATTTAATATAACCTTCAATTACATGAATTTGTAACGATGAATTGAAGAAAATATATATAAAGTAAATGTATACATTTTTATAATAAAGTAATTAATGACTTTATGGAAAAAATCGACGTATCGAGCTAGTTTATAGAAAATAATAAAATCGAGTTCTTATATCTTTGTTTCGTGCCGGTGTATCTCTTTTGGAATCAAAATAAATAAATTGCTTAGTGTAGTCATTTTTCATATTCGTTCATAATTTTTATGGAAATAGCTTCTCTATTAGTAAATGTCAGCCTGCGCCACTACCACGCGCGTAGCTATGGTGAGCTGATAGTATGATTCACACGGCCGTGTAGCCCGTGTGCTATATCGCGATGCATTAATAATGCCGTGGTACGAGCGTCGTTCGTTGCTCGTTGTTTGCCAAACATAGGTTGTTTGCAAACCTATGACCGGTTACTTTCATTTTTTAAAATGAATTGGTATGTTCATTCTTCCCTAATATGATAGAGCATTTTAAAACGAGTTCAACGATCTGCAACATGAAGCCATTGAAGGTTACAAAAAGTAAAGTAAGGCGATGATACTTACGGCTTTGATAGTAAATGAGACATACGTATTGTAAACAGTGGTGGAATGTGTAATGTTTACCGTTTACTTCACTGTCAATAAACACTTTTCGAAGGGCATTTTAATAATTTGCAGGATAAGTTAAACATGATAAGATTAGTATTGAAATATCGGTTCGATTACGTTTGGTTAGGCTGTTCATTGTGTCGCCCATTTTATAAGTACTGAGCTGCGGATTCCTCAGGACAGCTCACAAAATTGTTGAACTATGAAAGATTATCATTGTGAAATTGAATCAAAAGGTAATTAAATTCCATTAGATTGTAAACAAATCTTAATATTCCATTTTAAATAGTAAAGTAAAATACTCTTTACAAAACTACAAGAATGGATACACACTTCGCTAAGATAAAAAATTATTTACAAGAATTAGATAAGAATATCTCAGCAAATTTTAAATATTAAGCTAGCGAACCAAGCAATACGTTTTCAGTAATTAAGAATATGAAAAATTCTTGAACATTCCAACAGAAAGATGTTCTAATCAGTAAATAGAAAAATCAAACATTTAATTTCAATTCCAGAATACAACTGTGATGCAGAGACATGCAGAGACGAGCATACCGACACACGGTAACACAGTCTGATCACCGAGCTAAGGCAGCTACACTCGCACCAAGGATTTGAACCACACGATCGCGCCTCGACGCGCATACGTCAGACAGTTGGAGCAGACACCAACCACAGCCTCCGCACGAGGACCATTTCACGCACCACGAGGGTCGCCCGCAGTTACGCACACATATTCGTATTATGCTCATGTCTATATCCAAGCGAATTCTAGTATTTAAGCATACGGCACTCTATGTACAAACAGGACGCAACACACAAGTATAGCATAAGTCATTTCATGTGTAATCATAATTTTAGAAAGCGTATTATTCATAATTAGATCCGTGCCAGTTCACGCCGGCCGCGCACGCTTCACCACGACCGTCCGCACCACCACGAGTGTCGAGAGTCCTCCCCATTCCAGGTCCTAGCGTTCCCGCGCAATCCGAGGAGGTCGCGGATTCGCGAGTCAACGAAGAGATCAAGCCCAGCGCTCGATGAGTACAAATCGATCCAAGCGCTCATCGCGACCGTACCTATCATGCCTCCGGGCCTTGATCCACCTCACTTGAAGATGTTCGCTATTTCGTTGCTATTCTAACTCAGAATTCAAGGTGCTATTTCCAATTCTAACTTTAACTTTATTCTAAATCAACGATTCTAGTACTTAGCCATTCTTAGCATAGCGCAGTAAAGTGTAAGCTTAGGTTTTACTTAGAATATATTTTATTTTTACCAGTATTTACAAACTCTCATTATTACCACAGCATTCCTTGCCTCAAATTAAATTAAATTCATTACGATACGAAGTCTTTCACGATTTCACGCGTCTTCCAAAATCATTCAAGGAGTTCTGACCATTAGTCACGCTTAGTTACCGACCAGTTAAAGTGGCCCTCCGCTTAACTGCACCAAGCCACAGTTCGACTAAAGAGAAGATATCCATCGTTTTCCATATCTCTGGATCGGCAAACTAGAGCGGCCCTCTCCGCTAGTGGATCCGTATCTGGTGTTTTGGAATCCGATTTGAATGCGCCTTTCCGCAATGGATAAACGAAACTCGACGCGTGGGAAGGAAGAACTTCCTGCGTTCTCCAGTGCGCGAATACGTAGATACAAGCAGCTACTCCATCGTCGACCACTGCTCCGTCTCATCTCCTACTGTCTGCCGACCGGACAGCCTTTCCGCATCGCCGCCTTCGTCGCCGATCCGCACCAGAGATCAGCCTGCCTGGGTACTCGTTCCATTGTCGATTCCGCCTCACAGCCCGTACGCAAGGACCATACAGGGGAAGATCCTCGCCGACGACGATACCTGGAACGAGGTTAGTAATTAGCGGTTTCCAAGACTTCGAAAGGTAAATCCCCTTTTATATATACTCGCTTTCGTGACTTTCGCGCAGTTTTCCGCGTTCCAAAAAGAACCCGGTCTTCGACGCAATTGTGCGAGTCGAATCGTTCGAGGCTGCGTGTTACTCCGAAAAACGGTTAATTTTCCGCAACCCGAGACGTGACACGTCTATAAGAGCTAAAATATTTGGAAAACTTTAATTATAGTCTTCAATGCAAGCAGTTGGACAATATTTCAATTTTTAAGAAAATTGATGAAAGTCAACCATTTTCAAATGGTCAGGATCTTTACTGTTTGAGCACTAAGTGACTAACAACTAACTGCATAAATTTCAGGTTTATGAACATATTGATTGAAGCTTATGCTGACCCGTTTATAACCGAGTTACCAAATAATAATCAACACTAAGTTATCATTTAAGAACTTAAACGATTACACCTCGCATACATATAAAAATATTGAAAACGTGAAATGTAAGTGGTTTATCAAAAATTCTTCTAAAAGTACGGAATAAGTGTCTTTGTTGAAGTAAGCAAGTTCTAACGTTTTAAGCAGCGCGATGTCCCTTATCTGCCTACGTTTCATAGCAAGTAAGTTCTGAAGTTCTATGAAATATGAATAAGTTCTCAAATTCTCAGTTCAACGTTTAAAACTATGTGTGTTCTATACATTCATGTAAAGTTTTGGTCCCTATCAGTTTATACGATTCAGAGTACGTAAGATGCAAAGTTCTATGCAACATGATTTCGTTTCTCATTTCTACGTTCGATAATAGGCACTTTCTAATTCTCCATACAACGCGATGCAACTTCACAGTCCTACGTTTCAAAGTAATTCCTAAAGTTCCACGAAAATGGATGTCGCATATGAGTGCCTACATGTCAGTGTAAGTAGCTTCGAAGATTCCTTGCAACAAGATGGAGCATCTCAGTACTCTAATTCGACGTAAGTAATAACAAATATTTTGTGCAACAAGATGGTGCTTCCCATTTTTACGCTTCAAAGCAAGTATATAATGTTCTATGTATCGCATTATGTCTACCTGCTTCTACACTTTAGAATAATGTGAATGCTATAATTCCCTGCAACGTAATGGCCCTACATAGTGTCTACGTTTCAGAGCAATAGACTTCCTATGCTCCATGCAATGCGATGGCGCATCTCATTTCAACGTTACAAAGTAAGTAAGCAGTAACATTCTATGCATTGCATTATGCTTATTTGCTACCACACTCCAAACGAATGTGAATTCTACAGTTTCAAGCAACGAGATGGTGCTTCACAATGTCTGCATTTTAAGGCAATAGAATTCTAATGCTCCATGGAATGCAATGGCGCATCTCATTTCAATGTTCCGAAATAAGTAGGTTGCAATCTTCTATGCACAGCAATATGCCGATCTGCTTCTATATTTCAAAAGAAAGTGAAATCTACAGTTCCTTGCAACGGGATGGTGTTTCAGTGTCTGCGTTTTGAACGAGCAGAGTTCTAATGCATATGCATCGCGATGATGCATATCATTTCAACGCTTCAAAGTAATTAGGTTGTAATGTCTTATGTATCACATTATGCCTCTCTGCTACTACGCTTCAAAAGAATGTGAATCTTCGCTTCCGTCGCTTGCATCGGGATGGCAATTCATAGTATCTGCTTTTCAAACCAATAGATTACTTTGTGCATCGCGAGGACGCATATCATTTCAGCGCTTCAAAGTAAGTAGGTTGTTATGTTCTACGCATCGAAATCTTCTCATTTGCTTCTATGATTCAAAATAATGTGAATCCCTCATCACTTCATTGCAACGGAGTGGTTTTTTATAATGTCGTTGTATCAGAGGAATATATTTCTAATGCTTCATGCATCGCGATGGCCCATATCTTTTCAACGTATCTAGATAAGTAGGTAGTAATGCTCCATGCGTCGCATTATGCTTACCTGTTACAACGCTTCAAAAGTATGTGTAATGTACAGTACCCTGCAACCAGATGGCGCCTTGCAGTGTCTTCGATGCAACGCGGTAGTGTTCTATTGCTCCATATAATGCGATGGCTCTCGACGTTACAAAGTGAGCAGTAACATTCTATGCATCATATCATGCTTATTTGCTTCTACATTCCAAAGGAATGTGAATTATACAGTTCCGTGAAACGAGAGAGAGAACGTTATTGCTCTGGAAGGTAGATACTACGAAGTGCCATTCCGTTGCATGGAACTGAAGAATTCACATTCTTTTGAAGTATAGAAGCAGAAAACAATATTTCTGCGAGTAGAAGATTGCAACTTACTTTCTTCGAACCGTTGCAACGGGATGCGCTTCCGCATTGCAAGGAGCATTACATCTTTATTACTTTTACACGCAGACACTATGATGCGCTATCCCGTTGCAAGTAACTATGTTCTTCATATACTTTTGATGTATAGAGGGAGATGAAATCAATACATTGTATAGAACATTAGAACTTACTAACTTTATAACATTTAATGAGATGTGTCACCGCATTGAATGGAGTGTTAGAACTCTATTGCTTTGACACGTAGGCATAATGATGCGTAATCCAGTTGGAAGGAACTGTGAAGCTCAGATTCGTTTAATGTGTAGAAGCAGATAAGAATGAAGCAGTGCATAGAAGATTACAGCTACTGGAGTTTTTATAGTGTCTATTCTGCTTAGATTTAGCGGAGAGTGTAAGTATATATACTAATTAGAAATGTTTATTTAAAACATCCTGAAATGATACAAAATTATATGGAATTTAATTGTACTGGAGCAATTGGACGGCGGATTACCTATTTACTCTTGACTAAAATATATGATAAGTGTGAATATATATACTAATTTGAAATTTTTACTTTGAACATCATGAAGTGTGAATTCAACAGAGACATTTAATTGTAGAACTGAGAAACACTATCGCGTTGCATGGACGTTTGGAACTCAATTACTTTGACAAGTAGACATTATGAAGCTCTATACAGTAACATGGAACTATAGAAATAACATACATAGTAGTGTAGAAACTAGTAAGCACGATTGTATTGTGTAGAACCTTACAACTTACTTACTTTGATACATAGAACTAAGAATTTCCATCGCGTTGCATGGAACATTGGATGTTAATTACATTGACAAACTGGTATTTAGGAGAGCTATAGAGTAACATGGATATGTAGAAATTGCATGTAATTGTATTGTAGAACCAAGTATGCATAGTGGCTTGTATTGAAGCTTACTACTTACTTACGTTGAAAGGAGAAGCCATCACGCTACAAGGAACTGTAGAATTCACATCACTTTGAAGTCCAGAAGCAGATAAGCATAACGCAATGTATAGAACGTTACAGCTTACATGCATTAAAACGTAAGAAGGAGATGCGCCAACGCATTGCAAGTAGCCGCAGAACTTTATTGCCTTGACAACTAGACACTGTGAAGCGCAATCCCCTTGTAAGGAATTGTGGAATTCATATTCTTCTGAAGTGCAGAAGTGGATAAGCATTATGCTATGCATGGAACATTACAACTTACTTACTTTGTATCGTTGAAAAGAAATGTTGCATGGAGCATTAGATGTCAATTACTTTGATAAGTTGAGACTTAGAGAAAATCTTCACATGTGTAGATGCGGTGCCCTCCGTGGCATACTGAACACTTTTGGGTTCTTATGGTTGTCCTGCTTGTTCTGCTTTCGGTGTAATCGTCATCAGAATGTCACCTGATTTCTCCGTAGTACGTTGATTCGTGGAACGTGAATGGTCCGATAGTCTCCCGTCGACCCGACTTGCGGTTGAGCTTGCCCTTGCGTTCATCTCTGGTACACAGTTGGCCCGATTCTCCAAAAACTCTAGAAGATCCGTGTAAGACGGCACCTTGTTGTCTTTACTGTGAGTCCCATTGGAATAACGTATTAGCATTTATCTTTCCTCGAATGATGGAAAGCAGAAGTGTTCCATTGCGAGATGTTTTCTTTGGAATTTTTCAGTGCGCGCAGAAGTTGGTTGACGGTGTCGACGATATTGCCCAGTGTTTCTGCAGTGTTCCTTGGCGGTTTAAGAATATTCCAGATTGCATCACAATATTTAGTGGCAGCCCGACTTATACGGTCGTATTTACCTTTCAATAACTCAATCGCGTCGAGTTATGATATCGAATCAGAGCGAGTTGTGATAGAGAAGTAGTCGTTTTGAATTTTGTAAAGACGTGACGTTTCTGTTTCGTTTTATTCTTCGAGGTCAAATTGGATGCCATCGAATCGTTTCCACGCTTCAGTTAACGCGTAAAGATGGGTTTGTAGTAAACGTATATCCGGTTGTTCTGATGTTTTGCCTGTGTTAAGGAGTCGCGTGAAGGTAGTGATTTGACCGAATGTGGTACCACGTTTACGCCGCAGTGAACTGAGAATAATTTCATGGGGAATGGACTGAGCTTTTTCGAGCGATCGGGTTGTCATCGTGGAACATGAATAAGAAAGGAATGGACGAATAAACGAGTCTACCTTTTCAATGTGAAGATATCAGGTTTGTTAAGCTCTGTCATGATGTCTGGATTCCCTGGTATGTCCGACTTGTTGCTGCTGAGAATCTCAATTTGTCCTGGAGCGTTGGCTTGATCACTGGCATGATTCTTCGATCACTGAATGTTGATTGATTAACACTGTAGTTCGGGCACTCACGTCACTGATTTTAACTGTTCGTTTTTATAACTCGCAGTCGACGAGGCTCATTTTCGGTTGATAAGCCTACGAAGGACGTAAATCTTCATTACGTATCTTTTCGTCACAGTTGCAACGTGCGCTCTAATACCTGTTACAGTAATAGGGAAGTAGATAGATATAATTGGAATTGATACGATTCCTTAACAAACAATTATACTTAACTTAAAATGAATTAAAAGGTTTTAGTGTTTTTCATGTTCTCGGATATGTCTGAATCTGAATTTCTACTAAGCTCATCAGTTATGAAGTCAGAGTGTTTTAATGTGAATTTGTATGGAGGGGTGGTCAAGGGTGTGGCAAATCAATGAGACGTTATTGGTGGAAAATCTGTAGATTTGCTTCTTTCTCTGGAACTGGGAGGAGACAAGAAGGCGCGAAGAGTGGGACCAACGGTTGTAGGTTGGTTGCGACAATTGTGAGAAGCGGGAAATAAGACAATAAAACGGCCAGCTGCATGGTATACACAATTTGAAGAAAAGGCTACGAAGGCTTGATTTTGAAATTTACGATGAGACGACATCTTACGAGTTTATTGCTACTATGTGTTTAATAGCGATTTTGCAGAATTTGTGAAATGAGGATGCATGGAGCATGAGAACTGCATTGCATTGGCACGCAAGCATCATGAAGCGCCATTTCGTTGCATGGAATTAAAGAATTTCCATTCTTCGGAAATGTAGGAACAAATAAGTATAGCGATGTGTACAGATGATTACAGCTTATTTATTTTGAAAGGTAGAAATGGGATGTGCTATCACATTGCATAGATTAATAGAGCTCTACTGCTTTGACACTTAAACTCTTTTATGCTCCATGAAATTGCATGGATCTGTAGTATTCACATTCTTATGAAGTGCAAAAGCAGGAAGGCGTAACGCTACGTATAGAGGAGTACAACTTAATTACATCGAAGCGTTGAAATGAGATGCTCCATCGCATTGCATGTAGCATTAGAAATCTACTGCATTGATGCACAGACACTATGAAGTATCATCTCCTTGCAAGAAACTGTGGAATTTACATTCTTTTAAAGCGTAGGAGCAGGCAAACATAATCGTGAGCATAGAAAGTTACATCTTACATCGAAATGATGAAATGTGATGCGCCATCGCATTGCATGCAGCAGTAGAACTCTGCTGCTATAATACGTGAACACTATAATGCCGCAACCCAATGAATGGAACTATAGAATTCACATTCGTTAGAAGTGTATAAGCAGATCAGCATAATGATATGCTTAAAAGATTACAGGTTACTTACTTTGAAAAGCTGAAATGAAATGTATTATCGCGTTGCGTGGAACATTAGAACTTCATGGTTTTCACACGCAGATACTGTGAAGCATCATCCCGTTTCAAGGAACTGCAGAGTATACATTCCTTTAATGTGTAGTAGCAGGCAAGCATAATGTTATTGAAGGATAATGAAATAATCTTAATTTAAATGTTAATCAATAACTCAGGTTTAATGTCAATCTTACGTACGTGGAATATTCTAGAATGCGAGTGAGAGCGAATGTGCGAAGCAAATGAGTTTTTCGTGTGAGTGTTTTAAAATAATGAAGCAGTTGTTCATTAGCAGTCTTTGGAGTAATATCTCAGTTGAAAAGAACTATTTAATGATATAAAAAATCTTATAATTGTCTTTTATTAATAAGTTTCCTACAATTTTGGGGTCTCGGGCGTAGTAATTATCAAGAAGACATTCAAGAATTAAATCGGATACGTTCTAAAGATTGAAGTATTATCGAATATTTGAAGACAGAGCGTTCAAGATAATTCCTTGACGGTCTAGAACGTTCGAGAAGATACTCAAGCGATGCGAGTGTAGTTTTTAGAGATAGTGCGAGAACGAAAATTAATTATTCGTGTGGAGACAATTCGAGTTTAAACGCAAGTGTCGAGTAATAATTTTTACAATGATCGATTTGAGTAAAATTATTTTTATTAATTACAGTTACAGCGCTAAGAGAGGTATTAATAGAGCACAAACTACTTACTGCTGGTTCGAAAGCTGAATTAATTTCCCGTTTGATGGAAGTTGACCCAGACGGAACGTGAAGTTCATGAAGATAATGAGGAGTCGTGTGCTGGTGTATTAGCAGAACGTGAGTTAGCCGTGTTGCGGCTTGAGTTAGATCCGGTGCGACAAAAATTACAGGTTGAGTAAAATTCGAAAAATGAGCAACGAAGATCGATGCGTAATTTTGAAGGCGAACTATTTGATGTTGTTAGTAGCGGTGACAATTTCTTAATAGTCTAAAGTAAATCTGGTGATTATAAAATTTGGGAGAAGCAGACCAAATTATTCAAGACGACATATAAATTGGAAGATGACGTTGCACGAATACTTATCGGTATGCTACTGAAGGGAAAAGCACTTGAATGATTTCTTTCTAAACCAGAATATACAACTATGGCATTCAACCGACTGCTGGAAGAATTATGAGTTGTTTTATCATCCGCAAAGCAAAATTGAAACGAAGAAGAAATTTGAAGAGCGGTTATGGAACAGGAACGAGACGTTTCATGAATATTTGCACGAGAAGAACATTCTTGGAAATCGAGTACCAATCAACGACCATGAAATACTTGAATATCTGATTGACGGCATTCCCGATGAAATGCTCCGGAACCACGCGCGTATTCTACAGTTTACAACAACCAATCAACTTTCGAAAGCGTTTGAAAAGGTAATTCTTCGAGATCGAGGTATGTCGAGTGTGCAGAGGTCAACAAAGTTTGAGATATGTAATGACAGTTTCGTTAGAAATGAAAGAAAAGAGATTGTCAATGTGGATGAGATAAAAGAATTTATCGGTAATATTGTACGATGTTATATTTGTGGTGGGCACGATCATATTAGCGTGAATTGTCCAACGAAAGATCGCGGTGTAAAATGTTTTACATGTCAAGAGCGTGGACATATTGCGTCGAAATGTCCCAAGAAATTTAAAGCGAGTAAGAGAACTGCGCGACATTAGGAGTATCGTACCGAAAGTATCTCAAAAATGATTTACCTAACGGATACGGGATCGAAGCATTAGTGGAATCAGGAAGTGATTTTAGTTTAATTCACACAGACGAGTTTATTAAGCTCGGTTTCCGAAATTACGACACAATGAATTACATTTCGATGGTATAGGTTAAAAAAAGAAAAATTACCGTAGATGGGCACTAATATCCGATTTGTATAGAAGTAATCTCTGATACCATTGTTCGGCACAAGCTGTTGATAGGAACGAATTTCTTAAATGTAACCGATGTTAGCATTAGAGGTGGTAAAGTAAGCTTTCGTTGATTACCGAAAGTAACGCGCGAAATTGTTCAAAGAGAAAGCATTGTACCGAAAATATTTAAAACAGATGTGACGAGTGACGTGTTAGAAGTGAATCAAGTTGATGTATTAGATCCTAATTAGCGAGTGGCGATAGAAAATCTTATTAGTAATTACAAGCCGAGGAAAACCTTTGAACGTGAAATTGCAATAAAATTAATAATGAAAGGCAAATAGTCCGTATATCAATCGGCGAGACGATTGTCAGCGTCGCAAAAAGAGATTGCTAATGTGTAGATAGAACAGTGGATTGCGGCTGGAGTCACTCAGTTATCTACTTCTGATTATGCGAGTCCGGTTGTTCGCGTTCGGAAGAAAAATGATTCGTTTAGATTATGTGTGGATCATCGACAAATTAATAAGAAGATTATTAAATGTAGATATCCGTTACAACTGATTGAAGATAAATTAGATCTGTTACAAGTCGCGCGCTATTTCAGTACTCTTGACTTGAAAAACAGGTTCTCTCACGTGCGATAGGATAAATCAAGTCGAAAGTATACAGCATTTATTGTACCGGATAGTCATTATGAGTTCTTACGAGTCCCTTTTGGTTTATGTAATTCTCCGGCAGTTACTACCACTTTTCTCCAGCAGTAAGACAACTTCTGCTGCATCTAAATACAGTAGCTACGAGTTTGAAGTTTTAGCAATAGTAAAAGCGTTGAAGAAATTTGGAGTTCCTTTATTAGGAATTTCGTTTATTATTGTTATTGATTGCCGAGCTATTACTCCTACAATGAATAAGAAAGATCTTCGTGTATGTGTTGCATGATGAGCATTATCGTTCAAAGAATTTGATTACCGGATAGAGCATCGTCCAGGGAAGGACATGATACATGTTGATGCGCTTAGTAGAAATCCTCTTCCTACGAATTTCCTAATCGATGGATCTGATGCAAGTCTTACAGCGCGTTTGTGGAAAGCACAGGAAGAAGATGAGACTGTATTAAAACTTCGAGATTTGGTACTTCAAAACAAGACGAATGATTATGTTCTACGGGGAAATTTTCTGTACAGAAACTCTGGAGGTAATATTCAACTAGTAGTGTCATGTCGGATGCAGATACATAAAATAAGGTAGGCTTATGAGTGTGGACATTTTTCTGTGGTCAAGACTAAAGCTATCGGACGTAAAGATTATTAGATTCCAAACCTTCGGCAGCAAGTTGAACAGGTGGTAAGAAATTTCTTACATGCATGTATGTGTTGCATGCATCTTAGCCGAAAAGATGCTGGGGAAGCAGGAGTGTCATTTAAATCCGATTGAAAAGGGGAGTATTCCTTTTGATACATTTCATATCGATCATCTTAAACTACTGCCATCGACAAATATAAACGTATCAGTATATATTTGTAGTGATAGATGCTTTTACAAAATTTACATGGCTTTATACTACATCATCTACTACTACAGATAAAGTTTTGTCACTCCTGAAGAAGCAAGCGACTATTTTCTGTAATCTGCGTCGAATAATTTCTGATAGGGGAACAGCTTTCACAGCAAATGATTTCAAGCATTATTCTCAAGAAGATAATATAGAACATGTTTCAACAACAACAGGAAATCTTAGAGCTAATGGTCAAGTTGAACGTCGTAATAGAACATTCATACTGTTGTCAGCAATATTAGCTACAACCTAAGCCCTGTGAATGATATAAGTATTTAGAAGTAGATCAACAATGTTTGAAATCAACAATACATCGAAATATTGGCACGTCACCGTTTCATCTTCTCTTTGGGACACATCCTCGACTTAAAGGTTATCTTGACATCCGAGACATACTTGATAAGGAATGGATCGCACCTTTTCAAGATAATCGAGATGAAGTACGACTTCAAGCAAGTAAAAATATATCCAGGGTCCAATAAGAGAATAGGCGAACTTTTAACAAGAGTAGACGAAAAGCTAGAATTTATCGTGAAGGAGATCAAGTAGCAATTAAACGTATGCAACAGAGTACTGGTCTAAATATAGCTCATAAATATTTTGAACCGTATGTAGTTGCACGAGTTTTACACAATCAACGGTTTGTAGTTTGAAAGGTAGGGCAAGGAGAAGGACCCCTATAAACATCGATGTCAGCAGATTCTATGAAATTGTGGATCGAAGAAATCTATGATATTTATCTGAAATCGAAGACGACATGAATGAAGAATGACGGCATGACATTCGGAACGATTGTTCATGCAGGACGGCCGAGTGAAGAATAACTCACTCACTAATGCATGGAGAATTAGGACTCTCCTCATTTGACACGCAGACACTGTGAAGGGCCATTCCATTGCATGGAATCGTAGAATTCACTTTCTTCTAAAGTGTAGAAACAGTTAAGCATAATACTATGCATGGAGGATTGCAGTTTACTTTGATTGAAACGTTGGAATGAGATTTGCCCCAGTATTGAATGGGGTATTAGAACTTCGTTGCTTTGACGCGTAGACATTATGAAGCTGCTTCCTGTTGCATGGAACTGTAGAACTTACATTCTTTGAGTGTTGAAGCAGCCGGCATAATGTCATGCATAGTAGATTACAGACTACTTACTTCTATACGTTGAAATGAGATGCGCTATCGCATGGCATGGGGCATTAAAACCCTACTTCTTTGATACGCAGACACTATGCAGACGGACCCCGTTGCATTGAATTATAGAATTCACATTCTTGTGAAGTGCACACGCAGATAAGTATAATGCTATGCACAGAAGGTTAGAGGTTACAAAGTTTGTAATGTTGAAACGAAATGGCCCATTGCACGGCATGTAGCATTAGAGCTCTATTGTTACGACACGCAGACAATGCGATGCGAAATCCTGTTTCAAGAAATTGCAGAATTCACATATCTTTGAAGTGTAAAAGTTGACAAGCGTAATCCTATGCATAGAATGTTTCAGCTTACTTACTTGTAAACATTGATGTGAGATTCGCCACTGCATGTCATGAAGCATTAGGATCCTGTTGCTCCAACAGGCAGACTGTATGAAGGGCTATCTTGTTGCATGGACATATAGAATTAACGTTCTTTTGAAGTGTTGTGGCAGATATTTGTAATGCTATACATAACAGCTTACTGTTATTGCATTATTTCAAATGTCAACGGAGAAACAAAAATGAATCTTGAGTTAGGAAATGGAATCCAGTATATAAACTGTGAAATAGTTCTGTCGGTTTGAGTAGGGTTCACGACTGTTTATACCTCGTGGCCTGAAAGGAAAACACGTGCAGACTTTGCGCCGTCTATTTCTTTAGGAGGGAGGACCCTATATTTCCTATGCGGTGTCCTCACAATTATTAGAGCGTTTAAACGTAAAGACGTACCATCAAACCTTAAGAATAAAGTTACAGACTATAAAGAACTTTGGACAGCTTTTCGTTTATATTTACCCATAATTCAATAGGTTGTGGGCCCAGTTTACGTATTTTAATAGTATTAACACTTTAGTAGATATTCTTTTTAGTGATAACTTTTGTGTACGTGATTATGTGATTATAAGTGTAATATCAGAAGTATAAATAAGTGATTATACTATTAAAGGAACATTATTAGTGAATATAAACCTTTCCTTATGAAAGAAAAGAGAAATATGGAAAGTACAAAAACCAAGAGGAACATTAAACAATTTGATGGTGATCGCTACAGTATGTTGCAATTAAGAATTGATACTCTGTTAAGCGAATTGGATAATTATTGATGAATCCATTCCAGTAAAAATAACTGAAAATTGGAGGAAAGCAGAGAGGATGCTGAATATTTAGCAGATTCCATTTTGAGCTTCCCAAATAATGCGAAAACTGCTGCTGAAATTTTGCAGAAATTGGATGGCATATATGAAAGAGATAGTTTAGCCACGCAATTGGCTGTTAGAAAAAAACTATTAAATTTAAAACTACAGGGAGAGCAGCCCTTGATAAAACATTTTACACCACTCAACGACATAATCACGGAACTCTTAGTAGCGTGTGCAAAATTAGAAGAAACGGATAAAGCTTTCCATTTACTACTAATCCTTCCAACGTACTATGGCGAGTAATTACGGCAATAGAACATTTCCCGAAGACAATCCAACATTAGCATTTCTAAAAACTGGTTTATTGGTCCATGAAGTAAAATTACGAACAGGCTGCTCGACAAGCGCGAAAGTATTACATACTGAGAAGATACATACAGATAGAGATAATTTAAATGGCCAAAGAAACGATAAATATAAAATGCCATGATTGTGGGCGAAAGGGCATAAAATAGAAGAACGTTTCTATTATAAAAGAACGGTCCAGCATGCGGAAAAGAAAAAGGTGATCGCCCAAGCAGCTCCAGTAACAGAAGAATTGGATATTGCAAAGATTTGGTCATCCTCGTTTGCCTTTATGACGGGGTACAATGAAAATGGGGAAGACGATAAAAACAAATTAAAGTTTCTGTTGGATTCCGGAGCGTCGGATCACATTGTCAAATGTGATAATGTCTTTCCGACATTCGACAAGTTGAGTCCACCCTTGAAGATTTCGGTGCCAGAAAGGTGCTGTCCGATAGAGGGATGCAAGAAGCAGGAATGGACATCGTATATGTAACAGATGGAAACGTTCAAGTAATGAAAACTGGTGAGAAAATAATCAAAGGTAAGGAATAAAATAGCTTATCTATTACTGATTTTCACATGAAAAATGGTGAAAAGTTGATTAATCACCAGATTCATAGTACAATAAATAATGACTATGAACTGTCGCATCAGCGTTTGGGCCACATTGGAAGATCAAAATTCGTAGACTTGATGAATAAAAAAATGGTCAATGATGTAAATCATATTGAAATGATAGTGCCGAATGATAATTTATGTGAGGCTTGCATTAAAGCTAAGCAAGCACGGTTATCATTCGAAAAGGTAAAGAATATGAAGCATGTAAAGCGACCATTGTTTATTATTTATTCAGATGTATGTTGTTTTATTATTCCTTTAACTATTAACGGAAAGAATTATTTTCTCCTGTTTGTGGTCGAATATACACTTTACCGTGCAACATACCTGACTACATATAAATCAACAGTATTTTCTGCACTTAAAGATTTTGCAACTAGATGCGAGGCCCATTTTAATTTAAAAGTTGCTCAGTTGTATAGCGATAATGGCAGAGAATATCTGTCAAATGAGATGAAAGATTATTGTGTAGAAAAGAGTACTAGTTACCATCTAACAGTTCTGCGAACTCCCCAATTGGTGTTTCTGAGAGAATGGTCAGAAACGTAACAGAAAAGGCACGCACGATGATAAGTGGTGCCACTTTAAATAAACTGTTTTTGAAGGAAGCAGCTTTAACTGTGACGTATTTAATAAACTTAAGCCCAACAAAGGCTTTAAAACAAAGCAAAACGCCATTTGAAATGTGGCTTGATAAAAAGCCTAAAGTAAAGTATTTACGAATTTTCGGTTCCACAGCTTATATTCATGATAAGACTCGAAAAACCATGTTTGATGAAAAATCTTGGAAAGGCAATGGAAATCATGGCCAATAGATAATATTATGCCTAATGATTGTGATTTCTACTGTTACATGCAACGGGATGGCGCTGTTCTGAGTCTGCTTGTGGAAACGGAAGAGGTCTAGTACTTCATGCAATTCAAAGGCGTACCTCATTGCAAATTTTCAAAGTAAGTGAGCTAAAACTTCTAAACAAAGCAATATGCTTATCTGCCTTTACATTTCCAAAGATTGTGAATTATACATTTCCATGGAACGGAATAGCGCTTCATAGTGTCTGCGTGTCAAAGCGGTAGAGTTCTAAAGTACCATGCAATGCGACAGCGCATCCCATTTAAACGTTTCAAAGTAAGTAAGCTGCAATCTTCAATTAATAACATTATGCTTATCGGCATCTACACTCCCTATAAACATGAATTCTACAGTTCCGTGCAACGGGATGGCGCTTCAGTGTGTCTGCGTGTCAAAGCAATGGAGTTGCAGTGTTCCATGCAGTGCGAATGGCTCTTGTCATTTCAAAGTTTCAAAGTAAGGATCCTGTATGTGAATTCTACAGGTTCATGCAAGAGGAAGTGACTTCATAATGTCTACGTATCAAATGGAGTTTTAATGGAGTTTTAATGGAGTTTTAATGCTCCATGCATTGCTATGCCGCATATCATTGCAACGTTTCAAATTAAGTGAGCTGTAATCTTCTATGCATAGCATTATGCTTATTTGTATCTATACTTCAGAAGAATCTGAATTCTACAGTCATATGCATCGGGACGGCGTTTCATAGTGTCTTCGTGTAAAAACAATGGAGTTCTAATGCTGTATGCGGTGCGGTGGAGTATCCTATTTCAACGTTCGAAAGCAAGAATGTTGTAATGTTTTATGTATCGCATTACCCTTACCTATTTCTACACTTCAAACGAATGTAAATTAGACTGTACCTTGCACCGGGCTGGGAATTCTTATTGTCTGCTTGTCAAAGCTGTAGTGATCTAATTCTCCGCATTGTAAACAAACATTCAATACTTAAAATATAACAAATCAATATTATAAACCTAACATAATTATTTAATCTTTTTATGTAATTTTTCAAAACATGTTGGGTAGAGTTTTGGTTGGCCCTTACATCGGTTACAACAGGTTTTTATTTTTATCGCCTTATTCGCGGCATACTACCCGCCATTTATTCTAGACATCCGTTTATAATATTCTTTACAGCCCTGCCTTGTTTTTCTCGCGCGGCCTTGGAACGACCGCAGAAAATGTGTACGTTTCTTGGGCACTGCTTAAGTTTCAGATGACGTTTGTTCACCGTGATGATCCACTGTACTGAAGAGATAATCAATAACTTTTTCGCGGAAGTTTAATATTTTCATACCTTTAGTACTCCATTTTCTATATATATAGCAGGCATTAACTAGAGAAGCCCCGCATACTAATTCGATAACTATTTTTCTATACCACTTTACTGTTCTGCGTAATCAAATGTGATAAGAAGACATCTGGTCGGATGGTCAAACCCTTTCTTAGCTTTGTTATAAAGAAACACAATGTCCGGTTTTAACTTATTGTTACCACCCTGAACAATGACACATTTGTGGTTTTCAGAAGTGGCTAGCATGCATACCGGCCTCTTATCCGTCCACTTTAATAATTTAAAGCCACTCCGATTTTAAAAATACATAAAACCACCCCGTTGCTGTTTTCGTATGGCCTGCAGCTGGGGAAATTTTTTATTAATTTTTACTGGACCACAAATAAATGTTCCCTTTTGCAGAAGTTCCTCGGCCAATGGGACACTATTGTCAAAACCATCTGCGTATAATACACGGCTTCCAAATAATAATTCAACTTCCAACGTCATAACAACAGCATGCGCATGTACTTTAACTATTATAGTTGCATTTTTTCCGACGTAAATAAGAATGTTGTGAGTGCATCCTTCAGGAAGGCACAGTTAACAAAGTCTTATACCATATTTATGCCGCTTTCCTGGGATATATTGGCAAGAACTGAGGCGTCCTCGCCACGAAACCATGGTTTCGTCGATTACAATATTTTTACAAGTCTTAACAGTAATTGTGAAAGTGTCGACAATTTCGGTAACAATATTTCTAAGTTTATTCAAACGGTCCTCAGTCCAAGCCGTGAAAATGTAGGATAAGTGTAAATATCTATGTATCGATGTAAACCGGTCGCGCTTTTCATATCCGCGTTTGTATACATATCCTTTTTTTGAGATCAATGTAATCTAATTTCTAGCAGTGGCGCTACAACCAATATAAGCAGGACACCAATAAAAATGTTCATTTCGTTTTCTGTCATAGACTGCCAGGCCAGTTGGTGTCTAGAAGAAAAAAAATTTTTAAGTGTAGAAGCAAATAAGCATAATGCTATACATAGAGAATTACAAATTACTTACTCAGAACGTTGAAATGAGTTGCGCCATCGCATTGCATGGAGCATTAGGACTCTACTGTATCGACACCGAGACACTGTGGAACGCCATCCAGTTGCTTGGAACTGTAGATTTCACATTTTTTAGAAATGTAGAAATAGAAAAACAAAATGCTATGTATGGAGGATTGCAACTTACTTACTTTGAAACTTTGAAATAAGATGCGCGACACCATTGAATGGAGCATTAGAACACTTTCTGTTGTAATGCAAAAGCAGAAAAGGATAATGCTATTCATAGAAGATTACAGCTCACTAACTTCGAATCGTTGAAATGAGGTGGGCCATTGGAATGCATGGTGTTTTTTAGAATACCATTGACTTGCCACGCAGACACTATGAAGCGCAATCCAGGTGTAAGGAGCTCTAGCATTTACTTTCTCTTGAAATGTAGAAGCAGATAAGCATAATGCCATGCATCGAAGTATACCGCTTACTTACCTCGAAGCGATGAAATGCTATGTGCCATCGCATTAGTACTCTTCCGCTTTGACACACAGACACCATGAAGCTCCATTCCATTGCATGGAACTGTACAATTCACATTCTTTTGAAGACCTGAAGCTGTTAACACATTGACAGCCGTCCCCGCGATAACGCAGGTTTTTGAGTATGTCACTTGAGCGCCGGTCCCGTGAAAACGCGGGTTTCTGAGTCTGACGCTTGTATGCTGATCCCACCATGATATGCAATTTTTTTGCTGGTTTGAATATCTTGTACATCAATTTGTATGTACTTGCCATGGTTATGTCGATCTTCATTTCATATGCCCAAGACATAAAACTTATGCGATAGTTTGGAAACAATCAAAGCAAGAATTATTCTTGAACAATGCATTCCATAGTCATCTTCTGTTTCGTAGGCTTACGCTTCTAGTTTACCAGTATAACAAGGTTCATTATTTTGTAACTTTTTACTCACATAATATGAGTGATACTATTGATGAGTATATTGCTGACTTTCTATCGGATTATTCGGTACATTCAGAAGATTCTGATATAAATGTCGAGGACTGCTATATTGATGTGGGTCCAAGAATAAGATCAACAGCCATTCCACTACAGCATTCAAGCGATTCCGATGATTCCAGTCATTGTGTAATGTTCACAGGATTGTATAGTTACAGCGAAGAATGATCAGATGTCGATAAAATTCCTACCACATCAGATTTTACGGGTGAGCTAGGTCCCAAAATTTTCCCTATTGATAAGAAAAGCCTAAAAGGAATCTATTCTAATGTTGCATGCAACTGGATGGCGCTTCATAGTATTTGCGTTTCAAAGCAATGGAGTACTAATGCTTAATTCATTTCTGTGGCGATTGTCATTTTAACGTTTCAATGGAAGTAGGTTTAAATTTCCTATGTATCGCATAAAACATATCTGCTTGTACGCTTTAAATGATAGTGAATCCTCCTGCTGAATGTAAAGAGCTGTCGTTTCATAGTGTCTGCGTTTCAAAGCAATAGGGATCTAATGCTTTATATATCGCAATGGTCGCGTTTAATTTCAGCGTTTCTAAGTTAGTAGGGTACAATCTTCTAAGCATTCCAATATGCTTAACTCCGTTTACACTTCTAAAGGATGTGGAGTCTACAGGTCCACGCAGTGTGTAGGCGCTTCATTCTGCCTACGTGTTAGAGTAATAGAGTTATAATGCTCGATTCAATGCAATGGCGTTTCTCAGTTCAACCATTCAATTTAAGTAAAATGTATAGTTCTATTCAAAGCAGCTATAATTACCAGGTTGTTTGATACAAAGTATGTAATTTCTACAGGTACATGTAACAGAATAGCGCTTCTAAGTATCAAATTGTCTAAATAATTTACTTGCAAATGTCCATGTAACGCGATTTTGTTTCTCAGTTCAGCGTTTCAGTGTATGTTAGTTCTAAGTTTCTATACATACCAATTTTACTTACTAGGTACTTCATAACAATGTATGCAATTCCTACAGATCCATGTAATTGTTGGCTCTTCTAACTGTCAAATTGACATAGTAATTGACTTCCAATGGTCCATACAGCTTCTTAGTTCTACGTTTCAAAGTAAGCGAGTTGTAGGTATCTACACAACGCAGTTACGTTTACCTGGTGCTACGTTACAAAATGTGCAATATCTACAGTTCCGTATGACTATTCTGCACTTCTAAGTATCAGCTTGTCAAAGTAATTGACTTCGGAAGTTCAATGCAACGCGATGGCGAATCTCAGTTTTACAATTCAAAGTTCCTCATCTAAACGCGTCTGTAGAAATAGCACTTTATGATGTTCTAAGTGCATGTTTCAAGTTATTATATATGTTTACTCTTATCGTGTATTACAGTTGATTGTCAATAGATTACCATTACTAAATACCCTATTACATCCAAAATCCTAATTAATTTTACATTATTTCATGACTTTTTAATAATAAATATTCCATATTAGTATATATATTTATTCTTATCATATATTTTAATTGATTGCTAGTAGAATACTCCCGCTAAATAGTCCATTACATCTAAAATCCCATCTAATTTCGTACTATTTCACGATTTTTTAAATAAATATTTCAAATTGGCACAAATATTTGGAGACATTTATTTTAATTGTAAAAAGGATTTCCCCTCGAAACGTTAGATTAAACCTAAAATTGTGCCTCATTATATATAATTTCATGACGCTTTAAATAATTACTTCAAATTATTATATATGCTTCAACTTAACATATATTTTAGTTAATCCTAAATGGAATATCCTCTAAATACTACAATTGTATCTAAAATCTTATCTAATTTTGTATTATTTCTTGACATTTTAAATATATATTTCAAAGTAGTACATATATTTACACTTATCATATATGATAGTCGATTCTAAATAGAATATCCCCACTAAATATTCCATTAGATCTGCATTCCTACCTAATACTATATAATTTCACTATGTTGGAAGTAAATATTTCAAACTAATGTACAAGCTTACACTTACCATGTATTTCAGTTAAATTCAAAGAGAATATCCCCTCTAAATACTCTAATACATCCATATTCCTATGTAATTTTATATATTTTTATGATGTGTTAAATAAGTATTTCAAATTAGTGTATATGTTCACACTTATCATAAATTTTATTGAAGTGTATATATAATATCCCCTTTAAATGCTTCATTACACCTAAGTTCTATCTAGTTTTATATCACTCCATACTGTTTTAATTAGTTACATCAAATTGGTACATATACTTACACTTATCATATATTTTAATTGACTGCAAATAGAATATTCCCCTAAATACCAATTACATTTAAAATCTCATCTAATTTTATATAATTTCGTGATGTTCTAACCCTTTCACTACGGACACCGACTATAGTCGGCGGCCGCGCGAAGCGCTGTGAGTACTGATGCCGGCTATAGTCGATGTTCGCGAGACCTGCTATGTGTACGGGTCCCGACTATAGTCGGTGCCGCGTGATCACCTACGCTGACTCATTTGGTAAAATAGAATCTACCGTATCGGTAGAATATCTTTTGAATCTAGTGGCTCGTACTGTACTAAAGCCTGCCAAACACATATTCGACATACGAAGTATTTGTAAGCCACAAAACTATAATAAAAAACAGGGATTATAATATAAAGTCTTTCTTGTACCAATATAAGTCGGACAACATGTAAGTTGAATAGATTATTGTCGACTTTTACAGTTGAGGTAAATTCTAAGATTATAAATGATTATCTAAAAATTTTAGTTTTATGTT
This sequence comes from Xylocopa sonorina, assembly GCF_050948175.1. Lineage (NCBI taxonomy): Eukaryota > Metazoa > Arthropoda > Insecta > Hymenoptera > Apidae > Xylocopa > Xylocopa sonorina. Next base: position 173,930 of record NW_027490226.1, on the reverse strand, counting down.
TGCGTAAAATTTGTTTTTTAATTTTTAATTGCACCCTCGTTACAATTTCTGGACGGAGTTCAAAAGGAATTCAATTTTTGATTGGATTAACTGATTACGAAAATGATACCGTGAGTAAAAACGAAGATAATTTCGCCGAGCACAAAAGAAGAAGGTATACATGTAGTACCTTAGACTCAGAAGTAGAGAACAATGAGCCAGACAATATGGACGATTGCGATTCCTGGACGCCAAACACATTCATCCCTAAGTTACATCCATTTACCCCCCAAAAGACAGGAATTATACCAAATATTAGCAGATCAGAAAAAGCAATTGATTACATTCAACTCTTTGCTTCAGACGAGTTCGTGCAATTTATTCTAAATGAAGCAAATGCCTATTGGAAAAAAATAACTATAATATGAAAGATGGTGAAGCGACAATGCTGTCCGAAATATACTGCTTTCTTGCTGTGTCATTGCTAATGACACGCAATAAGAAGTTGTCCTTAGAGGAATACTGGAGGGTAGACAAGCGTAGTGACATTTTTGCTGAGATTATGCATAGAGACAGCTATTTTAAATTGTTATCGTTGCTACATTTCAGTCAAGATATCACGTATACCAATGGTAAATTATATAAAATAAGGAACGTGGTTGATATGCTCCGAAAAAATTTCTGCCAGTCATTTTATTATTACCAAAAATTATGCATCGATGAAAGTATACTTCTATATAAAGTGCGGCTTTCATTCGAACAATACATTCCTTTGCAAAGAAGTAGATTTGGGATAAAATCATGTATTCTTTGTGATTGTCGAACTGGTTTTGTACAAGACCTTATTTTTTAAGCTGGGTCATCGACTGTAGTCAACAGCCAAAATAAGAAAATTAGAAAATCGAGAACGATAGCAGAAGCCTTAATGACGCCATATCTAGGAAAGGGACATACAGTTTACCTAGATAATTGGTATTTAAGTCCAGCCTTGCTTAATTTACTATATAATAATCATACAAATGCGTGAGAGACCGTAGCAAAAAAGCGACAAGGAATACCAAGGATTACTGATACACTGAGAAAAGGAGGGGCATCTTCCCGGCCAACTAAAAATTTATTAGTTGTGAAATGGCTGGATAAAAAAGAAATATATATGCTATCCACTATGCATACTTCAGAGTGTGCAACGGTTGTTAGACATGAAGGAAACGAAATTATTCAAAAACGCCTATGCGTCGTTAACTATAATAATTGTATGGGTTGTGTCGACAAAGACGACATAGTGATAAGCACTTTAAATTCGACACGGAAATCTGTAAAATGGTAACGTCAATATTTTTTCATTTGCTGGACATATGAGTATGGAATGCATATTGTCTTTATAAGGATAACACAAGAAAACCGAAATCTATGGCTAAATTACACTTGAATTTAATCCGAAAAATGCTGAAAAATTATCATATGAACATTTCTTAATATCATCAAAGAGACAACAACAATCCATTACGGTCAACAGAACGGCATTTTCCTTCGCTGTATGAACCACGAAAAAAAACCGAAATAGAAAATGCATCGTCATTACGACATACAAGAGACGCGTGTCTCGATATGAATGTAAATATTGTAATGTTGGACTTTGCGTGGAACCTTGCTTTAGAATTTACCATACCGAGTTGCATTACTAAGAATTAACGTATAATTTGATATCTCACTAACTGAACTGTATTTTTAGTTATAATAGCAGTAAAATTTTTTAATATTTATATTTCTGAATACTCAAAATATACTCATTTTTATGTTTTTCATATAATATGACGAAACAGTTGTTACATAGCTCTCAAAAAAGTATATACACAAGAGAATTCCAAGGTGCCAATGAAAGACGTAAGTGCGAACACCGAAACCTACAGATGCGTAATATGCACACTGCATGGCGCGGTGCCCCGTTCAGTGGCGCTACTGGCACGGAAAGGACTGCCGTAGCGAAAGGTATAAGTAAACATTTCAGGTTAGTGTATATATTTAAACACATCAAGAACTTTCTATAAACGTAAATAAAATGTCCCCTCCAAATACTATATTACATTTAACACCCTACCTACCTAATTATATATCGTTTCATGATATTTTACATAAACATTTCAATTTGGTATATATATTTACACATATAATATATCTCAGCTGTTTGGGAATAGAATATCCCCACTAAATACATTACATCACCCAAAATTCTATCTAATTTTATAGCACTTTATGACGTTTTAAATAAAGATATTTAATCAGTATATATACTTACAATATTCATATATTATCTCTAATTCTAAATACTACCGCCCCTATAGATGCTCCATTAGCTTTAATCTACTATGCAATGCATTATGCTCATCTGCTTTTACAATTCAAATGAATGTAAATTCTACAGAGCCATGCAACGGGATGGCGCTTCATAGTACCTGCGTCTCAAGGCAGCAGAGTTCTAATGGTCCATGCTATCTGGTGGCAGATCTCATTTCATCGTTCGATCAGCGTTTTTATAGACTTTGATACGCTGAAAGGAGATGCGCCATGTCGTTGCATGGAACTGTAAATTTCACGTTATTTTAAAGCAGAAACAGATAAGCATTTTGCTATGCATAGCAGTCTACAGACTACATCCCTTGAAACGTTCAAGTGAGATGCACCATCGTAATGAATGGTGCATTAGAACGCCATTGCGTCGACAAGCAGACACTATGAGGGGTCATCCTGTTGCATGGAAATGCAGAATTTACATTCTTGTGAAGTGTAGATGCAGATAAGCATAACGCGTTGCATTGAATATTACAACTTATTATGAAACATTGTAATGAGATGCCACATCGCGTTCAATGATGTATTAGAACTCTATTGCGTCGACACGTAGATACTTAGAAACGTAAATCCGTTTTAAGGAAGCGTAGGATTCACATTCTTTTGCAGTGTAGAAGCAGATAAGCATAATGCGATGCATAGAGCATTACAACCTAGTTACTTACTTTGAACTGTTGAAATGAATTGTAATATTACGACGCCTGAAGAATGCCTTATGATTACTAGCTTCAAAGAATATGATTAACTTCACTTCAAAATAAATCACTTATAAAATGAATAAATCGCTTCAAAAGAATATGAATAATGTTCTTTCTTGCAAAGGAATCGCGTTTCTTGATATCTACGTGTAGAAGCAATAGAGTACTAGTACTTCATTCAACGGAATGTCGCATCTCATTTCAGACATACAAAATATCATGTAATATTCAATGCAAAAAGTTATGCTTTTCTGCTTCTACACTTCAAAAGAATGTAAATCCTGCATTTACTTGCAAAGATATAGCGTTCCTATATGCGTACGGGTTCAAGCAATAGATTTTTAATAGTTCATTCAACGCGATGTCGCATCTCACTTCAATGTTTCATGATAAGATGTAATTTTCAATGCGACGTGTTAAGTTTATTCCGTACAATCCTACACATCGAGATAATGTAAATCCCACACTTCCATGCTACGAGATAGCGTTTCTAGGTGTCGAAGCAATAGAGTTCTAATACTTCATTTGTGGCGATGTCGCATTTCATTTCAATGTTTCGTAATAAGATGTAATACTCTATGTAACGCGCTCTTTGTATCTGCATCTACACTTCAAAAGAATGTAAATCCTGTACATCCTTGCTACGGAAGAGCGTTTCTAGGTGTCTGCGTATCTCAGCAATAGATTTCTATTACTTCATAAAATAAAACGCGATAATACATCACATTTCTATGTTTCATGACAATATGTATCATTAAATGCAACTCGTTATTTTTCTCTCGTCCACACGACTAAAGGATTTAAATCCCATACTTCCTTTCTACAGGATAGCGATTCAAGATGCCTAGGAATCGAAGTAATAGTGTCCTAATACTTCATAGAACGCGATATCGCATCTCAATTCAATGTCTTGTGATAAGATGTAATATTCCCCGCAACACGTTATATTTGTCTCCACTACACGTCAAAAGGATGTAAATGCCACACTTCCTTACTACGGAATAGCGTTTCTAAATGTGCACGTACCGAAGCAATGTAGTTCTAATGCTTCACAAAACACGATATGGCGTCTCGTTTCTATGTTTCACGATTAGACGTAATATCAATGCAACGCGTTATGTATGTCTCGAAAGCACTTGAAAAGAATGCAAAGCCCACACTTTCTTGCTGCGGAACAGCGTATCTAGATCTTGCTTCTAAATATCGAAGCAATGGAGATCTAATTATTCATAAAATGCGATATCGCATTTCATTTCTATGACTCGTGGTGAGATGTAATATCAATGCAACGCGTTATGCATATCTCGTCAACACTTCAAAGTAAAGTAAATCCCACATTTCCTTGCCGCGGAACTGCGTTTCTAAATGTGTACGTATCGAAGCACTAGAGTTCTAATGCTTCATAAAACGGGATATCGCATCTCATTTCTGTGTTCCATGATAACATTAAAATCAGTACAACGCGTTACATCTCGTCAATACATCAAGAGAATGTAAATCCCAAACTTCCTTGCGGTGGAATAGCGCTTCTAGATGTCTACATATGGAAGCAATAGAATTCTGATGCTTCATAAATCGCGATATCGCAAATCATTTCTATGTCTCATGATATGATGAGATATCAACGCAACGCGTTGTGCATATCTTGTCTGCACATCAACAAAATGTAAACGCCACACATCCTTGGTGCAGAATAGAGTTCCTAGATGTCTACGTTTCGAAGAAGTGGAGTTCTTATACTTCATAAAACGCGATATTGCATCTTTCTATCTCTCATGATAGGATGTAATATTCCATGCAGAGCGTTAGGTATATATCGTATAAACTTCAAAAGAATGTAAAAACTACACTTCCTTGCTGCCGAATAGCGTTTTTAAATGTCTACGCATCGAAGCAATACAGTTCTAATTCTTCGTAAAACGCGATGTAGCATCCCATTTCTATGTCTTATGATAGGGTGTAATATTGAATGCAACGCATTATGCTTACGTGCTTGCACCCTTCACAAGAATGCGAATCCTTCACTTCCATGCTTTGGGATAATGTCCCTAGGTGTCTGCATGTCGTAGCAATAGGGTTTCAATTCTTCATTCAACGCGATATCGCATCTCATATCAATGATGCATGTTAAGATGTAATATTCAAAGCAACGCATTTTGTTTGTCTGCTTCTACATTTCAAAAGAGTGTGTGTGCTACACTTTCTTGCTTAGGTATAGCCTTTCTCATGCTTCATGCATCGCGATATCGCTTTTCATATCAACAGTTCAAAGGAAGTTAGTATGTTGTGGAGCTTTATGCATCGCATTATGCTTGTTTGCTTCTGCACCTCGAACGAATGTGAATCTCAAACGTCCTTGTAATGGGATAGCGTTTCTAGATGTTTATGGGCCGAAGCAATAGAGTTATAATACTCTATTCATCGTGATGTCGAATCCGAATTCAAAGTTTCATGATAAGATGTAATATTCATCGCAACGCGTGATTTTCATCTGCTTCTATACTTCAAAAGTATGTGAATTCTACAGTTCCATGCAACAGGGTGGGGCTTTAAAGGTTCTACGTATCAAAGCAATGGAGTTCTAATGCTTGATGCAATGCGATGACTCATCTCACACCAGCGTTCCAAAGTAAGTAAGTTGTATACTTCTATACATGGAGTTATGCCTGTCTGCTTCTACGGTTTGAAAGAATGTGAATTCCACAATTCTATGCAACTAGATGGCGCTTTATAGTGTCTGCTCATCAAAGCAGTTGTTTTCTAGTGTTCCATGCAATGCAATGGTATATCTCATTTCAGCGTCTGAAAGTAAGTAATATGGTATCCTCTATGCATAGCACTATGCTTATCTGATATTATACTTCATTAGAATGTGAAGTCTACAGTTCCATGCATTAGGATTGCCCTTTAATGGGTCCACTTGTCAATGCAATAGAGTTACAATGCTGCATGCAATGCGATGGCGCAACCAATTTCAACGTTTCATAGTAAGTATGCTGTATTCTTCTATGCGTACCATTATACCTAGGTGATTCTGCATTTCAAAAGAATGTGGATTCTACTTATCCATGCAACGCGATGGCGAGATCTTATTCGCTAAAGCGTCCCATTTTCATGCCGCATTTTTTGTATCGCATATTGTATATTGTAACTTATATCGCGAAGCGGGCGGCGATCCCTGGTGATTCGCGGCGTGTTACGTAATTTCGCGTAGCGCTTGTTAGTTAATCCCACGTCGAGGCCATAAATAAAGAAGCCGTGACTTCAGTATCCCACGACCCGAGTGTGTGTACTCAGCTAGGCGTAGTCGAAAGGAGGAGCATTTCGAAGTTTCGAGGGTTGTTCCGCTCCGGATTTTCTGAGGCCGTGTAGACTATTTCTTTGCTGCTTTCTGCGCAGCTGACGCCCAAGAAACTAGTACTCGCAGTTTCGAAATACCCCCCGTTTCGGTGATTATTTTTGCGTTCGCGAGCTCGTGAAAAGTTGTACGTTAGCGAATACCTTGTAACGATAGATCGCTTTAGATTAAAGTACGTTTTACATCTTAAAGCATTTGGATAATTAACCCCTTCGAGCTTCCCTGACATACTGTAGATAGGTTTGCGTCACAACTGATAGAGACCATCACTTTACATAGATATATGGAACACACATAGCTTTAAACGTAGAACTGAGAATCTGAGAACTTACTTTGAAACGGACGACATAAAGAACAGCCTAACCAAACGTAATCGAACCGATTTTTCAATACTAATCTTATCATGTTTAACTTATCCTGCAAACCATTAAAATGCCCTTCGAACAGTGTTTATTCACAGTGAAAATGCATTTAAAATTCTCTATCGTATTACGGAAAAATGAACATACCAATTCATTTTTAAAAATGAAGGTAACCATCAAATGACTAACATACCTACACTTACAAAAAAACTATTTTCATCAACGGATGGGCCCTTTGTACTGTGCAATTTTATCTCAGCAATGATGAACAAAGTTAAATTTAATATTACGATGTTTAATATTGTGACGGTGTTCCCGTTACGATTCGCAAGAAGGGGTAATTATACCAGTAATAAGGGATGTAGAACAGTTTTAATCCGGTGTTAGGTAGGTGTACAAAATATGCGCGTGCTTACACTTTCCGCGGATTCGCCAACGCAAAGTAAAAGAACAAGATAATTGCCTAACCAGGGGGTATTTCGAAGCTGCGAGGCTGGGACTTTTTGGGCGCCAGCTACTCAGGAAGTAGCAAAAACTAATGGACTACACAACCCGGGGAAACCCGGGGCAGAACAACCCTCGAAACTTCGAAATGCTCCTTCTTTCGACTACGTCTAGCCAAATGCGCAAATTCGGTTCGCAGGATACTGAACTCACCGCTTCTTTTTATATTGCCCCGACGCGGAATTACTAATAAGGACTACTAACTGTTACGCGGTACGCTGCGAATGACCTGGGATCAACACCCGTTATACGATATAAAATACAATACATAATATCAAAAATGCGGCAGGAAAAACTGGACGGTTTAGCGTATATGGACTCACGCTCTCCTTTCCAGGCTCCTGAATGCTGATTCTCTCTCTCTCTCTCTCTCTCTCTCTCTCTCTCTCTCTCTCCTTTACTTTCTCTCGTTTTCAAAACCGCTCGCTTGTCAAATCTGGCTCGTCGCTTGCTAACTCGCTCGCTCAATGAATCCGCTGGTGGTCCTCGGATCTCCTAGATCCTCCTTAGGGCACCTTGGTGGGGTAGGCTGTACGCTTCGATATTGTTCGGGGCATCGATCGGTGGATTTTGGGGATCTTCTCATCTCGCCCCCTGGGCTGTCTTTAGGGGGAGGGGGTCCTTCTGATCATTTGATTTGCGGCGCGTATCGCGCGCCGCTCTTTCCACGGCTCACCTGCAAGTCCGCTGTACTCTTGAACTTCTCTCTTAGTGTGTTCAGGGGGAGGGGGGGTTCTTCTCACACCCAAAAACCATCCTATGCGTCTCCATGGACGATGGCAGCGGTAATATCTTCGCAAGGCCTTGGATAATATCCCGCGGTCTGCTTATCCGATGAAGGGACGTCTTTTGGATCGTTTCTTCCATCAGCTCGGCAGTCTAATCCTTAAGATAAAGAGAGAAGAGAAAAAGGGGGAGGGAAGGGGAAAAGTTTCTACCATCGTGTACCTCATGCTTCTCACAAATACAGCTATCGCGATGGTCCGCGTCGCGCTTCCCGCATAGGTGGTGATCAGCGAGCTAAGCTAACCGAAGCAGGGGGGGGGGGGGGTAAAGCGAGTCTTGTGACGACACCACGTCACAATATGTTCCTTATAATATATTTGGTTTTCTGTAATTTAGCCAAAAAACAGTGTTCACGATATCGGCAGATGAATGTACTTGCCTTAGAATTACAAGAGCCTACAATATCGAAAGTAGAATATTTCTTTGCTCCGCTGACCGAATCACTGAAAACGTTAAGTAAAGTGCGTGCCTTTCAAAACAGTCAGATGCAAATTACGATACAACGTTTCCAAGAAATGGTACGTGTCACTCCTTTTTCATCTCCGTTTTTTTAATCAAAGGAAATTTAATTGAAATATCCGCAAAATTTAAAGACAAAAAAGTTATTATAATCTTATGCAACATATATGATGGTGATAAAGGATAAGTATATGGAACTGAGATTAGAAAGTAGCGAGCAGAAAAAGAAACTGGTAGAAATGCAAAGTAGAAATATACATCCCTCAAATGCTGCTTCTACGTCGATAAAATCTGTTAAATAAACAACTATTGCAAAAATCAGGTATAATGAATATTATTCCTGCTCAAAAGCTATAACAGAATTGGATCGAAATGGATATAAGACAGGAATTTATATCTATACATTCTATTCTATACAAAGGCAAATATTTCAAACAGAAAAAATGTATTACTTACAAATTACTTATGTTCGTAGAGATCTTACTAATTCAGGCTTCTCGTCTTGCAGAACTAATCATTCCTTTAACATGGAAAGGGGTTGTGGAATAGGAAAAGGTTTTCATATTACATAGCCTTACTCGATATGTCGATTGGATCACATAACACGGGACACTAATTCCATCTACACTTTTAGACATTAAATATATAATTGCAGCAACATATGTAATACCGTTTTAAGCATTGTCTAATTACTTACATATATGCCTAATAAATATATGTTAATAGAATAAGTTGCTTTACAAAAGAGTAAAAGAATCTGAGTATTACAAATCTGAGCATTACATAACAAACGTGCATTACATACATAATGTTACATGTAACAAAAGATGAAGACCACAAAGAACGTACATAAGTTAAATCCACAATACGGTCATAGAGATGCAGAAGCAGCAAAAATTCCAAGCAATAATTGACAAAAATCAAAGAGGGGAAGTGAAAATCCATCTCCTTGATGATGATAAGAAACAAGTCTGCCTCATTTACTACAATATCCCAAACAACCAGCGATTGGCACGCCAAGGACAACAGATGGAACGAATTCCGTGGCAAAACTGTGCAAAGACAATGCCCCTACTTAGTTCTCGTAACGGCATACTCTCAGTACTGTGCCGACACGCGTAACACGGCACTGTTAATGCACCGCGATATAGTACACGGGTTACACGGTCGTGGCAATGACACTATTAGCTGACCATAGCTACATGCGTGGTAGTGGCGTGGACTGACATTTACTAATGGGAAAACTGATTCCATAAAAATTATAAGCGAATATGAAAAATGACTAAACCAAGCAATTTATTTATCTTGATTCCAAAATAGATACACCGGCACGAAACGAAGATGTAAGAACTCGATTTAATTATTTTCTATAAACTAGCTCAATACGGCGATTTTTTCGATAAAGTCGTTAATTACTTTATCATAAAAATATATACATTTATTTTCTATGTATTTTTCTCAATTCACCGTTACAAATTCATGCAATTGAGGATTATATAAAATTCGATGACACCATGTTACTTAAGAAACTGCACAAGATGATGCTAGGGACGCAACAGCATGTATTTTTATTTTATAAGTAATATTTTATCTTATAAATAATATTTTTAGTTTATGACAGATGGAAAGAAATATATATGACTCTCTCAATAACTATAAATATTGGGAAACAACTATCAAAATGTCTGTCAATACTCATATGTTGAACATCTAGTGACATTTAATGGTTTTAATTTGTATGAAACCACAGGTTCCCCATTACCAAATGTGACCCAACGTCATTGCTGAGAAGATTCATGAATTGAGCGATGACACGTGTTTCACAATAGTGCTGGCGCTGCGCGATTCACACGGAGTTTTATGCTAGTCTAGAACGTGCTGGTTACACGTTCTCACATTTTAACTAACGAATCCGGTCACAGATGGCTACGGATCAACTGACACTCCTCCGAAGTTACAATATAATACTGGTATGGAGTCGCCATCATTTTGCCGTTTGTTATCTTGGATGCTTTTTAGAGCATTACTCGGAATTGAATTTATGCATAACTGCATAGAAACGATATCATATACTTTCATAATCAATGAGATATAAGAATATAAAACGAAGATCTATCTACTCGTACCAAGAGTAAAGATAGTGTTTGATACTCAAGGTTCGTTGTAAATTACAATCAAGCAGTTAATATATCAAATCACAGCACATAGTAAATTACTGAAAGTATAATGATAGGAATAGTAAGAAAAACATATTCATTTGTTAGATGTTTATAAATTCAAATTTAAAAGTCCAATTTACATTTAATATATTATTGTTTAGCAAGGTGATTTAATGTTGTTTCAAATAGGCGTGGAGAACTAGCTGGTACTTCTGCCAGTGTAATTTCATTTCTGCTGGATACAGTAAAAACACATTTACAATCTAAGCAAGGTTTCATTAGATCTGGTGGATTTTCCAAATTTTAGAAAGGGATGATGGCAGTAGTAGTTGGTTCAACGCCAGGCGATAAACATATACAACAAGCAAAGTAACGTAAACGGATTTAAGATGTTCAAGATTATATAAATGAAACTATTACACTTTTCTAATCCATGTAGCGTTTCTGTTCTTTGTAACTTAGAAAGAGTCTTAAGAATGTAACGCCATGTAAAGAAGTTTGGAAACAAAGAAAGCAGGCCTTAATCTCAGATAAAGGAACCTTGGATCTGTTGTGTATCGTGGTTACCGGCGTGCTGCTTTAAGGGATATGTCATTCGGTTTTAATTTTCTAAACGAGAACAATTCAAATAAATCTGGAGTCGACACATTGCAAGAAAAATTCTACCAGTTAAAATTGCTGTATGCAGTGTAAGAGCAGCTTCACATCTCCTTAATATTCTACAGAAAATCTTATGTTATTTTACTCGATTTACAAGAATCGAAACCATGAAACATATTATGTGGTATTTCTGCAACTGCTGCTATATATACACGCGCGCGCGCACACACACACCCACACACACGGACATACGAAATCCATCAAGATTAAAGATACTGTGTATGTATTGTAGGATGCGTACAACAAGAAAGGACTATTACATGGGTAAATTGTAGATTTCCATTTGTAATTGATAATTAGATTATAAACATTTATATGCTTTTATCGGAAATTTAAATACACCAAAATTGCGGAACGCAGGTGTGTAAATATCACTTTGCGATCTCATTTAATTTTGGCAGTTATACTTATATGTAAGCATCCATCCAGACATAAAGCTTGATAATCTTTCAACTATAAAATAATTATAAAACATTAGACTTTTTCCTGGTATTGGTCTATTTTATCATTTTCGGAACTTGTGAAGCAGCTAGAACTATAACAACAAAGTACTTTATATCTTTGCTCATTGTTTAAAAAAAGAAAAATTAAATGTGAATAACTGTGTTCATTTTATTATAAATGTATGAGTAAAGATCAATCTATATAATTCAATATTTTCAAACGCAATTTGTTTAATTTTTATCATTTAACGTTACGAAATATATTAGAAAAATATATAAAAATATATTTTACTTTAGCTTTTTAATATTTAAAATATTTTATATTATCATATTAAAATTTTACAAAAAGTAACAAAATTTTTATAAGTAGGAATGATTTTTCCTTAATTAGTTAATATGTTGGTTTCTTTTAAGAAAACGATATTCAATTATTCAAAGTAAGTTTCGACTTTTAATTGACCATTAATATCTCTTATTTCATTGTTTTTCGTAGATCAGCGCTAATTTTCAACTATTCCATTACAACTTTGCCGATGCGAGTATCAATTCTCCGAAAGATATATAATATTATGTTACTAGTAAATTTATTTTGCATTTCTAATTAATTTGAATGTAAAAAATATTTTTTTGATGAGAAAGCATTGCGAGAAAATTTTGAGAAACCATTTTTAATGTTGTACCTAGTGGTTGACTAGGTTCTCCTCTCCCTGCCGCATCTTTCTACCATTTTTAAGATCCAAGAACCGTGTACCGGCTTCATCACCTTTAAAATTTACGAAATTTACATATTGTAAATTTTTGCAAATGTGATATTAATTAACTTCTGAATTACGCTTGCTTGGGCAAAAAATCAGACTGATCTATGACGTGCTGTAATGTACGAAGACCAATAAATTTTTTTTAACATAATGAACAATAGATAATATTTGAGCTTACAGTTTTGTTAACGAACTCGCTGTTTAAATTAATTTGGATTACGATTAATATTTGCATGATCTTTTCCATTGTCATATATAATTATCCAAATCTATCTGTTCCAAATTCTCCTCTAGCGAGGAATCAGGCATCAACTTATCTTATCAATAATACTTATATTCTGCAAAATAAATTGATTTGTTTACTAAAATATATATTATACATTCATATATTAATTGTAAACCTTTATTTAATTATTCACATCTAGATTACACGCATAATGGGTAAAATCAGACATTCCTTCAGTTTTTTTTATATCGCCTCATCGATTAAAGACTGATTTACTGTCCTCGCAAAATAAAACTGTACATTGCATCATCCATTATTTCCAGCTTCCCATTATAATTTTGTGATTCTTGCTGGTGTTGCTTGTGATTAATAATCCATAAATTATCGATGACTGGAGTTACCAACAACCGATAACGTATGATATCACACACGAGTGGTGTAACCAATAATAGGTAACTCAAGACTTATCAACGACTGGAGTTTCCTGCGGTCGAAAACGTCACGATATATCGACAGTAGGTGATGCATGAGGTCGATAACTCATGATATTATAATGGCCAGTATTACCAATAGTCGGTAATTCAAGAACTATCGACGGTTGACATTGCCAACTATCGATAATCCATTTCTTTCTTGGCTTAACTTAATCTATCATCCTCTAAAATTAATTTAAACCAAGCTAACCCTAGTTACACCTAATCTGACTTACCCTGCCTTCACTCAAATTTAACCCAACCTAACACAATCGAACTTTCCCTCTTTTAAACATAAACAAATCAAACATACGCTTTCTTAAATCTATCCCAACATAACCGAGCAACCTAACAAACATTCCCAAACATAACCCAACCTTAACTGACCTAGCGTAACCTAACTAAATCTAACGTAACCACACTTCCATCTCGGGACGGAAGTAACCTTCGGAACTTTCCCAGAGATGAGGCTATGCAGTAAGTCTTCCACAGGTTTGGAGTGGCAGATATCCGCTCCGATTGAACGCTTATTCACGTAACGTAATGTAATGATCGGTGGGTTTAATCGGAGCGGATCCGCATGGAATACAGGAGCGCCTTCGGCGAGTAGTAGAAAACGAATAGTCGGAAAAGAATAAAACCCTACTAAAAAATCGTACGGAAATCCAATATTTCGACGCGTTTCTAATAAACATCTAACGTAAATTGAAAAGTACAAAGGATAAGAGGAAATATTCTCCAATATTTGACCTATATACATTAACGGATGCAAGGGAGAACAATCGATCTTGGGATAGCGAGACCGGAGCTTCATCCTGAGATAATCGTATAACGCTGGTTCCGGGATGGTGTAGAAAGGGAATGTGGAGGATGGAAAGCATAAAATAACAACAATGTAACTAAAGAGAAAGAAAAAGAAAATCTGTGGAAACATTGCATTTATTAAGAGGAAACCCTAGTAATATCAAGCAACAAATTATATACCATACCGTAAGGACAAGGTACAACGAAATAGACGGTATTGTGGGAGAAAGTATAAAAATCGAGAAACTTAAAAAGAAAATATTAATTTACATTGAATGAATCAATATCACTCATCACGACAAGCTTAATGGAAAACGCGTGACTACGAATCGGTTAGAGTATATGATAGATGCTGGTCGCGAGTTGAGTGGCCCTACGAGTTTCTCGCCCGTATCAGGGCGGACAGTAGGATGACGGAGGGTCTGCAGCCCTCACCCCCGTCATGAGCGAGGCTGCTGGCATATGCTGCTGAAACGTGCCGCTGGCTCGAGATTCGGTATCAGCGCCATCGTACCCTGGCAGAAGATTAAAGGTTGGGCAGGCAGTTCGGAGCCTTCTGTCGATGACACAAAAGGATAGGGAAATAGAAAAGTATACGAAAAGTGTATATAAAGGAGAAAAGAAAGCCTCGGAAGGAAGCAAAGACAAGGAAGGAGAAGCATCAGGAGTCGAAGTAAGTGCAGGATAATGGGAAAGTTACCGATAAGAATAACGCCTACACTTTTAAATAGTCGAATAGGCAGCCACGCATCAGACGTAATGATAGATATTCTGAGCAAGGATACGGCGAAGCTAATGACATATTAGAAAACGTTAATGGAAAACATCAGACATATATAACAACTGATATCGAACACTTGGTCGAATTTTCTGACGAACGGTACAGAGAATATTATATACTATATATATTATATAATATTAATATGTATATATATGTATTTATAACGTGTAACTTGGATTTATGAATTTCTATATGCAGCAATACATTAGTCCGCATATAGTGTATATATATATAAAAGTGGAATACAGGTTCTGATAAAGTTGGCTTCCTGAATTGGAAGAGTCCCCATTGAGGTGCGAGGTAGACAAGGGTGTTCGTTTTTGGTGCGAGCGAGGTAGATATACTCGTTAGTGGGAGTGAGACAATAGTGCTCTTCGGTGAGATTGTAACAGCGATGACTGGTGTGAACGAGCCATGTATACCGGTCGGTTCCAGTGATACAGCGGTACTTGGTGTGTGTGAGCGTGTGCAGGTGTGCGCGCATGAACGCTGCCGGTTGCCGGTGCTGTAGGAGAGCGCGGTAGGTTGCCTGAAGTCAGGGGTTGATAATGGAAGTGCGAGAAGGCTCATGTGTGGAATGAGTGGCAGGGGCTACGCACGACGTTACACTTAGAGATGCTATCCCGTTGCATGAATTTGTGGAACTTACATTCCTTTCAAGAGCAGAAGCAGATAAGTATAATGCAATGCATAGAAAATTACAAATAACTTACCTTGTAACGTTGAAATAAGATGGGCTCTTGCGTTGCATGAAGCATTAGAACTCTCATGCATTGGCACGCAGACACTACGACACGTCTTCACAATGCATGCAACCGTAGGATTCATAGGATACGTAAGTATCGAAGAAATAGAGTTCTAACGCTTCATATATCGCGATGACACATTTCATTCCAATATTCCAAAGCAAGTAAGTTGTAATCTTCTAAGCATAGTATTATGCTTATATATTTCTACACTTCAAAGGAATGTGAATTCTACAGTTCCATACAATGCCATGTATAGCATTATGCTTATCTAATTGTATACTTTGAAATTTTCTTTTCTTCTAAACACCAAGTGGTCAGGAAGCCTCTGACAGAGAACGAACTGAACATTTTTATTCGTGTCCTGCTTATATTGGCTGTAGCGCCCTTTCCTGAAATCAGATTATAAGATTTAAAAGGAAATGTATACAAATGATCGAATAAAAAACGCGGTGAAGCGCAATCGGTTTATATCGATACTTTTCATTTCACCATTATTTCCACGGCTAGGACTGAGGATCGTTTGTATAAACTTAGAATTGTTGTTAACGCAATTCTTTACACTTTCGAAAATACTATTATTACGTTGAGTGCAACGCCGATCTTGCTGCACTTCTCGCTCAGGCGGCAGCGCGTGAGCACTTGATGCCGAATGCTTGTCTAATGGGTATAAACAAACGATAACTTTAATACACTGTATCCGTTTCGTTTGGACTGTCGAAATGATACAAGCAATGCATTTGTATACAATGTGTGAACATAAAATAATGGGATGGGAATGCCAGAGAGGCGAAAGAGCAAATACAAGTCGAGTGTCATTCTGAAAAAGCCACAGAAGTATAAAGACCTATTGCAGCAGAGAGAATTCAGTTTTATAGTGACTATTTTGAAAAAGTTTTGGTATCCATCAACTAAAAATGTTGAGAGGACATTTGTACCAAATGTCGGCGTGTAATACAACTATCATCTTCAGATAGTGACAATTCATCTAGTAGTTCACTAAGGAATACTGAAACAAATGATCCAAATGATTGGTTTGATCCGGGAGACAACCAGCCAAACATTATACCTTCCTCAAGTAGGGAGGGATTTCTTCGCTCATGAAGAAATGCAAAATTGTTGCACAGTGGAAGATTTTTACGGCCTTTATGTGAAGGATAAATTATTTTAACATATAAGCGAACAAACAAATATTTATGCGACACAAAGAACAATCGCTTCCAAACGTGATGAAATGTGGGTGCCAACAGATAAGGACGAAATAAAGAGGTTTTCTGGAGTGGTTTTGTGGATGGGATTGGAAAAGCTCCCATCTTTGTATCTGTATTGGTGTAAGGATACATTGTTTATTCAAACATTCCCGCGGAAAATTATGAGTAGAGACAGATTTCAAATTCTGTTGAGAATGTTGCATTTTGCCGACATTACAAAAGTGGATGCTTCCAACCGTCTTTCAACGGTTGAATTATTAATAAAAGAATTAAATATAAATTTTAAAAAATATTATGATCCCGTTGAAATGTTATGCGTCGACGAGACGGTAAGACCATTCCGTAGACGGATCATATTTAGACAGTGCATGAAGCAAAAAAAGCATAAATATGGCATAAAAATGCTTAAATTGTGCTGTGATAATCATTACACATATAATCATTGCATTTACACCGGCAAATCATTGGATAAAAAAAATACACCACCCAGAGATGTTGTCATGAATTTATGTGAAAATGTGTTTCACAAAAGCCATACTTTATACATTTATAATTGTTATACGAGTGTGTATTTAGTAAACAAACTCATAACAAAAAACACACATTTGGTTGGTACTCCTCGACCAAATCGAAGAGGCAATCCAAGTTGTGAGGCAATCCAATGTGCGAGCTGTGACAACCAAACTGCGACGCGGAGAAGTCATTGCTCAGGAGAACAGTAGAGGAATTACAATAATGAAATGGAAAGACAAGAGGGATGTTTTAGTTCTTTCGATCAAGCATTCTGACGAAATGAAATCTGTAATAACAAGAACAGGGGTATCCTGCAAATCAAAAATTATTATTGATTATAATAAAGGTAAAACAGCGTTTGATCGGTCTTATCAATTGGGCTTACAGCAGTCCACTTAAAAGGTCACTAAAATGATATAGAAAACTGGCATTCGACCTTCTTTTGAATATTGTCGTCGTGAATGCGTTACATATGTTCCAAAATGTAACAGGAAGAAAGATGTCAATTACAACATTCCGAAAAGAATTGGTAAATGCTGTCACACGACATTCATACGAGGAAACCCCAATTAGGGCCTATACCAGTAGAAGAATTCACAAATTTTATAAGAAGGAAGGAAAGGCGCGTGAAGTACGAAAATATTGTGTTGAATATTAGAGCACAAACACAAAAATATTCGGACGCCAGTTAGCGAAGAAAATGACAAAGAAAGTTACTACATACTGTAAAATGTGCAAATCTGAGCCACATCTTTGTTTAAAATGTTTTAATAAACTTCATTAAATATTAGCATAAATTTTTTAATTGTCATTTTTAATTTAACCCTTTACAGTGCCGGTCTGATGCATCAATGTCGACCAAAGAAGAAGTTCGCTGTCAGCCCCTAGAATCCACGTTGTCAAAACGAAAAATCGATTGTCTGTCCCTGGGGACTGACGCCGCCTGAACGGAAAGTTCACTGTCAGATATGGTACAAAACTTTGTAAACTGTGCCTTCCGGAAGGATACACACATAATATTCTTATTTACGCCGGAAATAATGCAACCAGAATAGCGAAAGCACATGCGCATGCTGCAGTTATGACGTTGGAGGGTGAATTATTATTCGAAAGCCGCATATTATAGGCAAATAGTTCATATACTTGTGTCCCTTTGGCCGAGAAACTTCTGCAAAAAATAACATTTATTTATAGTACAGTAAAAGTTAATACAGAATTTCTTCCGCTGCAGGCAAAACGGGTACTGCAACGCGTAGCTTTATGTATTTTCAAAATCGGAGTGGTTTTAAATTTTTAAAGTGGACGGATAAGAGGTTGGTATACATGCTAGCTACTTCTGAAAACCACAGGTGTGTTATTGTTCAGGGTAGTAATAATAAGTTAAAGCCGGACACAGTGTTCCTTTATAACAACGCTAATAAAGGGTTTGACCATCCGACCAGATGTCTTTTTATCACAGTTGATTACGCAGAACAGTAAAGTGGTATAGAAAAATAGTTATCGAATTAGTATGCGGGACTTCTCTCGTCAATGTCTATTATATGCATAGAAAATGGATTACCAAAGGTATGAAAATATTAAACTTCCGCGAAAAAATTATTGATTATCTCCTCAGTACAGTGGATCATCACGGTGAACAAACGTCATCTGAAACTGAAGCAGTGCCCAAGAAACGTACACATTTTCTGCGGTCGTTCCAAGGACGCGCGAGAAAAACTAGACAGCGATGTAAAGAATGTTATAAACGTATATCTAGAATAAATGGTAGACAGTATGCTGCGAATAAGGCGATAAACGTAAAAATCTGTTAAGGCCAAATCTGTAAGGGCCAACCGGAACTCTACCCAACATGTTTTGAAAAATTAAATAAAAAAATTGATTAATTAAGTTAGGTTTATAATATTGGTTTGTTATGTTTTAAATATAGAATGTCAGTTTATAATGCTGAGAATTGAAATAAAATCCTATTTAGTACTATCTACTTTGTGAAATATAAGTTCGATGCACGCCGGCCCACGAAATAGACGCGTGTGACTCACCGAAAATGCACACTGCCTCACGCAACAGACACGTGCGACTCACCTGTGATGCACGCGGGTGTTAACGTGCCAAACGTAGAAATTAGATGTGCCATCGCATTGCGTGGAGCATTAGATTACTACAGCTTTGACAAGCAGACAATATGAAACCCCAGCCCGTTGTAAGCAACAGTCGAATTTCCATTCGTTTGAAGTGCAGAGGTAGGTAATGATAATGCGATACATAGAACATTACAACGTTCTTGCTTTCGAACGTTGAAATGAGACAGTCCACCACACAGCATATAGCATTAGAACTCTATTGCTTATACACGTAGACACTATGAAACGTCATCCCAATGCATTTATCTGTAGAATTCGCATACTTATGAAGTGTAGATACAGATCAACAAAATGCAAAGCGTACAAAGTTACAGCTAACTTACTTTGAATCGTTGAAATGATTTGCGCTATCGCATTGCATGGAGAAATAGAACACCATTGCTTTGACACACAGACATTTTAAACCACCATCCTGTTACACGGAACTGTATAATTTACATTCTTTTCAAGAGCTCCAGCTAATAAGTATAGTGCTATGCATAGCAGATTCTACCTTACATTCTTCGAAACGTTGAAATTCATTACATTCATTACATTCTATAGAAATGTAGAAGCAGATACGCATACTGCCATGCATAGAAGATTAAACGTTAAAATGTAGTACACCATCGTAATCCATCAAGCATTAGAGCCCCATTGTCTTCACACGCAGACACAATGAAGCGCAATCCCGTTGCATGGAACTGTAGTATTCAGATTCTTTCGAAATGTAGAAGCAGATAAGCATAATCCGATACAACGAGCATTACAACATACTTATTTATTTTGAACTGTTGAAATGAAATGCGATATCGCGATGCAAACATTAGAAATTAAATGCTTCGACACTTAGAAATCTAGAAACGCTATCCCCTTGCAAGGAAGTGTGAGATTCAAATTCTTCAAAAGAGGAGAAGCGGATAAGCTTAACGCGATGCATAGAACATTACAACCTAGTTAATAAGTCTCAGCTCGTGAAATGGAATGCAATATCGGGATGCATGAAGCATTAGAAATCAAATGCTTCGATAAGTAGACATCTACAAACGCTATCCCTCAGCAAGGAAGTGTAGGATTCACCTTTTATCGGTGTTAGAGGCAGATAAAGATAACATGTTGCATTGAATACTACATCTTATCATGAAACATTGAAATGAGATGCGACATTTCTAGAATGGTGTACTAGAGCTCCATTGTTTCGAGACGTAGAGATCTTGAGAAGCTATCCCGTTACAAGACAGTTCACGATTCACATTCATTTGAAGTTTAGAAGCAGATAACCATAACGACTTGCAATGAATATTAGATCTTATTATATAACACAGAAATGAAATACGACATCGTGTTGAATGCAGTCTAACATCTCCATTGCTTCATCACGTAGAAATCAAGAAACGCTATCCCTTTACAAGGAAGGGTAGGATTACAAACTTTTGAAATGTAGGGCCGACAAACATAACTGGTTACATTGAATATTACATCTTATCATGGTACATTGTAATATGATGCGATATCGCGTTTTGCGATGAATTGGATCTATATTTCTTCGATACGAAGATATTTATAAACGCTATATCGAAGCAAGGATGTGTGGCATTTAGATTCTTCCGAAGTGTAGACGAGATATACACAACGCGTTGTATTGAATATTTATCATATCACGGTACATAGGATTAAGATGCGATATCGCGTTCTATGATGCATTAGAACTCTATTGCCTCGAAACGTTCACTTCTAGAAACGCCATGCCGTAGTAAGGAAGTGTGACATTTACATTATTTGGAAGTGTTGACGAGATATAAATAACGCGTTGCATTGAATTACATCTTATCATGTAACATAAAAATGATATGCTATATCGCGTTTTATGAGGCATTAAAATCTTATCATGAAACATAGGAATAACATGCGATATCGCGTTTTAGGAAGCATTAGAACTCTATTGCTCCGAAACGTAGACATCTAGAATCGCTATTCCGTATGACGGAACTGTTGTATTTACA
This sequence comes from Xylocopa sonorina, assembly GCF_050948175.1. Classification (NCBI taxonomy): domain Eukaryota; kingdom Metazoa; phylum Arthropoda; class Insecta; order Hymenoptera; family Apidae; genus Xylocopa; species Xylocopa sonorina. The sequence continues at coordinate 152,538 of NW_027490226.1, read as the reverse complement.
TTCTTTTGAAGAGTGGGCGAGATATACATTACGCGTTGCATTCAATATTACATCTTATCATAAAACATAGAAATGAAATATGATATCGCGTTTTATGAGAAATTAGAATTGTATTGCTTCGATACATAGACATATAGAAACGCTGTTTCGTAGCAACGAAGTGTTGCATTTACGTTCCTTGAAGTGTAGACGAGATGTACATATCGCCGTTGCATTGAGTATTACATCTTATCATAAGGCATAGAATTGAGATGCGCTATCGCGTTATATGAAGGATTAATACTCTATTGCTTCGATGTGTAGACATTTAGAAACGTTGTACCCTTCGAAGGAAGTGTGGGATTTACATTCTTTTGGAGTGTTGACATGATATTGTCTGCCCTGAACCAGGACGGTGATCGGGAGTGCTTTCTCACACGGACGGGTATACGCAAGCGGAATCTACCATCTACCTTTCTGTTACACCCACCTCACTAAAACGGGCGATGGAAAAATCCTGATGTGCCGCGGCACCTTTCCCACTGGTGAGTCCTTCAGCTACTCCGTCGGAGAGGACGAATCCTAACCGCCGGAGTACCCACGGGGAACCTCGGGGAGGCGAACTCTCTACGTGTACGCGAACACGCTCACTCTGACCCTTTTTGAATTATTAAGCATCAGTTTGACCAAATTTATAGATGCTCCAGACTGCCTGCTCAGTCTATTCATGTTTGCTCTACGAAAAGATTCGGACTATTTTGGACAATCGATAATACACCAAACCTCCGAATCTCCGTTTAATTCGATATGGTAGCCCCAGAGCCCCGTTAGCCACCGGGCAAGCCCGGCGCCCAGGTTCCACCACGAGGAGGTGGGAATGGGTACATGCTGGACAACCAGGTTCTGGAACCCGTGTTGACAAGATATACATAATGCGTTGCATTGATATTGCTGTGACGTCCGCCGAACCTTACGATACCTCCTACACCTCCCGGCAAATACCTACACCGCCGGCTGCCATTGCAGAGACGAGCATACCGACACACGGTAACACAGACCGATCACCGAGCTAAAGCAGCCACGCTCACACCAGTGGAGTTGGAACACACGATCGCGTCAGGATGCGTACCTGCCAGACAGCTGGAGCACGAGCGAGCCACAAATCCTCGAATTTAAGCACACTGCACTCGATGTACATACATGACACAGCACACACGAGCTAGTATAAGGAATCACATGTGTAGTCCCAACTTTAAGAGTGTATCCAACCGAAATAGGATATAAGCAAAGCGTCCGAGCGAGCGCCAGACGCTCGTCGCTCACGCCGAACGCGCGTGGCCCACCGCGACCGTCCATCTCACTCCGCGGGCCGAGCGTCCGCCCCACTCTGGCGCCCCGCCACTCGCACGCCACGCAATCCGATGATTATAAGCGTCTTATGTTTATCTCATCAACTCTCCAAAAGAATGTAATGCCCACACATCCTTGTTGCGGAATAACGTTGCGAGATATCTATATACCGAAGCAATGGAGTTCCAATACTTCATAAAAGGCAATATCCCATCTCATTTATATGTCTCAAGATAAGATGTAATATTTACTGCAACGCGTTCTGTATACCTCAACTACACTTCAAAGGAATGAAAGTGCGACGCTACCCTGCAACCGAATCGTGTTTCTATGTGTACATATCGAACCAGTACAGTTCTAATTCTTCATGAAACGCAATATTGTATCTCATTTATTTGTTTCATGATAAAATGTAATATCAATCCAACGCGATATGTATATCTCGTCGACACATCAAAAGAATGAAAGTGCCACATTTCCTTGCGACAGAATAGCGTTTCTAGATGTCTACGTATCGAAGTAGTAGAGTTCTAGTTCTTCATGAATCGCGATATCGCACGTCATTTATATGTCTCACGATAAGATCTAATATTCATTGAAACGCGTTATATATATCTCGTCTGCACCTCAAAAGAATGTAAATGCCTCTCTTCCTTGCTATGGAACAGCATTTCTAGATGTCTACGTATAGAAGCAATAGAGTTCTAACACCCTATAAAACGCGATATATCATATCATTTCTATGCATCATGATAAGATGTAATATTCAGTGCAATGCGTTATGAATATCTCGTCTGCACATCAAAAGAATGTATATGCCACACTACCTTGCCGCGCAATAGCGTTTCTGGATTTATACGTATCTAAGCAGTAAAGGTCTAATGCCACATAAAACGCGATATCGCATCTCATTTCTATGTCTCTTGATAAAATGTAGTATTCAATGGAGCGCGTTATGTGTGTCTCGTCTACCCTTCAGAAGAATGTAAGGATCACACTTCCTTGCTACTTAATTCCACGATTCCTAGCAACGGAATAGCGTTTCTGGATGTCTACGGTTTTAAGCAATAGATTTTTAGTGCTTCTTAAAACGCGATACCGTATCCCACTTCTATGGTTCATGATAAGATATAATATTCATTGCGAAGTTTTATGTATACCTCGTCTACACTTCAGAAGAATGTAAATGCCACACTTCCTTGCTAGGAAATAGCGTTTCCAGATGACAACGTATCAAAGCAATAGTGTTCTAATGCTTCTTAAAACGCGATATCGTATCCCATTTCTATGTTTCATGATAAGATATAATATTCATTGAGAAGTGTTATGTATACCTCGTGTACTGTTCAAAAGAATGTGAATGCCACACCTCCTTGCTAGGAAATAGCGTTCCCAGATGCCTACGTATCAAAGCAATAGTGTTCTAATGCTTCTTAAAACGCCATATCGTATCCCAGTTCTATGTTTCATGATAAGATGTAAAATACAATGCAGCGTGTTATGTATGTCTCCTCTAAACTCTAAAAGAATGTAAATGCCACACTTCCTAGCTACGGAATAGCATTTCTAGATATCTACGTTTCGTAGCAATAAAGTTCTAATGCCTCTTAAAACGCGACATCGCATCTCATTTCTATGTTTCACAGTAAGATGTAGTATCAGTGCAACGTGTCATGTATATTACGTCAACAGTTCAAGCGAATGTCACGCCCACACTTCCTTGCTACGGAACACGTTTCTAGATGTTAACATATCGAAGCAATAGAGTTCACAGGGTACATAAATCGTGATATCGCATCTCATTTCTATGTTTCACGATGAGATGTAATACTCAATGCAGCACGCTATGTATTTCTCGTCTACACTTTGAAAGAATGTAAATCCCATACTTGCTTCCTACGGAACAGCATTTCTAGATGTCTACGTATCGATGCAATAGAGTTCCAATACATCATAAAACACGATATCGCTTGTCATTCCTATGTTTCATGATAAGACTTAATTCAATGCAACGCGTTAATTTTATCTTGTAAACACTTCAAAAGAATGTAAATCCCACACTACCTTGCGATGAAATAGCGTTCCTAGATATCTATGTATCGAAGCAATACAGTTCTAATTCTTCATAAAACACGATATCATATCTTATCCCTAAGTTCCATTATAAGGGGTAACATCAATGCAGCGCGTTATGTATATCTCGTCCATACTTGAAGAGAATGTAAATCCCACACTTCCTTGCAACGGAATAACGTTTCTAGAAGACTATGTATTGAAGCAATACAGTTACATACATTTGATATACTAACGCGATGCACTGAATTACGTCTTATCAACTAACATAGAAAGGAGATGTGATATCGCGTTTTATGATGATATAGAACTCTACTTCTTCGATGCGTAGATATCTAGAAACGCTATTCCATAGCAAGCATGTGTGGCATTAACATACTTTTGAAGAGTACACGAGATATACATAACGCGTTGCATTGAATTACATCTTACCATGAAGCATAGAAATGAGATACGATATCGCGTTTTATGAAGCCTTAGAACTCTATTGTTTCGATACTGAGACATCTACAAAAGCTATTCCGTTGCAAGGAAGTGTGGCATTTACATTCTCCTGAAGTGTAGACGAGATAAGCATAACGTTTTGCATTGTATATTACATCTTATCATGCGGCATTGAAATAAGATGCGACATCGCGTTGCATGAAATATTCGTTATCTAGTTCTTCTAAAGAGGAGTAGCAGATGAGAATATTGCATTGCGTGGGGCATTACTACTTACTTGCTTTGAAACGTTGGAGTAAATTGTGTCATCGTAATACATGAAGCGTTAGAACTCTATTTCTTCGATGCTTACGAATCCTATGAATCCTACAGTTGCATGCAATGTGATGGTGTTTCATAGTGTCTACGTGCCAATGCATGAGAGTTCTAATGCTTTATGCAACGCGAGAGCCCATCTCATTTCAACGTTTCAAGGTTAGTTATTTGTAATGTTCTATGCATTTTATTATACTTATCTGCGTCTGCTCTTGAAAGGAATGTGAGTTCTACAAATTCATGCAATGGGATAGCGTTTCCAAGTGCAATGTCGTACGTAGCTCCTGCCACCCATTCTACACATGAGCCTTCTTGCACTTCTATCATCAACCCCTGGAATCAGGGAACCTGCCGTGCTCGCATACAGCATTGGCTGTTGCAGCGTTCGCGCGCGCACACCTGCACGCGCTCACACGCACCAAGTACCGCTGTGTCACTAGAACCGACTGGCAAGCACTACTGTCTCACTCCCATTATCGAGTATATCTGCGTCCGCTCCAACGACGAACACCCTTGCCTACCTTGCACCAGTGATTTCATTCTGCTAAGAGGCGCAGTCGCAGCCCACCACCTCAATGGGGATTCTCCCAATTCAGGGAGCCGACTTTAGCAGAACCTGTATTCTACTTTTAAGCCTCTTACATACATATATATAGTATATCCGGACTAATGTATTGCTGCATATAAGAATTCATAAATCCAAGTTACACACGTTAAGAATCCAAGACACGAACAACATACGCGTAATCGTAGGTTCATGCTGCACTTACTTCATTATACAATTTCATAAGTTAAACGCGAAAGACGCACCGCTAGTCCCACCACGAGACGCGAGTCCACACTCGCTGGACCGCATGCTCCTCGCAACGATCCGTTAATCCCCACTCGCTAGACCACATGCTTTCATGACTTTTTAAGTAAATGTATCAAACTGGTATAAATATTAATACATATTTTATATTTTAGTTAATTCCAAATACAATATCTCCTTAAGATACTTCATTAAATCTAAAATCCTATCTAATTTCATATCACTTCATGATATTTTAATTAAATATTTGAAATTGGTTTATATAATTACATTTATCATATATTTTAGTTACTTAAATATAGATCATCCCCTCTAAATGAAAATAAATATCTATATATTATATAAGTCGATCATTTATTTGCATCGTTCGAGTTCGCTTTCTTTCCATCGAGGCTTGCAAATCCCTCTTCGTTATTCTTGTAATTCGTACTTCAGAAGGTACGTAGTACGTATTGATGGTCCAACGCTGAAAATATCTCAAACACTTCTGCTATACTCAACTTAGCGTATATGCAATCTCCTATCAACATTATGTCTATTTTTTACTTGTTTTGGTTCTTAAAGTATGTATGGTCTCCTTTCGGATTGATCGCGATTTGATCGTTTCTTAGAGCCATTTTGATGATCTTTTCCTCTCTATGGTTGTTCGTCTTACTACCCCAGATTACCGATTTTTCATTCAGGTCGCCCGCAGTTATTATTCTGTTTGCTTTCTCTCCCTTTTCTATGTTAACCTCAACTTGGTTTATAAATTCTTCGATTTCTTTCCGTTCCTGTTAAGCGAGAAGTAGCAGCTTATAGCTTTTGTTCCTTCGACCATTGCATGAACGATTCCGGTCGAGGAATATGTGGTACCATATATGAAACATTTTCGATTAACACCGGTTATCCATATCACAACGTCACCGTTCTCGTCATGCAGTCAGTATTCTTCCATCTTGTGTGCTTCCGATATTATTACCACGTTTGTCTCTTAAATCATTCGCATTTGTAGGACTTTGAATTCCATATTCGTTTCTCGTTCTTTTCTATCAACGCTTTTCTGTAGGCCAGACAATTAAACCTCCGCTAACGTGTCTGATCTACGGATTCCTTCTTCCAGCCTCGCTGCAGACGATTCATTTCGGTTTATTCGCGATGCAACCGATCATCGTATAAATCTGAGATCCGCATCTTCTGTAGATTCCCTTATTATCTTTGACTTCTTCGCAATTTCTGCCGATACGACCCAGTTTATGGCATTTGAAGCATCTCTCGATTCTCGGTAGCACTTTGCAGAGACAAGGTGTTAATGGTATTTTGAGTCGTCTGATCTTCTCCAACTCTTTACTGTATTCCTGTCCAAATTCAACTAACACGATTCGGTTGCCTCTCCACGTTTGTTTTAGCAACTTGACGTTTATACCGCTATCCTTTCCTTCGATTATTTTCAGTGTTCGGTTTATGTAATCATTCATTTCTTCTCTGGTCACCTAACGGGTATATGTCCCTTAATTGGAGAATTATACTAGCACTTGTATGTTTTTCTTCGAATTCTGTTTCTAGAGTTCCTTTTATCTCCTTTATTACGTTCTATATACCTGTTTTCTTGTTAAATTCTAGGATTATATCACCCTCTCTCGATTTTCTTGCCTCATCTATTTGTATTTTTGTCGTTCCTCTATACCGTTCGCCACTAGTTCGATCTAGTGTTCGATCTCAGGTTTCTTTATATACCTGATGTTTCCCATTAATGTTTTCTAATATATCATTACCTTCGTCCTATCCTCGCTCATAATATTTATCATTACGTCTAATGTGTGGCTGCCTATTCTTCTATTTGAAAGTATGGACGTTAATCTTATCGGTAGCTTTACCATTATTCTGCCCTTTCCTTTGCTTCCCTTACTTCGGCTCCTGATGCTTCTCCTTTCGTGCCTGTGTTTTCCGAGGCTTTCTTTTCCTCTTTTATATTTTCCTATCCTTTGGTGTCATCAACAGGGGGCTCCGAACCGCCTGCCCAACAATTAATCTTCTGCCAGGACCCGACGGGGCTGATTCCGAATCACGAGCCAGCAGCACCTTTCATCAGCATATGCACAGCAGCCTCGCTTAGGCCGGTGGTGGAGGTTGGGGGGGGGGCAGGCCCACCACCATCCTACTGCCTGCCCTGATGCGGGCGAGGAACACAGCGCCACTTGAAACGCGACCAGCATCTATCTTATACTCTATCCGATTCGTTGTCGCGTTTTTCATTAAGCTTGCCGGAATCAGTGATATTGATTCGTTCAGTCTAAAGTATTATTTTCTTTTTAAGTTTCTCGATATTTTTATTTTCTCTCACGATATCGTCTATTTCGTTATACCTTGCCCTGACGGTATGGTATATAATCTGTTGTTTGATATTCGTAGGTTTTCCTCTTAATAAATGCAATGTTTTCACAGATCTTTTTCTTTCTCTTTAGTTACGTTCTTGTTATTTTATGTTCTCTATCCTCCACATTTTCTCTCTGCACCATACCGGAACCGGCGTTGTACGATTACTTCATGATGGTGCCCCGGTCTCGCCTCCCCGAGATTGAGTGTTCTCCCTTGCATCCGTTGATTTGTATATGTCAAATATTGGAGAATATTTCCACTTATCCTTTGTATTTTTCGAATTACGTTTTAGTTAGATGTATATTGGATATGCGTCGAATTATCTGACTTCCGTACGATTTGTTTGTAATGTTTTATTCTTTTCCGATTGGTTGTTTTCATTTAGTCGAAGGCGTTCCTGTATTCAATGCGGACCCGCTCCGATTGAACTCGCCGATTATTATATTATATTACGTGAATAAACGTTCAATCGGAGCGGATCTCTGCCACTCCGTAACTGCGGAAAGCTTACTGCATAGCCTCATCCCTGGGAATGTTGCGGAGGCTGCTTCCGTCCCAAGATGAAAGTGTGATTGTGTTAGATTTAGTTAGGTTACGCTAGGTTATGTTAGGTTGGGTTATGTTTGCGAATGTTTGTAGGTTGCTCAGTTATTTTGGGTTAGATTTAAGAAGGCGTAGGTTTGATTTGTTTATGTTTATGAAAGGTAATGCTAGATTGTGTTAGGTTGGGTTAGATTTGAATGAAGGCAGGTTAAGTCAGATTAGGTGTAACTGAGGTTAGGTTGGTTTAAATTAAGTTTAGTGGATGTTAGATTAAGTTAAGCCAAGTAAGAGATAGATTACCGATAGCTGACAATGCCATCCGTTGATAATTCTTAAATTCCCGGCTATTGGCAACAATATTGTTGCCCGCCATTATATCATAATTTATCGACCACACAGGCATCATTTACTGTCGTTATATCGTGAGTTACCGACCGCAGGCAGCACCAGTCGTTCATAAGTCATGAGTTACCTACTATTGGCTGCTCCAGCTGTATGTGAAAGCATGCGCTGTCGGTTATTGGTAACACCAGTCGTATATAATTTATGTATTATTAAGCACAAGCAGCACCGTCGTTTGATCGCGAGTAACCGACCACCAGCAGCACCATCCATCGGCAACTTATAAGTTATTCTTAATGGGAGCACCCATCCGTAGGAATGTTGTGGATTTGTCGTAGTCCACGATATTTTCTTCTAATTAACTTTCACTGAGGATGGCTTTTATATAACAATTTTATTTAACAGCAACAAGTCTTTACAATTAAGGTAAACTGAAGTAGGAGCTAAGAAATACAAATCTAGATTTGGCAAAGGCAAATTGTGATGTGTAGTCTCTGATGGCGAAGAAATAAGTGAATAATTAATTTGAAAAGCGTAGAAATTTGAAAGACGTCGCAAACGAGAGTCTCTTGTTTATAGATGACGTGAATTAATTTTGAAACAATTTCCTAACGAAAATGTACCCTCCGAGGAGCGGAAGTAGATGGCTGTGAATGTGTCTGCTTATATGCGGAAGTCGGTAACGTCGGTAACGCCACAATGTATCTCTCGCCATCTCTTCAATCACTCCTGAAGCAGAATTGCGAACAGCTTGAGCAGTTTTCACAGAGATGACTCCACCGGTCTGACAACAACGAACGCCACATATTTCTCTTGGGTTCTCACAAAACCATTTGCCACGCAACTCAGTGCTGAAAGGGTTAATAATGCTAGCGCTATTACTTTAACCAGGCATAGAATCCATAGATATGAAAAATTATAATCTTATGAATAATATCAATTCTAGAGGATCATTTCTAGTGTAAGTATAAAAGTTCTGTTTTAGTTGTAGAAATAAAATTCACTAATATGACACTATACTTATTTTCAGGTCCAAGATATGCTTACCTTTATAAATATCAGCCTACCACTAACTATAAAAATTAAACAAATATGGTTTCAAACTCGTGTCGATTATCTAGTATCCAAGTTTGGAATCTTAATGTGTGCTCTTGGAAGGGCCGATGAATATGAAAATGATGGTATTGCTGTGAATGCAGACTTGTCAAAGACTGCAGTAAATTATATATATTTCTAATTTCATTTTTAAGAAAAATAATTCTCTCAATTTAAGATTGCCTTACGCACGTGTTGTTTCAGTTATACATATGGCTGCGATAGAGATGTTAGGTGGTTCAGAATCATAAAATTATAGTGGGAAGCTGGAAATAATGGGTGATGCAATGTACGCATTTATTTTGCAAAGACAGTAAATCTGTTTCTAATCAGTCTTTAATCGATGAGGCAATATTAAAAAACTGAAGGGATGTCTGATTTTACCTATTCTGCGTGTAATACAGGTGTGAATAATTAACTAAAGATTTACAATTCATACATGAATGTATAATTTATATTTTAGTAAACAAATCAATTTATTTTACAGAATAAAAAGATTATTGTAAGATAAATTGTTGCCTGATTCTTTCCTAGAGGAGAATTTGGATAATTATGTATAACAATTGAAAAGAACGAACACTTTATACAGATAAATCAGAGGAAAAGATCATGCAAATATTAACTGTCATCCAAACTAATTTAAACAGCGAGTTTGTTAACAAAACTGTAAGCTCAAATACTATATTGTTCATTATGGTAAAAAAAAAATGTATTAGTCCTCGTACATTACAGCACATCATAGATCAGTCCGATTAATTGCCCAAGCAACCATAATTCAAGAGTTAATTAACATCATTTTTGCAAAAATTTACAATATGTAAATATCGTAAATTTTAATGGTGACGAAGCTGATACACGGTTTTTGGATCTTAAAAATGGTAAAAACCTAGTCCACCACTAGGTACAACATTAACAATGGATTTCCAAAATTTTCTCACAATGCTTTCTCATTAAAAAAATATGTTTTTTACGATCAAATTAATTAGAAATGCAAAATAATTTTACTAATAACATAATATTATATACCTTTCGGAGAATTAAAACTTGCATCGACAATGGGAAACTTGAAAATTAGCGGTGATCTACGAAAAGCAATGAAATTAGAGAAATTAATGGTCAATTTAAAGTCGAAACTTACTTTAAAAAATTAAATACCGTCTTCTTAGAAAGAACCGACATATTAACTATTTAAGGAAAAATTATTCCTACTTATAAAAATTTTGTTACTTTTTTAAAAAGTTTAATATGATATAAAATATTTAAAATATGAAAAAACTAAAATAAAATATATTTTTATATATTTTTGTAATTTATTTTCTAACGCTAAATGATAAACATTAAATAAATTACGTTTGAAAATATTAATTTATGGAGATTGAACTTTACTCATATATTTATAATAAAATGAACATAGTTATACATTTTCAATATTTTCTTTCGAAACAATGAGCAAAGATATAACGTACTTTCTTATTATAGTTGTAGCTGCTTCACAAGTTCTGAAAATGATAAAATAGACCAACGCCAGCAAAAAGTCTAATGTTTCATAATTATTTTATAGTTGAAAGATTATCAAGCTTTATGCCTGGATGGTTGCTTATACACAAGTATAACTGCCAAAATGAAATGAGATCACAAAGTGATATTTACACACCTGCGTGCTGCAATTTTGACGTATTTAAATTTCTGTAGCAGTTGCAGAAGTACCACGTAATAGGTTTCATAGTTAAAAAATGGCATAAGATTTTCTGTAGAATATCAAGTGGATGTAAAGCTGCTATTGCACAGCAGACAGCATTCTTCACTGGAAGAATTTTTCTTTGAATGTGTTGACTCCAGATTTATTTGAATTGTTCTCGTTTAGAACACTAAAACTGAATGACATGTCCCTTGACACAGTAGGCCGTTAACCACGATACCCAACAGATCCAATCTTCCTTTATCTGAAATTAAGGCCGGCCTTCTTTGTTTCCAAACTTCTTTACATTGCGTTATATTCTTAAGACTCTTTGTAAGAACAGAAACGCTACATGGATTAAAAAAGTGTAATAGTTTAATTTATATAATGTTGAACATTTTAAATCCGTTTACGTCGCTTTGCTTGTTATATATGTTTATCACCTGGCGCTAAACCAACTACTACTGCCACCATTTGGAAATTACACCAGATCTAATGAAACATGCTTAGATTGCAAATGTGTATTTACTGTATCCAGAAGAAATGAAATTACGTTGACAGAAGTACCAGCTAGTTCTCCACGCCTATCTGAAACAACATTATATCATCTTGTTAAACAATAATATATTAAATGTGACTTGGTCTTTTATATTTGAATTTATAAACATCGAACAAATAAATATGTTTTTCTTGCTATTCATATCATTATACTTTCAGTAATATATTATGTGCTGTCATTTGATATATTAACTGCTTAATTGTATTTTGCAACGAACCTTACGCACTAAACACTGTTTTTACTCCTCATACGAGTGGATAGTTCTTCGTGTTATATTCTTATATCGCTTTGATTATAAGATTGTATGATACTGTTTTTATGCAGTCATGTATAATTATGTACATACAAATTCGCAATTAAGTAGCTATGTGTTCAAATTTAATTCCAAATAATGCTCTAGAAAGCATCCCAGATAACAAACTGCAAGATGGTGGCGACACCTATACCAGCACTATATTGCCACTTCTGAGGAGTGTCATCTGATCCGTAGCCATTTGTGACCGAATTCATTAGCTAAAATGCCAGAACGTGTTACCAGCACGTTCTAGGCAAGCGTAGCAGACCGTATGAATCGCGCAACACCAGGACCATAATGATATGCGTGTCAGCGCACCATTCATGAATCTTCTCAGCAATGACGTAGGGTCACATTTGGTAATGGGGAACCTCTGCTTCCATACAAATTAGAACCGTTAGATGTCAGTAGATGTTCAACATATGAGTATTGTTAGACATTTTGATAGTCGTTTTCCTATATTTATAGTTATTGAGAGAGTCGTATATATTTCTTTCAACCCGTCATAAACTAAAAATATTATTTATAAAAAAGTATTACTAAGAATATAAAAATTAACGCTGTTGCGTCCCTAACTTCGCCTTGTGTAATTTCTTAAATAACATGCTGTGATGGTATTTAATATAACCCTCAATTGCATGAATTTGTAACGATGAATTGAGGAAAATGCCTGCGCCACTACCACGCGCGTAGCTATGGTGAGCTGATAGTATCATTGACACGGCCGTGTAGCTCGTGTGCTATATCGCGGTGCATTAATAATGCCGTGGTACGAGTGTCGTTCGTTGCTCGTTGTTTACCAAACATAGGTTGTTTGCAAACCTATGACCGGTTACTTTCATTTTTTAAAATGAATTGATATGTTCATTCTTCCGTAATATGATAGAGAGTTTTAAAACGAGTTCAACGACCTGCAACATGAAGCCATTGAAGGTTACAAAAAGTAAAGAAAGGCGATGATGCTTACGGTTTTGATAGTAAATGAGACATACGTATTGTAAACAGTGGTGGAATGCGTAATGTTTACTGTTTACTTCACTGTCAATAAACACTCTTCGAAGGGCATTTTAATAATTTGCAGGATAAGTTAAACATGATAAGATTAGTATTGAAATATCGGTTCGATTACGTTTGCTTAGGCTGTTCTTTGTGTCGTCCATTTTATAAGTACTGAGCTGCGGATATCTGAGGACAGCTCACAAAATTGTTGAACTATGAAAGATTATCATTGTGAAATTGAATCAAAAGGTATTTAAATTCCATTAGATTGCAAACAAATCTTAATATTCCATTTTAAATAGTAAAGTAAAATACTCGTTACAAAACTACAAGAATGGATACATACGTCACTAAGATAAAAAATTATTTACAAGAATTAGATAAGAATATCTCAGCAAATTTTCAATATTAAGTTAGCGAACCAAGCAATACGTTGTCAGTAATTACGAATATGAAAAATTCTTGAACATTTCAACAGAAAGATGATCTAATCAGTAGATAGAAAAATCAAACAGATTTATTGTCTGCCCTACACCAGGACGGTGATCAGGCGTGCTTCCTCATCTAGACGGGTATACGCGACGGAATCTACCATCTAACAACTAGTTACTCCCACCTCACTGAAAGGGGCGATGGAAAAATCCAGATGTGCCGCGGCGCCTTTCCCAGCGGGCGAGTCCTTCAGCTACTCCGTCGGAGAGGACGAATCCTAACCGCCGGAGCACCTACGGGGAACCTCGGGGAGGCGAACTCGCTACGTATACGCGAACACGCTCACTCTGACCCTTTTTGAATTAGGATGCATCAGTTTGGCCAAATTTATAGATGATCCAGACTGCCAGCCCAGTCTATTCATGTTTGCCCTACGAAAGTGTCTCGGACTAGATTGAGCAAATCGATAATGCACCAAACCTCCGAGTCCAGTTTAATTCGATAACCCCAGAGCCCCGTTAGCCACCGGGCAAGCCCGGCGCCCAGGTTCCACCACGAGGAAGTGGGGATGGGTACTTCCTGGACACCCAGGTTCTGGAACCCAGAAAAATCAAACATTCAATTTCAATTCCAGAATACAACTGTGATGTCCGCCGAACCTCCCGGTACCTCCTACACCCCCCGGCAGAGCCGCATACAGCGTCTGCCGCCATTGCAGAGACGAACATACCGATACACGGTAACACAGTCTGATCACCGAACTAAGGCAGCCACCCTCGCACCAAGGAGTTGAACCACACGATCGCGCCTCGACGCGCATACGTCAGACAGTTGGAGTAGACACCAACCATAGCTTCCGTACGAGGACCATTTCACGCACCACGATGGTCGCCCGCAGTTACGCACACATATTCGTATTATACTCATGTCTATAACCAAGCGAATTCTAGTATTTAAGCATACGGCACTCTATGTACAAACAGGACGCAACACACAAGTATAGCATAAGTCATTTCATGTGTAATCATAATTTTAGAAAGCATATTATTCATAATTAGAGCCGCGCCAGCTCACGCCGGCCGCGCACGTCTCACCACGACCGTCCGCACCATCGCGAGTGTCGCGCGTCCGCCCCACTCCAAGGCCTAGCGACTCGCGTTCCCGCGCGATCCGAGGAGGTCGCTGATCCGCGAGTCAACGGAGAGATCAAGCCCAGCGCTCGATGAGTATAGATCGATCCAAGCGCTCATCGCGACCGTACCTATCATGCCTCCGGGCCTTACTCCACCTCACTTGAAGATGTTTGCTATTTCGGTACTATTTTAACTCAGAATTCAAGTTGCTATTTCCAATTCTAACTTTAATTTTATTCTAAATCAATGATTCTAGTACTTAGTCATTCTTAGCATAGGGCAGTAAAGTGTAAGCTTAGGTTTTACTTAGAATATATTTTATTTTTACCAGTATTTACAATCTCTCATTATTCTCGAAGCATTCCTTGCCTTACATTAAATTAAATTCATTACGATACGAAGTTTTTCACGAGTTCACGCGTCTTCCAAAATCATTCAAGGAGTTCTGACCATTAGTCACGCGTAGTTACCGACCAGTTAGAGTGGCCCTCCGCTTAGCTGCACCAATCCACAGTTCGACTAAGGAGAACATATCCATCATTTTCCATATCTCTGGATCGGCAAACTAGAGCGGTCCCCTCCGCTAGTGGATCCGTATCTGGTGTTTTGGAATCTGATTTGAATGCGCTTTTCCGCTATGAATAAACGAACTCGACGCGTGGGAAGGAAGAACTTCCCGCATTCTCCAGTGCGCGAATACGTAGATACAAGCAGTTACTCCATCGTCGACTACTGTTCCGTCTCATCTCCTGCTGTCTGCCGACCGGACAGCCTTTCTGCATCGCCGCCTCCGTCCCCGATCCGCACCAGAGATCAGCCTGCCTGGGTACTCGTTCCATTGTCGATTCCGCCTCACAGCCCATACGCAGTGTCCATACAGGGGAAGATCCTCGCCGACGACGATACCTGGAACGAGGTTAGTAATTAGCGGTTTCCAAGATTTCGAAAGTAAATCCCCTTTTTTATATACTTCCTTCCGTGACTTTCGCGCAGTTTTCCGCGTTCCAAAGAGAACCCGGTCTTCGACGCAATTGTGCGAGCCGAACCGCTCGAGGCTGCGTGTTACTCCGAAAACCGGTTAATTTTCCGCGACCCGTGAAGTGACATATCTATAAGAGGTAAAATATTTGGAAAACTTTAATTATAGTCTTCAATGCAAGCAGTTGGACAGTATTTCAATTTTTAAGAAAATTGATGAAAGTCAACCATTTTCAAATGGTCAGGATCTTTGCTGTTTGAGCACTAAGTGACTAACAATTAACTTCATAAATTTCAGGTTTATGAACATATTAATTAAAGCTTATGCAGACCCGTTTATAACCGAGTTACTAAATAATAATCAACACTTAGTAATCATTTAAGAACTTAAACGATTACACCTCGCATACATATAAAAATATTGAAAACGTGAAGTGTAAGTGGTTTATCAAAAATTCTTCTAAAAGTACGGACGAAGCCAGTAAGTGTCTTTGTTGAAGTAAGCAAGTTCTAACGTTTTAAGCAGCGCGATGGCCCTTATCTGCCTACGTTTCATAGCAAGTAAGTTCTGAAGTTCTATGAAATATGAATGAGTTCTCAAATTCTCAGTTCAACATTTAAAATTATGTATGTTCCATATATTTATGTTAAGTTTTGGTCCCTATCAGTTTATACGATTCAGAGTACGTAAAATGCAAAGTTCTATGCAACATGATTTCGCTTCGGATTTCTGCGTTCGATAGTAGGCACTTTCTAAATCTCCATGCAACGCGATGAAACTTCACAGTCCTACGTTTCAAAGTAATTCCTAAAGTTCCACGAAAAGGGATGTCGCATATGAGTGTCTACACGTCAGAGTAAGTAGCTAATAACAAATATTTTGTGCTACAAGATGGTGCTTCCCATTTCTACGCTTCAAAGCAAGTATGTAATGTTCTATGCATCGCATTATGTTTACCTGCTTCTACACTTTAGAATAATGTGAATGCTCTAATTCCCTGCAACGTAATGGCCCTACATAGTGTCTACGTTTCAGAGCAATAGACTTCCTATGCTCCATGCAATGCGATGGCGCATCTCATTTCAACGTTACAAAGTAAGTAAGCAGTAACATTCTACGCATTGCATTATGCTTATTTGCTACCACATTCCAAACGAATGTGAATTCTACAGTTTCAAGCAACGAGATGGTGCTTCACAATGTCTGCATTTTAAAACAATAGAATTCTAATGCTCCATGGAATGCAATGGCGCATCTCATTTCAATGTTCCGAAATAAGTAGGTTGCAATCTTCTATGCACAGCAATATACCGATCTGCTTCTATATTTCAAAAGAAAGTGAAATCTATAGTTCCTTGCAACGGGATGGTGTTTCAGTGTCTGCGTTTTGAACGAGCAGAGTTCTAATGCATTATGCATCGCGAAGGTGCATATCATTTCAACGCTTCAAAGTAATTAGGTTGTAATGTCTTATGTATCACATTATGCCTATCTGCTACTACGCTTTAAAGGAATGTGAATCTTACATTTGCTTGTATCGGGATGGTAATTCATGGTATCTGCTTTTCAAACCAATAGATCTCTAATACTTTATGCATCGCGAGGTCGCACATCATTTCAGCGCTTCAAAGTAAATAGGTTGTAATGTTCTATGCATCGCAATCCTCTCATTTGCTTCTATGCTTCAAAGGAATGTGAATCCCTCATCACTCCCTTGCAACGGGGTGGTTTTTCATAGTGTCGTCGTATCAGAGGAATATATTTCTAATGCTTCATGCATCGCGATGGCCCATGTCATTCCAACGTATCTAGATAAGTAGAAAGTAATGCTCCATACGTCGCATTATGCATACCTGCTACAACGCTACAAAGGAATGTGAACTCTACAGTACCCTGCAACCAGATGGCGACTTGCAGTATCTTCGATGCAACGCAGTAGGGTTGTATTGCTCTATGCAATGCGATGGCTTCCGACGTTACAAAGTAAGTAAGCAGTAACGTTCTGTGCATCGCATTATGCTTATCTGCTTCTACAATTCAAAGGAATGTGGATTATACAGTTGCGTGAAACGGGAGAGAGAACGTTATTGTTCTGAGAGGTAAATACTACGAAGCGCCATTCCGTTGCATAAAACTGAAGAATTCATGGTCGTTTAAAGTATGAAAGCAGAAAACAATATTTCTGCGAATGGAAGATTACAACATACCTACTTCGAACCATTGCAACGGGATGCGCTTCCGCATTACAAGGAGCATTAGAACTCTATTACATTCACTCGTAGACATTCCGGAGCGCCATACCGTTGCATGAAACAGTAGAATTCACATTCCGCTGAGGTGTACAAGCAGAAAAGCATAGTACTGTGCATTGAACATTACAGCTTACGTACTTTGAAACGTTGAAACGAATTGCGCCATCGCATTGCGTGGAAAATTTGAACACCATGGATTTGACATGCAGATAAATTGAAGTGTCATCCCGTTGCATAGAACTGTAGAACTCTCATTCTTTTGAAGTATAGATGCATATAAGCATAATGCTGTACGTAGAAGATTACAGCTGAATTACATAGTAACGATTAAATTAGATGCGTCATTGCATTGCATGGAACAGCGTAACACCACTGCATTGACACGCAGACATTATGGGGCGCCATCCATTTGCAATGGACTGTATAATACATATTCTTTTGAACAGTAAAAGCAGATAAGCATAAGCTACGCATAAAAGATTGCATCTTCCTTTTTTTGAAACTTTGAAGTGAGTTGCGATCGCATTGCATAGAGTATTAGAACACCGTTGTACTGTTATAGTAGTTATAGTATACTGTTATATAGACACTATGAAGCAACAACCCGATACATGGAACTGTAGAATTAACATACATTTGAAATCTAGAAGCAGATATGTATAAAGCTATGCATAGAATGTTACTGTTTACTCAGTTTGAAGCGCTGAAATGAGATGCGACATCGCATTGCATGGAGAAATAGGATTTTACTCTAGTGATACGCAGGCACTGTGACGCACCATCCCCATTCATGGAACTGTGGAATACACATTGTTTGGAAGTGTAGATGCACATAAGCGTAATGCTATGCATAGAAGATTGCAGCTTACTTACTTTGAAGGGTTGAAATGAAATGCGATATCACATTGCATGTAGCATTAGAACTTCGGTGCTTTGACACGCAAACAATATGAAGCCCCATCTTGTTTAATGGAACTGTAGAAGTGACACTCTTTTGAAGTGTGGAAGCAGATAAGCATCACGCTATGCTTTCATGACTGCAGCTTACTTACTTTGAGACGTTAAAATAAAAAGCGCCATCGCATTGCATGAAGCACTAGTTCTTCATCGTTTTTACACGCAGACAGTGCGAAGTGCCATCTCGTTGCATGAAACTGTAGATTTCACATTTATTAAAAATATAGAAACAGATATGCATAATGCTATGCACAGAAGATGACAGCTTACTTACTTTGAAACGTTGATATGAGATGCGACATCGCACTACATGAAGCACTAGATCACCATTGCGTTGAAACGCAATACCATTGGCCGGAAGTGTCAAATTCACATTCTGCTAATGAGTAGATGTCGTTAAGCATAATACCATACATGTCGGCGTTGCATGGAGCACTAGAACGTCACTGCTCTGACACGCAGACAATATGAAGCACCACCCCGTTTGAATGAACTGTAGGGTTCACATTCCCTTGAATTGTAGTGGCATACATGCTTAATGTTATTGAAGGATAGTTAAATTATCTTAATTTAAAAGTTAATTAATAATTCTAGTTTCAAATATTATGTATTTGGAATATTCTAAATAGCGAGCGAGAAGTAGTGTGTGGAATAAATGAGTTTTTCGTGTAAATATTTTAAGACGATGAAGTTGTTGTTCATTAGCATTCTTTGGAGTTATATCTCAGTTGAGATGAACTATTTAATGATTTACAAAATCTTGTGGTTGTCTTTAGTTAATAAGTTTCCTACAATTTGTGGATCTCAGGCGTGGTAATTATCAAGAAGACATTCTAGATTAAAATAGGATACGTTCTAAGGATTGGAATATTACCAAGTATTTGAAGACAGAACGTTGGAGAAAATTCCTTGACGGTCTAGAACGTTCGAGAAGTTATTCATGCGACGCGAGTATAGTTTTGAGAGATAGTGCGAGAACGGAAATTAAACATTCGTGTAGAGGCAATTCGAGTTTATACGCGGGTGTCGAGTGAAAATTTTCACAATGAAAGATTTCAGTAAAATCACAGTTACTGCGCTAGAAGAGATATTAATGGAGCATAAACTACCTACTGCTGGTTCGAAAGCTAAATTAATTTCCCGTTTGAAGGATGTTGACCCAGACGGAACGTGGATAGATGACAAGCTGAAGGAGGTTCGTGAACATAATGAAGGGTCGTGTGTTGATGTATCATCAAACGTGCAGTCAGCAATGAATTTACAGCAACGAGAAATTGGTTTTTCCATAAAGGAAAAAGAATTAGCAGAAAGTGAGTTAATTATGTTGCGCCTTGAGTTAGATGCGATGCGTTGTTAGTGGCGGTGACAATCTCTTGGCATTGAATAATGGCAATGAATGTAATGTTTTATCTGAAATTAGTTAGCGGCGAACGAATATTTCGGCAGTTGCAAATGTACTTTGTAAATTTGATGGCAAATCTGGTGATTGTGAAATTTGGAAGAAGCAGATCAATTTGTTGAAGACGATATATAAATTGGAAGATGACGTTACACGATTACTTATCGGTATGCGACTGAAGGGAAAAGCACTTGAATGGTTTCATTCGAAACCAGAATATATAACTATGCCATTCAACCGACGCAGGAAGAATTAAAAGTTACGTTTTATCATTCACAAAGCAAAATTGAAATAAGCAAGGAATTTGACGGGCGATTATGGAAGAGGAACGAGACATTTCATGAATATTTTCACGAGAAGATGATTCTTCGAAGTCGAGTACCAATCAACGACCATGAAATGCTTGAATACCTGATTGACGGCATCCCCGATGAAATGCTCAGGAGCCAGGCGCGTATTCAACAGATTACAAAACCCATCAACTTTCGAAAGCGTTTGAAGAGGTAATTCTCCGAGATCAAGGTTTGTCGAGTGCACAAATGTCAACAAAGTTTGAAAAGTGTGAAGACAGTTTCAATAGAAATGAACGAAAAGAGGTGGTCAATGTGGGTGAGATAAAAGAGTTTACCGGTAATATTGTACGATGTTATAATTGCGGTGAGCATGATCATATTAGCATGAATTGTCCAACGAAAGATCGCGGTGTAAACTGTTTTATATGTCAAGAACGTGGACATATTGTATCGAAATGTCCCAAAAAATCTAAAGCGAGTGAAGAGAGCTGCGCGACATTAAGAGGTTCGCACCGAAAGTATCTCAAAAATGTTTTACTTAATAGATACGAGATCGAAACATTAATCGATTCAGGAAGTGATTTTAATTTAATTCGCGCAGACGAATATATTAAGCTTGGTTTTCCGCAATTACGACGCAATTACATTTCCATGGTATAGATTCAAAGAATGATACGACATTTATTGAATTTCAAGTAGAAATTACCGTAGATGGGCACTCATATTCGATTTGTATACAAGTAATCTTCAATACCATTGTTCGGCACAAGCTGTTGATAG
The DNA here is from genome assembly GCF_050948175.1 of Xylocopa sonorina. Lineage (NCBI taxonomy): Eukaryota > Metazoa > Arthropoda > Insecta > Hymenoptera > Apidae > Xylocopa > Xylocopa sonorina. The sequence continues at coordinate 131,472 of NW_027490226.1, read as the reverse complement.
GAATGAATTTCTTAAATGTAACCTATGTTAGCATTAGAGGTGGTAAAGTAAACTTTCGTCCATTACCAAAAGTAACGCGCAAAATTGTTGAAAGAGAAAATATTGTACCGGAAATATTTAAAATAGATGTAACGAGTGACATGTTAGAAGTAAATTAGCGAGTGGCAATAGAATATCTTGTTAGTAATTACAAGCCGAGTAAAACCTTTAAACCTGAAATTGCAATGAAATTAATATTGAAGGCGAAGAGTCTATATATCAATCGACGAGACGATTGTCAGCGTCGCAAAAAGTGATTGTTAATGTGCGACAGGATAAATCAAGTCGAAAGTATACAGTATTTATTGTACCAGATGGTCATTATGAATTCATACGAGTCCCTTTTGGTCTATGTAATTCAGCAGCAGTTTTTCAAAAATTTATAAATACCATATTTAGAGATCTTATTCGAGACAGAATATTTCTAGCATACATACATGATTCGATTATTTCATCAAATGATATTGATAGTGGGATCAAAAATCTTGAAAGGATTTGAATTTTTGCGAGCGGAACTGGTTCAATACTCAGATGAGAAAAGTGTTGTTTTCTGCAAACTTCTGTCCAATTTCTCGGGCATGTAATCAACAATGGTTATGTTCGCCCCTCACTAAAATTGATGCAGTCCGACGGTTTCCAATGTTAAACACGTACAAAGTTTTCTAAGACTAATCGGGATTTTCCGTAAATTTATTCGTGAATACCCTGTAATCGCATGACATTTGTCTAACCTTCTGCGAGCGAATGCTTAATTTTGTTTTGGAGCAACTGAAAAGGAAGCATTCACACGACTTAAGCTTTTATTGAGTGAGAAACCAATATTGAATTTGTATCAAGTAGATGTAAAGACGGAGTTGCATACAGATGCTTCTGCGTTAGGATACAGATCGATTTTATTTCAAACAAATAACTAAGATCAACCTTTTCAACCTGAATATTATTTTCTAGTTGTATCGGGTAAATGCTTTTACAAAATTTACATGGCTTTATGCTACAAAATCTATTACTACAGCTTAAGTTTTGTCACGCCTGAAGAAGCAAGCGACTATTTTCTGTATTCCGCGTCGTATAATTTCTGATAGGGGAACCGCTTTCAGTGCAAATGTTTGCAAGCAATATTGTCAAGAAGAAAATATAGAATATGTTTCAAATACAACAGGAATTCCTAGAGCTAATGGTCAAGTTGAACGTCTTAATAGAACATTCATACTATTGTCAGCAAAATTAGTTGCACCTGAGCTCTGTGAATAATGTAAGTACTTAGAAGTAGATCAACAATGTTTGAAATCAGCAATACATCGAAGTATTGGTAGGTCACCATATCATCTTCTCTCTGGGTCACATTCGCGTCTTAGAGGTCATCTTGACATCCGACATATACTTGAAAAGGAACGGATCACACGTTTTCAAGATAAACGCGATGAAGTACGACTTCAAGCAAGCAAAAATATATCCAGGATCCAACCACAGAATAGGCGAACCTTTAACAAGAGTAGACGAAAGGCTAGAATTTATCGTGAAGGAGATCTAGTAGCAATTAAACGTATGCAACAGAGTCCTGGTCTAAAAATAGCTCATAAATATTTTGGACCGTATGAAGTTACACAAGTTTTACGCAATCAACGATTTGTATTTCGAATGGTATGGGAAGGAGAAGGACCCTTACAAACATCTACATCAGCAGATTCTTTGAAATTGTGGATCGACGAAATCAATGTTGATTTATCTGAAATCGAAGACGACATGAATGAAGACATTCGGGACAAACGTTCATGCAGGACGGCCGAGTGAAGGATAACGAAATTATCTAAATCTGAAAACTAATCAATAATTCAAGTTTCAAATGTTACGTGCATGGAACATTCTAGAATGCGAGAGAGCGAATGTGCGGAATAAATGATATTTCTGGTATATGTTTTGACACGATGAAGCAGTTGTTGATTAGCAGTTGTAGGAGTAATATCTCAGTTGAAAGGAACTATCTAATCATTTTCAAAATCTTGTAATTGTCTCTAATTAATGAGTTTCCTACATTACGCATACAAAATTATAGCTAACTTAATTCGATACAAACAAATGAAATGCGCAGTCGCATTGCATGGAGAACTAGAACCCTATTGTTTTGACATGCGGACACTGTGAAAGATCACCCTGTTGCATGGAAGCGTATAATTCACAACCTTATGATGTGCAGAAGCAGATAAGCTTAGTGCTATGCTTAAAGGATTACTGCCTACTTACTCTAAATGTTGAATCGAGATGCGTTATAACATGGCATGCAGCATTAGAACTCTACTGCTTTGACATGCAGGTACTATGAAGTGCCATTCCGCTGCGTGGAACTGTAGAATTTACATTCTGTAGAAATGTAGAAGCAGATACGCATAATGCCATGCATAAAAGATTAAACGCTGAAATGTGGTGCACCATCGCAATGGATGAAGCATCAGAGGAAGTTGCATGGAACTGTATAATTCAGATTCTGTAGAAATGTAGAAACAGATAAGCATAAACCGATGCAATGAGCATTAGAACTTACTGTACCTATTTTGAACTGTTGAGATGAAATCCGATATCGCGATGCATGAAGCATTAGAAACTAAATGCATCGACACCTATAAATCTAGAAACGCTATCTCTTAGCAAGGAAGTGTAGGATTCACCTTCTATTGACGTTAGAAGTTGCGAGGAAGTATAGACATCACATTCCTTTCAAGTGCAGAAGCAGAAAAGCATAGTGAGATGTATAGAGCACGAAAATCTACATAAGTACTCCGAACTGTTGATATGAAATGCCATATCGCGGTTTATGAAGCTTTGAAATTCTATTGCTTCGATACATGGACTGCTAGACACACTATTCCGTAGCAAGATAGTATGGGATTTACATTCTTCTCAAGTTCAGATGCAGATACACAATAACGCGTTGCATTGTATATTACATCTTATCACGAAACAATGAAGTGAAATGCGACATCGCTTCGAATGCACGACTAGAACTCTACTGCTTCGACACGTTGACATCTACAAACCGTATCCCCTCGGAAGGATGTGTAGAAATTTCATTTTTTTGAAGCGTAGAAACAAATATGCATAATGAAATGTATAGAGCATAATAATATACTTACATACTACAAACTGTTTGTATGAAATGCGATATCGCGATTTATGGAGAATTAAAGATATGTAGCTTCGATACGTAGACACCTAGAAACGCTACCCAGTAGCAAAGAAGTGTGAGATTTACATTCTTTTGATGTGTAGACGCAGATACACGAAACGCGTTGCAGTGAACTTCTTATCATGTAACATTGAATTGTGATGCGACATCGCGTCGAATGAAGTATTAGAACTCTATTGCTTCGACACATAAACATCTACAAACACTGTCCCTTTGCAAGGGAGTGTGGAGTTCACATTCGTTGGCAATGTAGAAAAGATAAACGTAACGCGTTGCATTAAATATTACATCTTACATTAAACATTGATTTAAAATCGCAACATCGCGATGAATGTAGTTCCTTACTATTTAAAGTGAAACATTGAGATTTGTTTACAATCTAATGGAATTTAATTACCTTTTGATTCAAATTCTTCTTATAAAATGGACGACAAACGAACAGCCTAATCAAAAGTAATCAAACCGATTTTTCAATACTAATATTATTATGTTTAACTTATCCTGCAAACTATTAAAATGCTCTTCGAACAGTGTTTACTCACTTCCTTCCACCACTGTTTGCAATACGTATGTTTCATTCACTATCAAAACCGTAAGCATTATCGCCTTTCTTTACTTCTTGTAGCCTTTAATGGCTTCATGTTACAGGTCGTTGAACTCGTTTTGAAATACTCTATCGTATTATGCAAGAATGAACATACCATTTCATTTTAAAAAATGAAGGTGATCTTCAAATATCCAACATACCTCCACTTACAAAAGACTATTTTCATCAACGTCTGGGTCCTTGATACAATTTTATATCAGCAAAAATTTCTATGGAACTTATTGTTTCGAGAATATCTGAGGTGCTAATTATCACTGCGCAACCCTGTATATTGCTATGGATGTACCCAACAAGGCAACGATGAACAAAGTTAAATTTAATATTATGATGTTTATTATAATACTTATAATATATTTGTTTTTCTGGAATTTAGCCAAAAAACAGTGTTCACGATGTCGACAGATGAATGCATTTGCCTTACAATTACAAGAGCGGACAGTTTAGAATGTAAAATATTTATTTTCTGCGCTAACTGAATCATTGCAAACGTTAAGTAAAGTACGTGCCTTTCAATACAGTCAGATGCAAATTACCATACAACGTTTCCAAGAAATGGTACATGCCACTCTTTTTTAATTTCTGTTTTTGTAATCAGAGCAAACTTAATTGAAATATCCTCAAAATTTGAAGACAAAAAGTTATTATAATCTTACGCAACATATATGATGGTGATAAAGGATAAGTATACGGAACTGAAAGTGGAAAGTAGCGAGCAGAAAAATAAACTGACGGAACAATAAAATCTATTAAACAAAAAACTACTGCACAAAATCAGGTATAATAAATATTACTTCTGCTCAAAAGCTATAATAAAATTGGACCGAAATGGATATAAAACAGGCAATAATATTTAAACGTTCTATTCTATGGAAAGGCAAATATTTCAACGAGAAAAAATGTATTACTTACAAATTACTTATGTTCGCAGAGATCTCACTAATTCAGGCTTCTTGTCTTGCAGAACTAATCATTCATTTAACATGGAAAGGAATCGAGGAATTTTAAGAGATTTTGATATTTCATAGCCTCACTCGATACGTCGATTGGATAACGTAAAACATCGGAAACTAATTGCATCTACACCTTCAGACCTTAAATATATAATTGCAACAACATATTTAATTCCATTCTAATAACATGTTTCTAATTATTTATATCTATGCCTAATAAATATATTAATCGAATAAGTTGCTTTACAAAAGAATAAAAGAATCTGAGTATTACAAATCTGAGCATTACATAACGAACATGCATTACATATATAATGTTTTATGTAACAAAAGATGAAGACCAAAAAGATCGTACATAAGTTAAATCCACAATGCGGTCATAGAGATGCAGAAGCGGCAAAAATTCCAAGCAATAATTAACAAAATTCAAACAGGGGAAAGTGAAAATTCATCTCCTTGATGATGATAAGAAACAAGTCTGCCTCATGCACTACAATATCCCAAGCAGCCAGCGATTGGCACGCCAATGACAACGGATGGAACGAATTCCGTGACAGAACTGTGCAAAGACAGTGCACCTACACAGCTTTCGTAACGGCATACTATTAGTACTGGGGCGACACTTGTATCACGGCACTACTAATGCACCGCGCTATAGCACACTGGCTACACGGCCGTGGCAATGACACTATCAGCACACCATAGCTACACGCGTGGTAGTGACGTAAGCTGACATTTACTAATAGGAAAATTGATTCCACAAAAATTATAAGCGAATATGAAAAATTGCTAAACCAAGCAGTTTATTTATTTTGATTCCAAAATAGATACACCGGCACGAAACAGAAATGTAAAAACTCGACATTATTATTCTCTGTAAACTAGCTCAATACGGCGATTTTTTTGATAAAGTCGTTAATTACTTTATCATAAAAATATATACATTTATTTTATATGTATTTTTCTCAATTGATCGTTACAAATTCATGCAGTTGAGGGTTATATTAAATACGACGACAGCATGTCATTTAAGAAATTACATGAGGCGAAGTTAGGGACGCAACAGCATGAATTTGTACTTTGTAAATAATACTGTTCTTATAAATAATATTTTTAGTTTATGACGGGTTGAAAGAAATATATACAACTCTCACAATAACTATACATATACGAAAACGACTATCAAAATAAATATTAATACTCATATGTTGAACATCTAACGGTTCTAATTTGTCTGAAAGCACAGGTACCCCATTACCAAATGTGGCCCTACGTCATTGCTGAAAAGATTCATGAATGGAGCGATGATACGCGTGTCACTATAGTACTGGTGCTGCGTGATTCACACGGTGTGTTATGCTTGTTTGGAACGTGCTGGTAACATGTACTGGTATTTTAGCTAAAGAATCTGGCCGCAGATGGCTACGGATCAGCTGAAACTCCTCGGAAGTAGCAATATAGTGCCGGTATGGTGTCGCCGCCATCTTGCCCTTTGTAATCTGGGACGCTTTTCAGAGCATTATTCGGAATTGAATTTGAACACATAGCTACTTAATCGCGAATTTGTATGTACATAATTATACATGACTGCATAAAAACAATATCATATACTTTTATTACCAATGCGATATAGGAATATAAAACGAAGAACTATTCACTCTTATCAGGAGTAAAAGCAATGTTTGGTACTCAAGGTTCGTTGTAAAATATAATCAAGCAGTTAATATATCAAATCACAGCACATAATAAATCACTGAAAGTATAATGATATGAATAGTCAGAAAAACATATTTATTTGTTAGATGTTTATAAATTCAAATTTGAAAGTCCAAGTCACATTTAATATATTCTTGTTTAACCAGGTGATTTGGTGTTGTTTCAAATAGGCGTGTAGAGCTAGCTGGTACTTCTGTCAATGTAATTTCATTTCTGCTGCAACCTAAGCAAGGTTTCATTAAATCTGGTGGATTTTCCAAATTTTAGAAAGGGATGATGGTAGTAGTAGTTGGTTCCGCTCCAGGTGATAAACATATACAACAAGCAAAGCAACGTATTTAAAAGCAACGGATTTAAAATGTTCAAGATTATATAAATTGAACTATTACACTTTTATAATCCATGTAGCGTTTCTGTTCTTTGTAATTTACAAGGAGTCTTAAGAATGTAACGCCATGTAAAGAAGTATGGAAACAAGGAAAGCAGACCTTAATCTCAGATAAAGTTGTGGCGACCACCGTAGTCGCCTTTGCACCCCGTGGCGCAGGGCGGAAGAGCACACTTAACCCTCGAAGCGAAGAGACTGGAGACATTAAACATATTGAGGATGATTTCTACGAACGTGCCCCCTCCTTTTCGGCATCGAAATGAGGGGGTGACAAGCAGATAAAATGTGAGGGAAAGGAGCCCTCAAGATCAGTATGTTTAGAGTGAGCTTGAAGCTACGTGCCTAGCGTCTCTAGCGTTGACTTTCAATCTGTCTTTGTTGAAATAAATTATTTTGTTATATACTTCCGAGTGTTATTCAACCACACCCACGGGTTTCCCAAAAAGTAAACTTGGATTTGTTGGGTATCGTGGTTACCGACGCGCTGTGGTAAGGGATATGTCATTCAGTTGTAATTTTCTAAACAAGAACAATTCAAATAAATCTGGAGTCGACACATTGGAAGCAAAATTCTTCCAGTGAAAAATGCTGTATGCAGTGCAATAGTAGCTTCACATCGCCTTGATATTCTGCAGAAATTCTTATGCCCTTTTATTCGATTTACTAGAATCGAAACTATGAAACCTATTAGGTGGTATTTCTGCAACTGCTACCACAAACACACACACACACACACACAAAATCCATCAAGATTGAAGACACTGTGTATGTATTGGAGAATGCGTACAAAAAGAAAGGACTATTACATAAATAAATTGGAGAATTCCACTTATAATTGATAATTAGATTATAAACATTTATATGATTTTATCAGAAATTTATATACGTCAAAATTGCAGCACTCAGGTGTGTAAACATCATTTTGCGATCTCATTTCATTTTGGCAGTTATACTTATATATAAGCATCCATTTAGGCATAAAGCTTAATAATCTTTCAACTATAAAATAATTATGAAACATTAGACGTTTTGCTGCCGTTGGTCTATTTTATCATCTTCGGAACCTGTGAAGCAGCTAGAACTATAATAACAAAGTGCTTTATATCTTTGCTCATTGTTTCCAAAGAAAATATTAAATATGAATAATAATGTTCATTTTATTATAAATGTATGAGTAAAGTTCAATCTACATAAATAAATATATTCAAGCTTAATTTATTTAATTTTTGTCATTTAGCGTTACAAAATATATTAGAAAATATAATATAGTATATATATAAAAATATATTTTACTTTAGTTTTTTTTATATTTTAAATATTTTATATTATCATATTAAACGTTTAGAAAAAGTAACAACATTTTGATTAGTAGGAATAATTTTTCCTTAATTAGTTAACATGTCGGTTCATTTTAAGGAGACGGTATTTAATTTTTCAAAGTAAGTTTCGACTTTAAATTGTTCATTAATTTCTCTAATTTCATTGCTTCTCGTAGATCACCGCTAATTTTCAACTTTCCCACTACGGCTTCGTCGATGCAAGTTTTAATTCTCCGAAAGATATATAATATTATGTTATTAGTAAAATTATTTTGCATTTCTAATTAATTTGAACATAAGAAATATATTTTTTAAATGAGAAAGCACTGCGAGAAAGTTTTGAGAATCCATTTTTAATGTTGTACCTAGTGGTTGACTAGGTTCTCCTCTCCCTGCCGCACCTTTCTACCATTTTTAAGATTCAAAAACCATGTACCATGTTCGTCACCATTAAAATTTATGAAATTTACATAGTGTAAATTTTTGCAAAAGTGATGTTAATTAACTCTTGAATTATGGTTGCTCGGACAATTAATCAGACTGATCTATGATGTGCTGTAATGTAGGAAGACCAATAAATTTTTTTTAACATAATGAACAATATAGTATTTGAGCTTACAGTTCTGTTAACAAACTCGCTGTGTAAATTAGTTTGGATGACAATTAATATTTGCATGATCTTTTCCTCTGATTTATCTGTATAATTTGTTTGTTCTTTTCAATTGTCATATATAATTATCCAAATCTATATGTTCCAAATTCTCCTCTAGGAAGGAATCAGACAACAATTTATCTTATCAATAATATTTATATTCTATAGAATAAATTGATTTGTTTACTAAAATATATATTATACATTCATGTATTAATTGTAAACCTTTAGTTAATTATTCACACCTGGATTATATGCATAATGGGTAAAATCTGACATTCCTTCAGTTTTTTAATATTGCCTCATCCATTAAAGATTAAGTAGTAACAGATTTACTGTCTTTGTAAAACAAAAGCGTACATTGCATCACACATTATTTTTAGCTTCCCACTATAATTTTGTGATTCTAAACCAACGAACATATCCATTGCAGCCATATGTATACCTGAAACAACGCGTGCGTAAGGCAATCTCAAATTGGGAGAATTATTTTCCTTAACAATGAAGTTAGAAATATATATAATTAGTGCAGTCTTTGACAGGAGTGCATTCACAGCAATACCATCATTTTCATATTTATCGGCCCTTCCAAGAGCACACATTAACATTCCGAACTTGGATATTATATAATCGACACGAGTTTGAAACCATATTCGTTTAATTTTTATACTTAATGGTGGGCTGACATTTATTATATGAGGATTTGTGCCTTTCTTTAAACATGGTAAGGATAGTTTGGATCTGAAAAAAAGTGTAGTGTCATATGGGAGAATATTATTTCTACACCTAAAACAGAACTTTTTTAATTACATTAGAAATGTTCCTCTAGAATTGATATTATTCACAAGGACATAATTTTTTATACTTATGGATTCTATGCCTGGTAGATGTAATAACGCTAACATTATTATCCCTTTCAGTACAGAGTTGTGCGGCAAATGGTTTTGTGAGAACCTATATGTAGCACCCGTTGTTGCCAGACCGGTGAAGTCATCTCTGTGAAAACTGCTCAAGCTGTTCGCAATTCTGTTTCAGCACAGATTGAAGAGATGACGAAACGAGTCAATACATTCCTACGGATGGATGTTTCCATTAAAAATAACGTATAAGTTACCGATGGATGGTGTTGCCTGCGGTCGGTAACTCACGATATATCGACAGTAGATAATGATTGCGGTCGATAACTTATGACATAATAACGGATGGTATTGTCAATAGTCGGGAATTCAAGAACTATCGAAGAATGGCATTGCCAGCTATCGGTAATCCTTCTCTTACTTGGCTTAACTTAATCTAACAACCTCTAAACTTAATTTAAACCAAGTTAACCTCAATTACACCTAATCTGACTTAACCTGCCTGCACTCAAATCTAACTCAACCTAAAACAATCTAACATTATCTTCTTTAAACCTAAACAAAACGAACCTACGCTTTCTTAAATCTAACCCAACATAACCGAGCAACCTACAAACAATCCCAAACGTATCTCAACCTAACCTAACCTAGCGTAACCTAACTAAATCTAACACAATCACACTTTCATCTTGGGACGGAAGCAGCCTCCGCAACATTCCCAGGGATGAGGCTATGCAGTAAGCTTTCCGCAGTTACGGAGTGGCAGAGATCCGCTCCGATTGAACGTTTATTCACGTAATATAATATAATAATCGGCGAGTTCAATCGGAGCGGGTCCGCATTGAATACAGGAACGCCTTCGACTAAATGAAAACAACCAATCGGAAAAGAATAAAACATTACAAACAAATCGTACGGAAGTCAGATAATTCGACGCATATCCAATATACATCTAACTAAAACGTAATTCGAAAAATACAAAGGATAAGTGGAAATATTCTCCAATATTTGACATATACAAATCAACGGATGCAAGGGAGAACACTCAATCTCGGGGTGGCGAGACCGGGGCACCATCATGAAGTAATCGTACAACGCCGGTTCCGGTATGGTGCAGAGAGAAAATGTGGAGGATAGAGAACATAAAATAACAAGAACGTAACTAAAGAGAAAGAAAAAGATCTGTGAAAACATTGCATTTATTAAGAGGAAAACCTACGAATATCAAACAACAGATTATATACCATACCGTCAGGGCAAGGTATAACGAAATAGACGATATCGTGAGAGAAAATAAAAATATCGAGAAACTTAAAAAGAAAATAATACTTTAGACTGAACGAATCAATATCACTGATTCCGGCAAGCTTAATGAAAAACGCGACAACGAATCGGATAGAGTATAAGATAGATGCTGGTCGCGTTTCAAGTGGCGCTGTGTTCCTCGCCCGCATCAGGGCAGGCAGTAGGATGGTGGTGGGCCTGCCCCCCCCCCCAACCTCCACCACCGGCCTAAGCGAGGCTGCTGTGCATATGCTGATGAAAGGTGCTGCTGGCTCGTGATTCGGAATCAGCCCCGTCGGGTCCTGGCAGAAGATTAATTGTTGGGCAGGCGGTTCGGAGCCCCCTGTTGATGACACCAAAGGATAGGAAAATATAAAAGAGGAAAAGAAAGCCTCGGAAAACACAGGCACGAAAGGAGAAGCATCAGGAGCCGAAGTAAGGGAAGCAAAGGAAAGGGCAGAATAATGGTAAAGCTACCAATAAGATTAACGTCCATACTTTCAAATAGAAGAATAGGCAGCCACACATTAGACGTAATGATAAATATTATGAGCGAGGATAGGACGAAGGTAATGATATATTAGAAAACATTAATGGGAAACATCAGGTATATAAAAAAAACCTGAGACCGAACACTAGATCGAACTAGTGGCGAACGGTATAGAGGAACGACAAAAATACAAATAGATGAGGCAAGAAAATCGAGAGAGGGTGATATAATCCTAGAATTTAACAAGAAAACAGGTATATAGAACGTAATAAAGGAGATAAAAGGAACTCTAGAAACAGAATTCGAAGAAAAACATACAAGTGCTAGTATAATTCTCCAATTAAGGGACATATACCCGTTAGGTGACCAGAGAAGAAATGAATGATTACATAAACCGAACACTGAAAATAATCGAAGGAAAGGATAGCGGTATAAACGTCAAGTTGCTAAAACAAACGTGGAGAGGCAACCGAATCGTGTTAGTTGAATTTGGACAGGAATACAGTAAAGAGATGGAGAAGATCAGACGACTCAAAATACCATTAACACCTTGTCTCTGCAAAGTGCTACCGAGAATCGAGAGATGCTTCAAATGCCATAAACTGGGACGTATCGGCAGAAATTGCGAAGAAGTCAAAGATAATAAGGGAATCTACAGAAGATGCGGATCTCAGATTTATACGATGATCGGTTGCATCGCGAATAAACCGAAATGTATCATCTGCAGCGAGGTAGGAAGAAAGAATCCGCACATCAGACACGTTACCGGAGCTTTAATTGTCCGGCCAACAGAAAGGCGTTGATAGAAATGAACGAGAAACGAATATGGAATTGAAAGTCCTACAAATCGATCTGAACAGATGCTGAATCGCGCAAGATATCATGCAGCAAATGCGAATGATTCAAGAGACAGACGTGGTGATAATATTGGATGCACACAAGATGGAAGAATACTGACTGCAAGACGAGAACGGTGAAACTGCGATATGGATAACCGGCGTTAATCGAAAATGTTTCACATAAGGCACCACATACTCATCGACCGGAATCGCTCATGCAATGGTCGAAGGAACGAAAGCTATAACCTGCTACTTCTCGCCAAACAGGAACGGAAAGAAATCGAAGAATATATAAACTAAACTGAGGTTAACATGGAAAAGGAAGAGAAAACAAATAGAATAATAATCACGGGGGACCTGATCGAAAAAATCGGTAATCTGGGATAGTAAGAAGAACAACCATAGAGTGGAAAAGATCATTAAAATGACTGTAAAAAACGATCTAATCGCGACGAATCCGAAAGAAGACTATACATAGTTTAAGAACCGAAGAAAATAAAAAATAGACATAAGTTTGATAGGAGATTGCATGTACGCTAAGCTGCGTAAAGCAGAAGTGTTTGAGGTATTTCCAGCGTCGGACAATCAATACGTACTACATACCTTCTAAAGTACGAATTATAAGAATAACGAAGAGGGATTTGCAAGCCTCGATGGAGAAAAAGCGAATTGAATGATTTATTTTTAAGTAACTAAAATATATGGTAAGTTTAATTATATAAACCAATTTCAAATATTTAATTAAAACATTATAAAATGATATGAAATTAGATAGGATTTTAGATGTAATGGACTATCTTAAGGGGATATTGTATTTAGAAATAACTAAAATATAAAATGTGTATTAATATTTATACCAATTTGAAATATTTACTAGAAAAATCATGAAAGCATGTGGTCTAGCGAGTGGGGGATTAAGGGATCGTTGCGAGGAGCATGCGGCCCAGCGAGTGGGGACTCGCGTCTCCTGGTGGGATTAGTGGCGCGTCTTTCGCGTTTAACTTATGAAACAGTATAATGAAGTAGTATAGCATGAACTTACAATTACGTGTGTGTTATTCGTGTCTTGCATTCTCAACGTGTGTAACTTCGATATATGAATTCTTATATGCAGGAATACATTAGTCCGGATATAGTATATATATGTATATAAGAGGCTCAAAAGTAGAATACAGGTTCTGTTAAAGTCATCTCCCTGAATTGGAATAGTTCCCATCGAGGTTATGGGCTGCAACTGTCCCTTTCAGCAAGACGAAGTCACCCGTGCGAGGTAGACAAGGGTGTTTGTCTTTGGTGCGAGCGAGGCAGATATACTCATTAGTGGGAGTGAGACAGTAGTGCTTGTCGTTGAGATTGAAACAGCGATGCCAGAGCGAAACAGAGATTGAATCGCGATGTTGCATCTCAATTCAGTGTTTAATGTAAGGTGTAATAATCAATTCAAAGCGTTATGTTTGTCTCTTCTACACTTCAAAAGAATGTGAGCACTACTCTCCCTTATAGAGGAATGGCATTATAAGATGTATACTTTTCGATGCAATAGAGTCCTATTGCATCATTCAATGCGAAGTCGCATCTCATTTCAATGCCGCATGATAAGATGTAATATTCAATGTAACGCGTTATGTGTATCTCGTCTACACATCAATAGAATGTGAACCATGCACTTCCTTCCTAAGGGATAGTATTTCTAAATGTGTACCTGACGAAGCAATAAGGTTCCAGTATTTCATTCATCGCGATGTCGGATCTCATTTCAAAGTTTGTAGACGAGATGTAGTATTCATCGCAACGCGTTACGATTATCTTCTTTTACACTTCAGATGCATGTGAATATCTACACTTCCTTGCAAAATAATTGCGTTTCTAGATGTCAACGTGTCGAAGCAATGGGGTTGTAATGTTCAATGCAACGCGTTTTGTACATCTGCATCTACTGTCAGGTCCGGCGAAATAACTTTCCGTTTATCCGGAAGATTCACGACACTAGCCTTTTTGTTTGAGATTTGGTCTGCGGAAACGCGATACGACCGGGTCCGACTAATTCAGCTTACGCGGTAGGGGCAAAACACCTGCGATTCGCGGATAATAGTAGTAGTAAATCCTACCTTTCGCTGGTGTCGTATTCGATACCATGGTAGTACTTTCGCCGTGGATCGTTGGCTGTTATCGAAGTAGATGTTGGCCTGTTGATGGAGGCTGATATATCAGCTTCCAGTGATGCTGGAAACAGCGGCTCGGATGCGAAGCGGATGCATCAGGGACCGTGGATAACGCAGCAATCTCTGCTGCGGAAACAGGAAACTTCGGAGATCTGCGGCTGAAGCGGTGCGAAGAAGACATGTCGGTGGTATATGGGGACCCGGGGTACGTTACCCACGTACGGGAATGAAGGAAATTTTTCCTACCAGCGCGTTGTGTGCTTCGCGAACCGGGATCACGTCCCATTCACCAAGTTTTTCTGTACTAACAGACAATGCTCGGAAGGATATGCGGCGGTCCGCTCTATCGCAACTCTGCAATGCAGAGTTCTATACCCATTCGAGCTGATGGAAAGCAACCCAGCAGTATGGAAGAGACACGTGGAAGCATTCGTACTTAAGCATTGTATTAAACGCGAGAAATAGTATTTAGATATACTAGATTTACGAACTAGTAGATATGGGAATGAACTTGTAAACATTGATGTGGCTAATGGCTCGAGCATATGAAATGGTACTGGAGGACTCAACTCCTCGGAGTGTAATCTCGATGTAATCTGACTCTCTGGAGTCGCGTCTCAGACCTCCTCGGTTCGCGATGCGCTTCGGTCGCGGTCGCTCGTAGTGGGGACCGCGTGGTACAGCGAGTGGGGACTCGCGGCTCGTGGTGGCGCTAACTGCGCATGTCGCTGGCGCAGGTGTGCCTTAATATCTAATCTTATACATACCGACATAGAATTACGTGTGTGTTGAAGTGTGATACAATATGTGTCATGAGTACTTACATCTGGGAGTACAATAAAAGTGGATAGATATAACACTAGAAATAATATATAGGTCTTGGCAATGTAGGTTCCTTGAACTGGAACAGTTTCCATTCCAGTGATGAGCTGCGTCTTCATACATCTGGACAGAGACCTCTATGCAATGGAGGCGTGGATACTCGTGGCTGGGGCGAGAATGTGATGCGTATAGGAGCGAGTGGGACAGAGCTGTTCTTTGGTGCGAGCGAGACAGAGCTGCTCGTTGGAAGAAGCGAGACGGCGATACTTATTGGCGCGAATGAGACAGAGGTGCCCGTTGATGCGAGCGAGACAGCGGCGCGTATTAGCGCGAGCAAGACAGACGTGCTCGTAGGTGCGAAAGAGCGCGTGCACCTGTGGGCGCGCGATCACTGCTAGTTGCTGGATCTGCAGGCGTGCAGCAGGTTGCTTGCGTGCAGGGATTGATGCTGAAGGCGGCGAAGAGGCTGATGGGTGGCAGGCGCTACGTCTGATGTCACACTACACTTCGGAAGAATGTAAATTCTAAAAATAGAGTTCTAATACTACATTTGTGGCGATGACGCATTTGATTTCAATGTTTCATGATAAGTTGCAATGCTCGATGCAACGCGCTTTTGTATCTACATCTACACGTCAAAAGAATGTATATCCCAACTTTCCTTGCTACGGAATAGCGTTTCTAGATGTCTACGTGACGAAGCAATAGAGTTCTGCTTCAGAGAACGCGATATCGCTTTTCGTTCCTATGTCTCATGATAAGATGTAGTATTCAATGCAACTCGTTATGTAGATCTCGTTTACAACTCAAAAGAATGTAAATCCCTCACTTCCTTGCAACGGAATAGCGTTTCTATATGTGTAAGTATCGAAGTAAAACATTCCTAATTTTTCATAAAACGCGATATTGCATCTCATATCTATGTCTCATGATATGATGTAATACCAATGGAATAGCGTCTCTAGATGGCTACGGGTGGAAGCAATATAGATCTAATACTTCATAAAATGCAATAGCGTAACTCATTTATTTTTTTCACGATAAGATGTAATATTCAACGCAACGCCTTACGTATATCTCGTCAACACTTCAAAAGAATGTAAAGCCCACAATTCCTTGTTATGGAATAGCGTTTCTGGATATCTACATATCGTAGCAACAGAGTTCAAATGCTTCATAATACACGATATCGCATCTCGTTTCTACGTTTCGTGACAAGATGTGATGGAAAGACTGGATTGCTTCGATACGTAGACATCTAGAGACGCTATTCTCTAGTAAGGAAGTGTGGGATTTATGTTATTTAGAAGTGTTGACGTGGTATACATGACGCGTTGCATTGAATATTACATTTTATCATGAAACATAGAAATGAGATGCGATACTGCGTTTTATGCAGCATTGGAACACTATTGCTTCGATGCATGGGAATCTAGAAACACTATTCCCTCGCAACGAAGTGTGGGATTTATATTCTCCTGATGTAGTGACGAGATATACATAAAACGTTGCATTGAATTACATCTTATCATGAAACGTAGAAATGGGATACGATATCGCGTTTTATGAAACATTAGAACTATATTGCATCGATACGTAGACATCTAGAAACGCTCTTCCGTTGCAAGGAACTGTTGAACTTCCATTTTTTTGAAGTGCTGACGTGATATACATAACGCGCTGCATTGATTATTACATCTTATCATGAGACATAGAAATGAGTTGCAATATCGCATATTATGAAGCACTAGAACTCTATTGCATCCATACGTAGACATATAGAAACGCTATTCTGTCGCAAGGAACTGTTGAACTTCCATTCCTGTGAAGTGTTGACGAGATATGTATAACGCGTTGCATTGATATTACATATTATCATGAGACAAAGAAATGAGATGCTATTTCGCACTTTATGAAGCATTAGAGCTACAATGCATCGATATGTATACATGTACAAATGCTGTCCCGCACCAAGGAAGTGTGGCATTTACTGCCTTTTGAAGTATTGACGGGATATACATATCGCGTTGCACTGAATTACATCATATCATGAAATATAGAAATGACATGCGATATGGCGTTCTATCATGCTTTAGAACACTATTGCTTCGATATGTGAACATCTAGAGACGATATTCCCTAGCAAGGAAGTGTGGGATTTGCATTCATTTGAAGTGTTGACATGATATACATATCGCGTTGCATTGCATTTTATGTTATCACGTAACATGGAAAAGAGATGCGATGTCGCGTTATATGATGCACTACAACTCTATTGCATCGATTCGTAGACATCTAGAGACGCCATTCCGCTGCAAGGTAGTGTGGCAGTTACATTCTTTGTAAGTGTTGACGAGATATACATAACGCGTTGCATTGAATATTACATCTCATCATGATACATACAGATCAGATGGTATGTCGCGTTTTATGAATGACTAGAACTGTATTGCTTCGATGTATAGAAATCTAGATTCGCTATTCAGTAGCAAGGTAGTATGAGCTTTACATTCTTTTGATGTATTGAGGAGATATAGCAACGCGTTGCATTGATATTATATCTTATCGTGAGAAATGGAAATGTTATACGACATCGCGTTTTATGAAACATTGGAACTGGATTGCTTCGATACGTAGACATTTAGAAATGTGATTCTGTCGAAAGAAAGTGTCGCATTTACATTCGTTTGAATTGTATACGAGGTATACATAGCACTTCGGAATGAATATTATATCTTATCACGAACATAGAAATGAGATGCGATATCGTGTTTTAAGCAGCATTAGAACTCTCTTGCTTCGATACGTAGATATCTGGAAACGCAATTTCATAGCAAGGAAGTGTTGCACATACATTCTTTTGAAGTGTAGACGATGAATACATAACACATCGCAATGAATATTGTATCTTATCATGAAACATAAAAGTGAAATGCGATATCGCGTTTTAAGAAGCATTAGAACTCTATTGCTTCGATACGCAGACATCTGGAAGCGCTATTTCCTAGCAAGGAAGTGCCACATTTACATTCATTTGTAGTGTAGACGAGGAATACATAAACACATACATTCTAAAAATGTTGAGAGGGCGAACAGATAATGACTCGTCGTGTAAGCCATTTGTACCACGTAAATTTCGGCGTGTAATACCACTAGCATTTTCAGATAGTTACAGTTCATCTAGTGGTTCACTAAAAAATACTGAAACAAGTGATCCAAGTCATTGGTTTGATCGGTGATGCAACCAGCCAAACATTATACCTTTTTCAAGTGCCCGTGGTACCAAACTCGCTCATGAACGAATGCAAAATTATAGCACAGTGGAAGATTTTTACGCCCTTTATGTGACGGTTAAACTATTTCAACATATAAGCGAACAAACAAATATTTATGCGACACAAAGTACAATCGCTTCCAAACATGTTGAAAAGTAGGTGCCAACAGATGAGGACGAAATAAAGAAGTTTTTTGGAGTGGTTTTGTGAATGATTTTGGTAATGCTCCGATCTTTGTATCTGTATTGGTTTAAGGATCCATTGTTTATTCAAACATTCCCGCGGAAAGTTATGAGTAAAAACAGATTTCAAATTCAGTTGAGAATGTTGCATATTGTCGACAATACAAAAGTGGATGCTTCCAATCGTCTCTCAAAGGTTGAATTTTTAATGAAAGAATTAAATATAAATTTTAAGAAGTATTGTGATCCAGTTGAAATATTATGCATCGACGAGACAGTAATACCATTCCGTGGACGGATCATATTCAGACAGTACATGAAACAAAAAAAGCATAGATATGGGATAAAAATACTTTGAAGCAGCTGCGCTGCTTCGGTTTGCTGTGTTGTAAAGATGTAGGAAGAAAGAAGGAAGGAGAAGAGAGGGGAAGAACGTTTCGTCCTGGGCCTGCTAGTGGACTCATCAGTAAGGCTACCTAGCAGGCTCTGCCTTAGACGCTGGGATATTAGGGACAGTTCAGAACTTCTATATACTGGAAAGGATGTGTCATCGGCTACATTCAGGAAAGTGTAAACGGTGCTGTCCCTCTAGTGGCGAGTGCCGCCACATCTTAAATTGTGCTGTGATAATCATTGCACATATAATCTTTGCATTTACACCGGCAAATCATTGGATAAAAAAATACAACACCCACAAATGTTGTCATGAATTTATGTGAAAATGTGTTTCACAAAGGCCATACTTTATACACGGATAATTATTATACGGGTGTGGATTTATCAAACAAACTCATAACAAAAAATACGCATTTGGTTGGTATTCTTCCACCAAATCGAAGAGGCAATCCAAATAGAGCTGTGACAGGCAAACTGCGACGCGGAGAAGTCATTGCTCAAGACAACAGTAGAGAGATTACAATCAAGAAATGGAAAGACAAGAGGGATGTTTTAGTTCTTTCGATCAAGCATTCTGACGAAATGAAATCCGTAATAACAAGAACAGGGGTATCCTGCAAACCAAAAATTATTATTGATTATAATAAAGGTAAAATAGCGATTGATCTGTCTGATCAAATGGGTGCTTACAGCAGTACACTTAGAAGGTTACTAAAATGGTATAGAAAATTGGCATTCGACCTTCTTTTGAATATTGCAATGCGTTACATATGTTCCAAAATGTAACAGGAAGAAAGATGTCAATTACAACATTTCGAAACCAATTGGTAAATGTTCTCACACGACGTTCACATTAGAAGACTCCAATTAGGGCCGATACAAGTAGACGAATTCACAAATTTCATTAGAAGGAAGGAAAGGCGCATGAAGTACGAAAATATTGTGTTGAGTGTTACAGCATAAGCACAAAAATGTTCGGACGCCAGTTAGCGAGGAAAATGACAAAGAAATTTACTATATACTGTAATATGTGCAAATCACAGCCACATCTTTGTTTAACATGTTTTAATAAACTTCATTAAATTTTGGCAAAAATATTTAATTGCTATTAATAATTTAACCCTTTACAATGTCAGTCTCATGCACCGATGTCGATCAAACAAGAAGTTCGCTGTCAGTCCTTAGAATCCACGTTGTCCAAACGAAAAGTTGATTGTTAGTCCCCAGGGACTTACGCCGCCTGAACGGGAAGTTCACTGTCAGTCCCTGGGGCTGACGTAGCACTCTACGTGTTAAATCCGGTAAAAATATTGTAATTGACAAAATCATGATTCCAAAGCGGCATAAATATAGTATAAAACTTTGTAAACTGTGCCTTCTGGAAGGATACACACATAACATTCTTATTTACGCCGGAAATAATGCAACCAGATTAGCGAAAACACATGAGCATGATGTATTTATGACGTTGGAGGATGAATTATTATTTGAGAGCCGCGTATTATACGTAAATAGTTCATATACTTGTGTCCCTTTGGCCGAGAATCTTCTGCAAAAAATAACATTTATTTATGGTAAAGTTAAAATTAATAAAAAATTTCTTCCACTGCAGGCCAAACGGAAACTGCAGCGGAGTGGCTTTATGTATTTTCAAAATCGGAGAGGCTTTAAATTTTTAAAGTGACCGGATAAGAGGCCGGTATGCATGCTAGCCACTTCTGAAAACCACAAATGTGTTATTTTCCAGATTAGTAAAATTAAGTTAAAGCCGGACGCAGTGTTCCTTTATAACAAAATTACGAAGGGGTTTGACCATCCGACCAGATGTCTTCTTATCACAGTTGATTACGCAGAACAGTAAAGTGGTATAGAAAAATAGTTATCGAATTAGTATGCGGGGCTTCTCTCGTCAATGCCTGTTATATACATAGAAAATGAAGTACCAAAGATATGAAAATATTAAACTTCTGCGAAAAAATTATTGATTATCTCCTTAGTATAGTGGATCATCACGGTGAACAAACGTCATCTGAAACTGAAGCAGTGCCCAAGAAACGTACACATTTTCTGCGGTCATTCCAAGAACGTGCGAGAAAAACGAGATAGCGATGTAAAGAATGTTATAAATGTATGTCTAGAATAAATGGTAGCCAGTATGCCACGAATAAGGCGATAAGAGTTGAAGCCTGTTTTAACCGATGTAAGGGCCATCCAGAATTATACTTAACATGTTTTGAAAAATTAGATAAAAATATTAAATAATTATGCTAGGTTTATAGTATTGAATTGTTATGTTTTAAATATTGAATGTCTGTTTATAATACTGAGAATTGAAAAATAATACTATTTTGTACTATCTACTTTGTGAAATATGAGTTCGACCCATCGTGATGCACGCCGGCCCACGAAATAGACACGTGTGACCCACCTGTGGTGCAGGCCGGCGTCAACGTGCTAAACGTAGAAATTATATGTGCCATAACATTGCGTGGAGCAGTAGCTCACTACAGTTTTGACAAGCAGACAATATGAAACCCCAGCCCGGTGCGAGGAACAGTCGAACTTACATTCGTTTGAAGTGTCGAAGTATGTAAGGATAATGCGATACATAGAGCATTACAACATTCTTGCTTTCGAACGTTGAAATGAGACACTTCACCACAGAGCATGTAGCATTAGGACTCTATTGCTTATATACGTAGCACTATGAAACGCCATCCCGATGCATTTATCTGTAAAATTCGCATTCTTTTGATCTGTAGAAACAGATCAACAAAATGCAAAGCGTACAAATTTAGAGCTAACTCACTTTGAATCGTGGAAATGGTTTACACCATCGCATTGCAAGGAGAAATAGAACACCATTGCTTTGACACACGGACACTTTAAACCGCCATCCTGTTGCATGGAACTGCATAATTCACATTCATTTCAAGAGCTCCAGCAAATAAGCATAGTGCTATGCATAGAAGATTATAGCTTACTTTCTTCGAAATGTTGAAATGAAATGCACTATCACATTGCATGCAGCCTTAGAACACCATTGCTTTTGACCAGCAGACACTACGAAGCACCATACCGTGCATGGAACTGTCGAATTCACATTATTTTGATGTGTAGAAGAGGACAAGCATAATGATATGCTTAGAAGATTACAGCTTACTTACTTTGAACCATTGAAATGAGATACGCCATCGCAATGCATGGAGTACTAGAACTCCAATGTGTTAACACGAGGGCACCGTGAAGCGCCATCCCGTTTGAAGGAACTGCAGAGTTCACATCCCTTTGATTTGTAGTAGCATACAAGCTTAATGTTATTGAAGGATAATTAAATTATCTTAATTTAAAAGTTAATGAATAATTCTTGTTTCAAATGTTATGTACCTGGAATATTCCAGATTGCGAGCGATACCGAGTGTACGGAATAAATGAGTTTTTCGTGTGAATATTTTAAAACGATGAAGCTGTTGTTCATTAGCATTCTTTGGAGTTATATCTCAGTTGAGAAGAACTGTTTAATGATATACAAAATCTTGTAGTTGTCTTTAGTTAGTAAGTTTCCTACAATTTGTGGACCTCAGGCGTGGTAATTATCAAGAGGACATTCTAGAATTAAATCGGATACGTTCTAAAGATTGGAATATTATCGAGTATTTGAAGACAGGACGTTGGAGAAAATTCCTTGAAGGTCTAGAACGTTCGAGAAGTTATTCATGCGACGTGAGTGCAGTTTGGAGAGATAGTGCGAGAACGAAAATTAAACTTTTGTGTAGAGACAATTCGAGTTTATACGCGAGTATCGAGTGAAAATTTTCACAATGAAAGATTTGAGTAAAATCACAGATACTGCGCTAAAAGAGATATTAATGGAGCATAAACAACCTTCTGCTGGTTCCGCAGCTAAATTAATTTCCCGTTTGATGGATGTTGACTCAGACGGAACGTGGATAAATGACAAGCTAAAAGAAGTTCATGAAAAAAATGAGGATCGTGTGTTGATGTATCATCAAACGTGCAATCAGCAATGAATCTACTGCAACGAGAAATTGATTTCTTTTTAAAAGAAGAAGAATTAGCACAAGGTGAGTTAGCCACGTTGCGCATTAAGTTAGATGCGATGCGAATTCATTCAATTACAGGTTGAGCAACATTTGGAAAATGAGCAGCGAAGATCGACGCGTAATTTTCGAAGTGAACAATATGATGTTGATAGTGGCGGTGACAATCTCTTGGCATTGAATAATGGCAATGAATGCAGTGTTTTATCTCAATTTAGTTAGCCGCGAACGAATATTTCGGCAGTTTCAAATTTACTTCGTAAATTTTATGGTAAATCTAGTGATAGTGAAATTTGGAGGAAGCAGATCAAATTATTGAAGACGATATATAAATTGGAAGATGACATTGCACGATTACTTATCGGTATGCGACTGAAGGGAAAAGCACTTGAATGGTTTCATCCTAAACCAGAATATATAACTATGCCATTCAACCGACGCAGGAAGAATTAAAAGTTACGTTTTATCATTCACAAAGCAAAATTGAAATAAGCAAGGAATTTAACGGGCGATTATGGAAGAGGAACGAGACATTTCATGAATATTTTCACGAGAAGATGATTCTTCGAAGTCGAGTACCAATCAACGACCATGAAATGCTTGAATACCTGATTGACGGCATCCCCAATGAAATGCTCCAGAACCAGGCCCGTATTCAACAGTTTACAACAACCGATCAACTTTCGATAACGTTTGAAAAGGTAATTCTTCGAGATCAAAGTTTGTTGGGTGTGCAGATGTCAACAAAGTTTGAGAAGTGTGAAGACAGTTTCGATAGAAATGAACGAAAGGAGGTAGTCAATGTGGGTGAGATAAGCGAGTTTACCGGTAATATTGTACGATGTTATAGTTGTGGTGGGCACGATCATATTAGCGTGAATTGTCTGACGAAAGATCGTGGTGTAAAATATTTTATATGTCAAGAACGTGTACATATTGCGTCAAATGTCCCAAGAAATTTAAAGCGAGTGAAAGGAGCTGCGTGACATTAGGAGTATCGTACCGAAATTATCTCAAAAATGTTTTACTTAACGGATGCGAAAATCAAAGCATTAATGGATTCAGGAAGTGATTTTAGTTTAATTCGCGCAGACGAGTATATTAAGCTTGGTTCTCCGCAATTACGATGCAATGAATTACTTTTCAAAGGTTCAAGGAATAATACAACATTAGGTGAGTTTCAAGCAGAAATTACCGCAGATGGACACTCATATCCGATTTGTATACAAGTAATCTCTGATACCATTGATCGACACAAGCTGTTAATAGGAACGAATTTCTTAAATGTAACCGATGTCAGCATTAAAGGTGCTAAAGTAAACATTCGTCCATTACCGAAAGTAACGCGCGAAATTGTTGAAAGAGAAAATATTATATCGGAAATATTTAAAATAGATGTAACGAGTGACGTGTTATAAGTAAATCAAGTTGATGTGACTCATGTATTAGATCCTAATTAGTGAGTGACGATAGAATATCTTGTTAGTAATTACAAACCAAGCAAAACCTTTGAACGTGAAATTGCAATGAATTTAATATTGAAAGGCGATATCTGTATATTAATCGGCGATACAATTGCCAGCGTTGCAAAAAGAGATTGTTAATGCGCAGATAGAACAGTGGATAGCGGCTGGAGTCGCTCAGTTATCTACTTCTGATTATGCGAGTCCGGTTGTTCTCGTTCGGAAGAAAAATGATTCGTTTAGATTATGTGTGGATTATCGACAAATTAAGAAGGAGATTCTTAAAGATAGGTATACGTTACAATTGATTGAAGATCAATTAGATTTGTCACAAGTCGCGCGCATTTTCAGTACTCTTGACTTGAAAAACGGTTTCTTTCACGTGCGATAGGATAAAGCAAGTCGAAAGTATACAGCATTTATTGCACCAGATGATCACTATGAATTTTTACGAGACCCTTTTGATTCATGTAATTCTCCAGCAGTTTTTCAAAGATTTATAAATACCATATTTAGAGATCTTATTTGAGAGAGAATAGTTTTAGCATACATAGATGATTCGATTATTTCATGAAATGATATTGAAAGTGGGATCAAAAATCTTGAAAGGCTTTGAATTATAGCGAGCGGAGCAGGCTTAATATTTTGTTGGGAAAAGTGTTGTTTTTTGCAAACTTTTGTCGAATTCCTCGGGAATGTAATCAACAATGGTTATGTTCGCCCCTCACTAAAACTGATACAGTCCGACGATTTCCAGAGCCGACAAATGTCAAACAAATACAAAGTTTTCTTGGACTTATCTGGTATTTTCGTAAATTTATTCATGAATACCCTGTAATTGCGCGACCTTTATCTAACCTTCTGCAAGCGAATGTTAATTCTGTTTTCGAACGTCTGAAATGGAAGCATTCATATGACTTAAACTTTTAGTGAGTGAGAAACCAATGGTGAATATGTATCAAATAGAAGTAGAGATGGAGTTGCATACAGATGCTTCTGCGTTAGGGTACGGAGCGATTTTATTTCAAAGAATAACGAAGATCAACCTTTTCAGCCTGTATATTATTTTCTAGTGGTAGGACAACTTCTGCTGAATCTAAATACAGTAGCTATAAACTTGAAGTTTTAGCAATGGCAAAAGCATTGAAGAAATTAGGAGTTCATTTATTAGGAATTTCGTTTGTTATTGTTACTGATTGCCGAGCTTTTACTCTTACAATAAATAAGAAATATCTTTGTGTGTGAGTTTCGTGATGGGCATTATCGTTAGGAGAATTTGATTACCGGATAGAGCCTCGTCCAGGAAACAACATGATACATGTAGATGCGCTTAGTAGAAATCCTCCTCCTACAAATTTCCTAATTGGTGAATCTGATGCAAGTCTTACAGCACGTTTGTATAAAACACAGGAAGAATATGAGACTGTAATGAAACTTCGAGATTTGGTACTACAAAACAAGACGAATGATTATGTTCTACGGGGAAATTTTCGGTACAGAAAGTCTGGAGGTTCAACTAGTAGTGTCATGTCGGATGCAGATACATGAAATAAGGCAATACGGAAATAAGGAAAAAGTCAAGACTGAAGCTATCGTACGTAAAGGTTATTGGATTCCAAGTCTTCGGCAGCAAGTTGGAAAGGTGGTAAGAAATTGTGTTGCATGCATCTTAGCCGAAAGGATACAGGGAAAGTAGGAGTGTAATTTAAATACGATTGAAAAGTGAAGTATTCCCTTTGATACATTTCATATCGATCATCTTGAATCACCGCCATCAACAAAAAAAAAAGGTATCAGTACATATTTGTAGTGGTAGATGCTTTTACAAAATTTACATGGCTCTATGCTACAAGATCTACTACTATAGCTGAAGTTTTGTCACGCCTGAAGAAGCAAGCGTGACTTAGCTGCACCTAAGCCCTGTGAGTGATGTAAGCATTTAGATGTAGATTAACAATGTTTGAAATTAACAATACATCGAAGTATTGGCACGTCACCATTTCATCTTCTCTCTGGGACACATTCACGTCTTAAAGGTCATCTTGGCATCCGTTTTACGCAATCAACAATTTGTAGTTCGAAAGGTAGGGGAAGGAGAAGGACCCCTACAAACATCTACGTCAGCAGATTCTATGAAATTGTGGATCGAAGATATGTATGATATTTATCTCAAATCGAAGACGATATGAATGAAGACATTCTGGACGAATGTTCATGCAGGGCGGCCGAGTGAAGGCTAACGAAATTATCTTAATTTAAAAACTAATCAATAATTCAAGTTTCAAATGTTAGGTGCGTGCAATTGTCCTTGCAATTGTCTGTAATTAATGAGTTTCCTACATTATGCATAGAAGATTACAGCTTATTAAGATCGATACGTACAAATGAAATGCACAGTCGCATTGCATGGAGCATTAGAACTCCATGGTTTTGACAAGAAGACACTATGAAACGCTACCCTGTTGCATGGAACTGTAGAATTCAGATTCTTTTGAAGTGCAGAGGCAGATAAGCATAATGCTATCCATAGAAGATTACAGCTTACTTACTTCGAATTGTTGACATCAGGTGGGCCATTGCAATGCATGGTGCTTTTTAGAACACCGTTTATTTGCCACACAGACACTGTGAGGCGCAATTAAGTTGCAAGGAACTCTAGCATTTACTTTCTCTTAAAATTCAGATAAGCATAATGCTATGCATCGAAGTATACTCCTTACTTACCTCGATACGATGAAATGCTATGCACCATCGTATTGTGATAACGCGGGTTTTTGAGTATGTCACTTGAGCGCTAGCCCCGCGAAAACGTGGGTTTCTGAGTCTGACGCTTGTGCGCTGATCCCACGATGATGTGCAATTTTTTTGCTGGTTTGAGTATCTTGTACATCGATTTGTATGTACTTGCCATGGTTATGTCGATCTTCATTTTTTATGCCCAAAATATAAAACTTATACGATAGTTTAGAAACAATCAAAGCAAGAATTATTCTGGAACAGTTCATTCCATAGTCATTTTCTGTTTCGTACGCTTACGCTTCTAGTTTACCAGTATAACAAGGTTTATTATTTTGTAACTTTTTACCCACATAATATGAGTGATATTATTGATGAGTATATTGCTGACTCTCTATCCTACATTCGGTATATTCAGAAGATTCTGATATAAAAGTCGAGGACAGCGATAGTGATGTGGGTTCAAGAATAAGATTAAGAGCCATTTCACTACAGCATTCAAGCGATTCCGATGATTCCATCGATTGTGTCAGATGTTGATAAAATTCCTACCGCATCAGATTTTACAGGTGTGTCAGGCCCAAAAATTTTTCCTATTGATAAGAAAAGCGTAAAAGAAATCGTCGAATTGTTTATTGGCAATGATTTGTTTCAATTAATGATCAATGAATCCAACATGTTTTACCAGAAAGATAAGGACAAGATGAGCGAGAGGAAAAAATATCAAAGTGATGTGATATTACTCTAGCCGAGAAGAAAAAATTTCTTGGTATAATTATAATGATGGGTCAGATAAAGAAAGATGTAAGAAATAATTACTGGTTCTCCGAATTTTACATGAGAACACCATCGTTCTCCACAATAATGCCATGCAAGAGATTTCGCCAGATTTGTAGGATGTGCCATTTTTCAAAGAATCAAACAATAAACGATTCTAATAAGCTCGCTAAGATTCAGGCCATTTTGAGCTACTTATTAGATAAATTTAAATCTGTATACACACCCAGGAAAGAACTTTCGCTTGATTAATCTATTATTCCATGGCGTGGAAAATTGTCTATAAAAACATACAATCCGGCAAAAATAATAAAGTACGGCCTACTTTGCCGTATGCTTTGCGAAGCTAGAACCAGATATGTTACCAATATAGAAATGTACTGTGCGGAAGGCAATAAATTGGGCCAGATATATTATTAGTATTATGTCATTATTAAGTATTATGTCATTACTTGATAAAAATATATGTTTGATACACCACTTATACATGGACAACTATTATAATAGCTTTAAAACTGCAGAATTGCTCATGATAAATGGTACAGGAGTTTGTGGTACAATTAGAGCAAATAGGGGTGTTCCTGAGTCTTTACTGCATTTCAGATTGAAAACTGGAGATTATAAGTGTAAAAGAATGGGTGAAGTTATAGTAAAGGCGTGGAAGCCGGAACAGAATGTCGTACATATGGTTTCCACGATACATTCGGGAAAATTAATTAAAACAAATAAAATACACAGGAAAACAACACAAGAAATTATAAAACCTTATTCCGTCATAGAATATAATAAATATATGATGGCTGCAGATTTGGCAGATCATTATTTATCATATTATTCCATCATGAGAAAAACGGTGAAGTGGACAAAGAAGACAGTCTTGTTTCTTTTAAATTGCGCACTGTTTATTGCATTTAGATTATATATTGAATTGAATGGCAACATTATAAAATATAAACAATTTTTACATATTGATAGACGTTCTTGGATCGAGGGAAACGCAAATATACAAGATGTACTAACTGATACCTCTGTTACTACTCTTTCTAACAATTCAAGTACTTCTGTACATATTCCTACACCTCGCACACCAATATTTGACAGCCCCAGGGACTTTCGGATCATATGAAGAATAATAAAGTTACCAGAATTTTTGGATAAGGGAAAAAACTGATTCGTACGACGTCCTTTAAAGTTTGCTCTGCTGGTAAAAAAAGAAGCGAAAGCAACTTTATGTGTGCTGAATGCATAGTACCTTCACATCTTGGACATTGTAAATACTTGCTTCAAGTATTAAAACATTTGCCTTCTGTTTACGTTATGTATATGCATTAATCCACCATGAAATAAGAAACTGTACTTTTCTCCATTAATATAAATTAAAAATTTCCATCTTCTTTTTCTAATTACCGTTAAATTGTATATGATGAATATGCAAATAAAATGTTCTATTTAACAAAAATATATAACGTTTTAAATATTTTATTTCGTTATTCAGTGACCTAAAACAAACGAATATGACCGGCGGGGAACTGGGATTTAAGATGCCAATTCGTTGCAGGTGCTCAGGCTTCAAATGTCTCTTAGGTCGCCGCTTATCAATGCATTAAGCGTAATGCTATGCATAAAAGATTACACCTTTCATTCTTTGAATGGTTGGAATGATATGCACAATCCCATTACATGGAACTGTATAATTCACATTCTTTTGAGGTGTAGAAGCAGATGAGCATAATGCTATTCATAGAAGAACACAGCTTACTTACTTTGATACAATGAAATGAGGTGCGCCATCGCATTGCATAGTACATTAGAAGTCTATTGTATTGACACCCAGACACTATAAAGCGCCATCCGGTTGCATGGAACTGTATAGTGCATATTCTTTGGAGGAATTGAAGGAGCTAAGCATAATTCTATACATACAAAATTAAACCTTGATTGCTTTGAAAGGCTGAAATGAGATGTGCTATCGCATTGCGTGGAATATTAAACTCTATTGCTTTGACACGCAGATACTATGAATTGCCACCTCGCTGAATGTAACTGTAAAATTGACATTCATTTGTGGAGCAAAGCAGATAAGTGTAGCGCTAAGCATGGAGGATTACAGCTTACTTACTTTAGAACGACAGAATGAGATGCACCACCGCATTGCATGGAGCATTACAACGTCATTACTTTCGCACGCAAACACTATGAAGCGACAGCCTCTTGCATGCATCTGCATAATTCACATTCTTTTGAAGAACTGAAGCAGATAAGCATAATGTTATGAATAAAAGAATGCAGCTTACTTACTATGAAACACTGAATTGGAATGCACCATGGCATTGCGTGTAGCATTAGAACAGTACTGTATCAACAAGCAGACATTGTGAAGGGCCAGCCTGCTGCATGGAAGTATAGATGTCACAATCTTATCAAATATAGAAGTAGATATGCATAACGATGTGCATGGAACGTTACAGATTACTTATTTTGAAATAATGAAATGAGACACGCTATCGCATGGCATGAAGCATTAGAACTCTATTGCATCGATACTTATGAATCCTATGAATCCTACAGTTGCTCGCAATGTGATGGCGTTTCGCAGTGTCTGCGTGCCAATGCATTAGAGTTCTAATGCATCATGCAACACAACAGCCCATCTAAAGAGATTCAACGATTCAAGGTAAGTTATTTGCAATGTTCTATGCACTGCATTATGCTTATCTGCTTCTGCTCCTGAAAGGAATGGGAGTTCTACAAATTCATGCAACGGTATAGCCTTCTAAGTAACCATTCCACACATGAGCCTGTGTGCACCCCCAGCATCAACCCTTGGACTCAGGCAACCTGCCACGCTCGCCTGCAGAACCGGCAACAGGCAGCGTTCACGCAAGCACTTCTGCACGCGCTCACAAGCACCAAGTACCGCTGTGTCACTCGGACCGACCAGTATACATGGCTCGTTCACACCAGGCATCGCTGTTTAACTCTCACCAACGAGCACTACTGTCTCAGTCGTACTAATGAGTATATCTGTCTCGCTCGCACCAAAGATGAACACACTTGTCTACCTCGCACGAGGGATTCCGTCCTGCTAACAGGCGCAGCCGCAGCCCATCACCTCAATGGGGACCCTTCCAATTCAGGGAGCTGACTTTACCTGAACCTGTATTCTAGTTTTAAGCCTCTTGCATATATATCCGGACTCATGTATTGCTACATATAAGAATTCATAAATCCATGTTACACACGTTATGAATGTAAGACACGAACAACACACGTAATTGTAAGTTCATGCTGTACTAGTTCAGTATACTATTTCATATGTTAAAGGCGAAAGACGCGCCGCTAGCCTCACCTCGATACGCGAGTTCCCACTCGCTGGACCACATGCTTTCATAATTTTTCAAGTAAATATTTCAAATTGGTACAAATATTATATTAATACATATTTTATATTTTAGTTAATTCAAAATACAATATCTCTTATCTATCTAATAATTATCTATCTAATTTCATATCATTTTATGATGTTTTAATTAAATATTTGAAACTGGTTTATATAATTATACTTATCATAAGTTTTAGTTACTTAAAAATGGATCATCCGCTCCAAACGAAAATAAATATCTATATGTTATATAAGTCGATCATTTATTTGGTTTGCCCCAGTTCGCTTTCTTTCCATCGAGGCTTGCAAATCCGTCTTCGTTGTTCTTGAAATTCGTACGTTAGAAGGTATGTAGTATGTATTGATGGTCCGACGCTGAAAATATCTCAAACAGTTCTGCTTTACTCAACTCAGCGTATATACAACCTCCTATCAACGTTATGTCTATTTTTTATTTGTTTTGGTTCTTAAAGTATGTATAGCCTTCTTTCGGATTCGTCGCGATTAGGTCGTTTCTTCGAGCCACTTTGATAATCTTTTCCTCTCTATGGTTGTTCTTCTTACTACCCCTGATTACCGATTTTTCGTTCAGGTCACCAGCGATTATTTTTCTGCTTGCTTTCTTTCCCTTTTCTATGTTAACCTCAGTTTCGGTTATATATTCTTCGATTGCTTTCCGTTCCTGTTCGGCGAGAAGTAGCAACTTCTAACTTTTGTTTCTTCGAACATAAACGGTACCGGTCGACGAGTACGTGGTGCCATATGTGCAACATTTTCGATTAACGCCGGTTATCCATATCGGAGAGTCACCGTTCTCGTCTTACAGTCAGTATTCTTACATTTTCTGCATGATTTCTTGCGCAATTCGGCATCTGTTCAGATCGATTTGTGGGACTTTCAATTCCATATTCATTTCTCGTTTTTTTCTATCAAGGCCTTTCTGTAGACCGGACAATTAAAGCTCCGGTAACGTATCTGGTGTACGGATTGTTTCTTCCTGCCTCGCTACAAATGATACATTTCGGTTTGTTCGCGATGCAATCAATCATCGTATGATTCTGGAATCCGCATCTTCTGCAGGTTTCCTTATTATCCTTGACTTCTTCGCAATTTCTACCGATATGTCCCAGTTTATGGCACTTGCAGCATCTCTCTACTCTTGGTAGCACTTAGCAGGGACAAGAGGTCAATGCTGTTCTGAGTAGTTTTACCTTCTTCTGCTCGTTGCTGTATTTCTGTTCACATTCAACTAACGCGAATTGGTAGCCTTTCCACTTTTGTTTTAACAACTTGACGTTTATACCGCCATGCTTTCCTTCGATTTCATTCAATGTTCGTCTTATGTCCTCCTTTATTCCTTCTCTGGTAATCCAACGGGTATATGTCCCTTAGTTGGGACATTATACTCGCACTCGTAGGCTTTATACCGAATCCTTTTTTCAGAAATTCTTTTACCTCCATTACTTTGTTCTCTACACCTGCTTTCTTGTTAAACTCCAGAATTATATCTCCCACTCTCGATTTTCTTGCGTCATCTTTTCGTATTTCTGTCATTTTTTCTGCGTTTCCTCATCTCGTAGCTTGTCCTCGAATGCTTCCTGCTCCTTTAATTGCTTCATTTTTTTTCTGTAAACGTTCGCCACTAGTTTCATCAAGTGTTTGATGTCAGTTTTTTTTTATATGCCTGATGTTTCCCGTTAACGTTTCCTAATATGTCATTAGCTTTGCTGTATCCTCCCTCATAATACCAATCATTACGTCTGATGTGTGGCTACCTATTCTTCTATTCGAAAATGTAGACGTTATTTTTATCGGTCTATCGGTTCTTATCAACTATTCCATTATCCTGCTCTTTCTTCTTGGTTCCCTTATTTCGGCTCCTGATGCTTGTCCTTTCGTGTCTGTACTTCCTTCCGGAGCTTTCTTTTTCTCCTTTATATACGCTTTTATTATCCTTCTCTATTTCCCTATCTTTCTGTGTCATCGACAAGGGGCTTCGAACCGCTTGCTCAACCTTTAATCTTCTGCCAGGACTCGACAGGGCTGATTCCGAATCGCGAGCCGGCAGCTCCTCACAGCAGCATATGCACAGCAGCCTCGCTCACGCTGGGGGTGGGAGCTGGGGGGGGGGGGCTGCAGGCCCTCTACCATCCTACTGCCTGCCCTAATGCGGGCGGGGGATTCCCAGGGCCACTCGAACCGCGACCAGCATCTATCTTATACTCTAGCCGATTCGTAGTCATGCGTTTTCCATTAAGCTTGCCGGGATCAGTGATATTGATTCATTCAATCTAATTTATTATTTTCTCTTTAAGTTTCTCGATTTTTTATTTTCTCTCACGATGTCGTCTATTTCGTTGTACCTTGCCCTTATGGTATGGTATGTAATCTGTTGTTTGATATTTCTAGGATTTCCTCTCAATTAATGCAATGTTTCCACAGTTTTCCTTTTTTTTCTCTCTAGTTACGTTGTTGTTATTTTTTGCTCTCTACCCATCACATTTCCTCTCTGCACCATCCCGGAACCAGCGTTATGCGATTACTTCAGGCTAGCGCCCCGGTCTCGCTACCCCAAGATCAAGTGTTCTCCTTACATCCGTTGATTTATATATGTCAAATATTGGAGAATATTTTCTCTTATCTTTCGTATTTTTCGAGTTACGTTTTAGTTAGATGTACATTATATGCGCGTCGAAATATCGGATTTCCATATGATTTTTTAGTAAAGATTTATTCTTTTCCGACTGTTTGTTTTCATTTCGCCGAAGGCGCTCCTGTATAAGATGCGGAACCGCTCCGCTTGATCCCGCCGATCATTACATTACATTTCGTGAATAAGCGTTCAATCGAATTGGATTTCTGCTATTCCGTAACTGCGGAAGGCTTACTACATAGCCTCATCCCTGGGAAAGTTGCGAAGGTTGCTTGCGTCCCGAGATGGAAAAGTGGTTACGATAGATTTAGTTAGGTTACGCTAGATTAGGTTAGGTTGGGTTATGTTTGGGAATGTTTGTAGGTTGCTCGGTTATGTTGGGTTAGATATAAGAAAGCGTAGGTTTGAATTGTTTATGTTTAAAACAGGTAAAGTTAGATTGTGTTAGGTTGAGTTAGATTTGAGTGAAGGCAGGTTAAGTCAGATTAGGTGTAACTAGGGTTAGCTTGGTTTAAATTAAGTTTAGAGGTTGTTAGATTAAGTTAAGCCAAGTAAGAGAAGGATTACCGATAGCTGGCAATGCCATCTGTCGACACTTCATGAATTACCGACTATTGGCATTACCAGCCGTTATAATACCATGAGTTATCGACCGCATGCATCACCTACTGTCGACATA
Organism: Xylocopa sonorina; assembly: GCF_050948175.1. Classification (NCBI taxonomy): domain Eukaryota; kingdom Metazoa; phylum Arthropoda; class Insecta; order Hymenoptera; family Apidae; genus Xylocopa; species Xylocopa sonorina. The sequence continues at coordinate 96,562 of NW_027490226.1, read as the reverse complement.
TCGTGAGTTACCGACCGCAGGCAACTCCAGTCGCTGATATGTCTTGAGTTACCTACTATTGGTTACACCAGCCGTGTGTGATTGCATACGTTATCAGTTGTTGGTAACTCCAGTCGTCGATAATTTATGGATTATTAACCACAAGCAACACTAGCTAGAATCACAAAATTATTGTGGGAAGCTGGAAATAATGGGTGATGCAATGTACACTTTTATTTTGCAAAGACAGTAAATCTGTTACTAATGAGTCTGTATTCTATGAGGGAGTATTAAAAAACTGAAGGAATGTCGGATTTCACTCATTGTGCGTGTAATCTAGGTGTGAATAAGTAAATAAAGGTTTATAATTAATATATGAAAGTATAACTTATATTTTAGTAAACGAATCAATTTATTTTACAGAATATAAATATTATTGATAAGATAAGATGATGCCTGATTCCTTCCTAGAGGAGAATTTGGAACAGATAGATCTGGATAATTATATACGACAATTAAAAAGAACGAACAAATTGTTCAGGTAAATCAGAGGAAAAGATCTTGCAAATATTATTTGTTATGCAGACTAATTTAAGCAGCGAGTATGTTAACAAAACTGTAAGTTCAAGTACTATTTATTGTTCATTATGTTAAAAAAATTCATTAGTCTTCGTACATTGCAGCACATCACAGATTAGTCTAATTTATTGCCCAAGCAACCATAATTCAATAGTTAATTAATATCATGTTTGCAAAAATTTATAATATGTAAATTTCGTAAATTTTAAAGGTGACGACGCTGGTGCACAGTTTTTGAATCTCAAAAATGGTAAAAAGATGCGGCAGGGAGAGGAGAACCTAGTCAACCACTACGTACAACATTAACAATGGATTCACAAAACTTTCTCGCAATGCTTTCTCATTGAAAAATATATTTTTTACGATCAAATTAATTAGAAATGTAAAATAATTTTATTAATAACATAATATTATATATCTTTTGAAGAATTAAAACTTACATCGATAAAGCCGTAATGGGAAAGTTGAAAAGTAGCAGTGATCTACGAAAAGCAAGAAGATTAGAGGAATTAATGGTCAATATAAAGTCGAAACTTACTTTGGAAAAATAAATACCTTCTTCTTAAAAAGAACAGACATATTAACTAATTAAGGAAAAATTATTCCTACTTATAAAAATATTGTTACTTTTTGTAAAAGTTAAATATGATAGTATAAAATATTTAAAATATTAAAAAAACTAGAGTAAAATATATTTTTATATATCTTGTAATATATTTTAATACGCTAAATGATAAAAGTTAAATAAATTCCGTTTGAAAATATTTATTTATGTAGATTGAACTTTACTCATACATTTATAATAAAATGAACATAGTTATTCATATTTAATATTTTCTTTGGAAACAATGAGTAAAAATATAAAGTACTTTGTTGTTATAGTTCTAGATGCTTCACAAGTTCCAAAAATGATAAAATAGACCAACGCCAGCAAAAAGTCTAATGTTTCATACCTATTTTATAGTTTAAAGATTATCAAACTTTATGCTTGGATGGATGCTTATATATAAGTATAACTGCCAAAATGAAATGAGATCGCAACGTGATATTTACACATCTGCGTGCTGCAATTTTGTCCTATATAAATTTCTGATAAAAGGATATAAATGTTTATAATCTAATTATCAATTACTAATGGAATTCTACAATTTTTCCATGTAATAGTCCTTTCTTCTTGTACGCATCCTCCAATACATACATAGTACCTTTAATCTTGATGGATTTCGTATGTGCGTGTTAGTGTGTGTGCGCGCGCGCGTATTTGTATGGTAGCAGTTACAAAAATACCACATAATAGATTTCATAATTTCGATTCTAGTAAATTGAGTAAAATGATAAGATTTATATATAATTATATATAAATAATATATAATTATATATAATTATTATATATAATAATAAGATTATCTGTGGAATATCAAGGGGATGCGAAGCTGCTATTGCACTGCATACAGCATTTTTCACTGGAAGAATTTTTCTTCCAATGTGTCGACTCCAGATTTATTTAAATTGTTCTCGTTTTGAAAATTAAAACTGCATGACATATCCGTTAATACAGCACGCCGGTAATCATGATACCCAACAGATCCAATCTTCCTTTATCTGAGATTAAGGCCTGCCTTCTTTGTTTCCAAACTTCTTTACATTGCGTTACATCCTTAAGACTCTTTGTAGGTTACAAAGAACAGAAACGCTACATGGATTAAAAAAGTGTAATAGTGTAATTTATATAATCTTGAACATTTTAAATCCGTTTACGTCGCTTTGCTTGTTGTATATGTTTATCACATGGCGTTGAACCAACTACTACTGCCATTATCCCTTTCTAAAATTTGGAAAATCCACCAGATCTAATGAAACCTTGCTTAGATTGTAAATGTGTTTTTACTGTATCCAGCAAAAATGAAATTACATTGACAGAAGTACCAGCTAGTTCTCCACGCCTATTTGGAACATCATTAAATCACCTTGTTAAACAATAATATATTAAATGTGATTTGGACTTTTAAATTTGAATTTATAAACATCTAACAAATGAAAATGTTTTTCTTACTATTCATATCATTATACTTTCAGTGATTTAATATGTGCTGTGATTTGATGTATTAACTGCTTGATTATATTTTACAACGAACCTTGCGTACCAAACTTTGTTTTTACTCCTGATAAGAGTGGATAGTTCTTCGCTTTGTATTCTTATACCGCACTGATTATAAAAGTATAAAAGAGTCGTATATATTTTTTTCAACCCGTCATAAACCAAAAATATTATTTATAAAATAATGTATTACCTATTGTGACGAGGTGACGTCACAAGGCTTGCTCACCCCCCCCCCCCCCTGCTTCGGTTAAACTAGCTCGCAGATCACCACCCATGCGAGAAGCGCGACACGGACCATCGCGATAGCAGTATTTGCGAGGAGCGTGAAATACGCGGTGGTAGAACCTCCCCCCCCCCCCCCCCCCCCCGTTCTTTTCTCTCTCTCCGTTTGACGAATAAGACTGGCGAGCTGAAGAAGAAGCAACCCATAAGACGCCTCTTCGGCGGATAAGAAGACCCCAGGTCCGCGGACGAGCTATGCGCCGAGGTAGCGTGACGGGCTCGACGGTGGAAGAGTCGGGAAGTGAGCAAGAAGAGACCCTGAAGCCCGAAGGATACGACCCAGAGCCCTGCAACGATAAGACCGCTGCCATAGTCCATGGAGACGAACAGGATGGTTCTCGGGTGTGAGAAGGACCTCCACCCCTCCCCTGAGCCCATGGAGAGGAAAACTCAAGATACGCAGCGGAATTGCAGGTGAGCCGTGGAAAACGCGGCGCGCGACACGCGCCGCAGTTCAGATGATCCAGAGGACCCCCTCTAGACACACCACAGGGGGCGATCAGGGAAGATCGCCGAAATCCACCGATCGATGCCCCGAACAATACCGAAGCGTATAGCCCTACCCCACCAAGGAGCCCCAAGGAGGATCTAAGGGGATCCGAAGACCCCCAGCAAACCTATATAATGAGCTAGCCAGCATGAAGACGGCCTACTCTACTACTATTCTTCTTCCCAGCGACTTAGCGACTATTTAGCGAGCAACCGAGCAAGCGATTATACGGAGCGATTCGGAAGAGAGAGAGAGAGAGAGAGATAGACGGACTGAACGAGATCCAGACTTGCTGGAAGCGAGAACGTGAGTCCTTATACGCTAAAGCGTCCCATTTGTTCCCTGCCGCATTTGTGATATCGCGTATTATAATTTGTATTGTATAACGGGTGGTGATCCCCGGTCATTCGCGGCGTATCGTATACCCTTTTGTAATACCGCGTCAAGGCAATATAGAAAGAAGCCGTGAGTTCAGTATCCCGCGACCCTAATTGGCGCACTCGGCTAGAAGTAGTCGAGCGACGGAGTATTTCGAAATTTCGAGGGTTATCTTGCACCGGGTTTCCCCCGGGTTGCGTGGTTTATTAGTTTTTGCTACTTCTTGAGTAGCTGGCGCCCAAAAAAGTCCCAGCCTCGCAGCTTCGAAATACTCGCTGGATAGGAAATTTATTGTTCTGTACTTCGCGTTGTCGAATCACGCGGATATTTTGTACCCCGATATAACTCCGGATTAAACTTCTGTATAACCCCTGTATTATTGGTTCTATATACCCCTTTCTTGCGGATTGTAACTGGAAAACTCCGTCACACTATAAAATAAAAATGCATGCTGATGCGACCCTAACTTCACCTTGTGCCATTTCTTAAATGACATGTTGTTAATTGCATGAATTTGTAACGATAAATTGAAGAAAAAAAAAAAAAAACATATATATATATATAATAAATGTATATATTTTTATGATAAAGTACTTAAGGAAAATAATTAACGAATTTTCATGGAAAAAATCGCCGCATAGAGCTAGATTATAGAAAATAATAAAATCGAGTTCTTATATCTTTATTTCGTTCTGGTGTTTCTATTTTCGAATTAAAATAAATAACTTGTTTAGTTTAGTCATTTTTCACATTCGTTTATAATTTTTATGGAAACAGCTTCCCCATTAGCTAATGTTAGCCTACGCCACTACCACGCGTATAGCTATGGTGAGCTAATAGTGTCATTGCCACGGCCGTGTGCTATATCGCGGTGCATTAATAGTGCCGTGATACGAGTGTCGCCCCAGAACGAAGAGTATGCCGTTACGAGAGCTGCGTAGAAGCACTGTCTTTGCACAGTTCTGGCACGGAATTCGTTCCATCCGTTGTCATTACCGTACCAAGCACTGGCTGTTTGGCATATTGTAGTGCATGAGACAGACTTGTCTCTTATCATCGTCAAGGAGATGGATCTTCACGCATTGTGGATTCAACTCATGTACGATCTTTTTGGTCTTCATCTTTTTTTACATTTAACATTATATAAGTAACGCAGTTTTGTTATGAAATGCTCAGATTTGTAATCCTCGAGTTCTTTTATTCTTTGGTAAAGCAACTTATTCGATTAATATATATTCATGAGGCATAAACATAAACAATTAGAAAAATGTTATTAAAACGGTATTAAATATGTTGTTGCAATTATATATTTAAGGTCTGAAGGTGTAGATGCAATTAGTGTCCGATGTTTTACGTGATCCAATCGACGTATCGAGTGAGGCTATGAAATATGAAAATATTTTACTATTCCTCGACTCCTTTCCATGTTAAATGCATGATTAGTTCTGCAAGACAAGAAGCCTAAATTAATGAGATCTCTTCGAACATAAGTAATTTATAAGTAATACATTCCTTCTCTTTGAAATATTTGCCTTTGCATAGAATAGAACGTGTAGATATAATTGCCTGTTTTATATCCATTTCGGGTCAATTCTATTATAGCTTTTGAGCAGAAGTAATATTGATTATACTTGATTTTTGCAATAGTTCTTTGATTAACAGATTTTATTAACGTAGAATCATCATTTGAGGGATGTATCAATCTACTTTGCAGTTCTATCAGTTTCTTTTTCTACTCGCTACCTTCCATTTTCAGTTCCGTATACTTATCCTTTATCACCATCATATATGTTGCGTAAGATTATAATAACTTCTTTGTCCTTAAATTTTGCGGATATTTCAATTAAATTTCCTTTGCTTAAAGAAACGGAAATTAGAAAACAGTGGCACGTACCATTTCTTTGAAACGTTGTCTCGTAATTTGAATCTGACTGTTTTGAAAGGCACGCACTGATTCGTTTTGCAACGTTTGCAATGATTCGGTTAGCGAAGTAAAAAAATATTCTACTTTCGAAATTGTCGGCACTTGTAATTCTAAGGCAAATACATTCATCTGCCGATGTCGTGAGCACTGTTTTTTGGCTAAATTCCAGAAAAACAAATATATTATGAGGAATATAATAAACATCGTAATATTAAATTTAACTTTGTTCATTTTTGCCTTCTTGGACACATCCATAACAATATACAGGGTGGGGCAGTAATAATCAGCACCTCAGATATCCTCAAAACTATAAGTTTTATAGAAATTTTTGCTGATATAAAATTGCACAGTACAAAGGTCTCATCCGGTGATGAAAATAGTTTTTTTGTAAGTGGAGATATGCTGGACATTTGAAGGTTGCCTTCATTTTTTAAAATGAATTGGTATGTTCATTCTTCCGTAATACGATAGGGCATTTTAAAATGAGTCCAACGACCTGTAACATGAAGCCATTGAAGGTTACAAAAAGTACAGAAAAGCGATAGTACTTACAGTTTTGATAGTAAATGAATCATACGTATTGTAAGTAGTGGTGGAAGGCGTAATGCTTACCGTTTACTTCACTGTGAATAAACGTTTTTCGAAGGGAATTTTAATAGTTTGCAGGATAAGTTAAACATGATAAGATTAGTATTGAAAACTCGGTTCGATTATGTTTGGCTAGGCTGTTCTTTGTACCGTTCACTTTATAAGTACTGAGTTGCGGATTCCTGAGGACAGATCACAAAATTATTGAACTATGGATGATTATCATTGTGAAATTGAATCAAAAGGTAATTAAATTCCATTACGTTATAAACAAATCTTAATATTTCATTTTTGATAGTAAGATAAAATACTCTTTACAAAACTACAAGAATGGATACATACCTCTCTGTTATTATTATTTCATAAAGAATTCTAATTGCCCATTATATAGTTCACTACGATAAAAAATTATTTATAAGAATTAGACAAGAATTTCTCAGAAAATTCTGGATATTAAATTAGAGAACCAAGCCCAAACATTTTCAATATTTTCGAATATGAAAAATTTTTGAACATTCCAACAGAAAGATGTTCTAAACAGTAGATAGAAAATTCAAACAGACTATTATGAATCCGGCCCCGGGAGGGGGCTCGGATGTGCTACCGCGCCTCTAGGGCATACGCACTTAATCCTCAATCTGGACCTACCTCCCGGCTAGCCAGCGCTTCCGGTTGGGGCCAGGACATGCACCACAACTTCGTCATCTGATATAAGCCATCTCTTATACCATCCGCCCATGCACTGAGTGTGTTCTCCATCAACACTTTAGCAGTGAGAAGAAGACCTTTTCTCTCTTGACTCTGTGTCGGCTGTAAAGAATTTTGTTCTACGAACTGAATGGATTAGTGTTGAGTCAATAATCCAGAATCACAACTTGTCCCATTTATATTCGATAAGAAAGGAGACCGCGGTCCGTGATGGGACGGACGCACGCAAGAGTCTCCCCGACCCGCATCAATCTGAATGCCCGAGGGCACATTCCGGGGGAATCACTAGGAGGTTTGATGCGAGGCTAGGATGTGAGAGGCTAGACTTGACGCGTCATCCACCCTGTAACCTTATCACCGGGACCATCATCACCGGGATACTAGGCGCCAACGGGCCGCCCGACACCTGCGAACGCGTATGGTAGTTTACGGTGCAACCCACCCCAGAAAATTCAAACATTTAATTTCAATTCCAGAACGCATCTGTGACGTCGGCCGAACCTCATGGTACCTCCTGCAACCCCCCCCCCCCCCCCCCCCCGGCTCAGCCGCATACATCGCCTGCCGCCATTGCAGGGGCGAGCACACCGGCACACAATAACACAGTCCGATTGCCGAGCTAAGGCAGCCACCCTCGCACCAAGGAGTTGAACCACACGATCGCGCCTCGGCGCGCATACATCAGACAGTTGGAGCAGACACCAACCATAGCCTCCGCAGGCGGACCATTCCACGCACCACGAGGAGTCGCCCACAGTTATGCGCACATATTCGTATTATACTCATGTCTATAACCAAGCGAATTGTAGTATTTAAGCACACGACACTCTATGTGCATGCACGACATAACACACAAGCATAGTATAATTCACTTCATGTGTAATCATAATTTTATAAAGCGTATTATTCATAACTAGAGTATTAGCGAAACGCTGGAGCGAGCGCCCGACGCGCGCGGTTCACGCCGACCGCGTACGCCCCATCACGACCGTCCGCCCCACTGCGAGTGTCGAACGTACACCCCACCGCAAGGGTCGAGCGTCCGCCCCACTCCAGGGCCCAGCGACTCCCGCGATCCGAGGAGGACGCGAGAGGACGCGAAGCCGCGAATAGACCGAGAGATCAAGCCCAGCGTTCGACGATTACAGATCGAGCCAAGCGCTCATCGGAATTGTACCTCTCATGCCTCCGGGTCTTACTCCACCTTACTTGAAGGTGTTTGCTATTTCGTTTTTGTTCCAACTCAGAATTCAAGTTGCTGTTTCCAATCCTAACTTTAACTTTATTCTAAAACAAGGATTCCAGTACTTAGTCATTTTTGGCATAGGGCAGTAAAGTGTAAACTTAGGTTCTACTTAGAATATATTTTATTTTTACCAGTATTTACAAATTCTCATTATTCTCAAAGCATTCCTTGCCTTATATTAAATTAAATTCATTACGGTACGAAGTTTTCCACGAGTTCACTAACCTTCCAATATCATTCAAGGAATTTTGACTCTTAGTTGCGCTTGGTTACCGACCAGTTAGAGTGGCCCTCTGCTTACCTGCATTGATCCACAGTTCGACTAAGGAGAAGATAACCTTTGTTTTCCACATCTCTGGATCGGCAAACTAGAGCGGCCCACTCCGCTAGTGGACCCGTATCTAGCGTTTTGGAATCCGATTTGCATGCACCGTTCCGCCACGAATAAACAAACTTGTTGCGTGGAAGAACTTCCTGCAAACGGTTAATTTTTGTTTGCTCCCGGCAAACGGTCAATTTTCCACGACCCGAGGCGTGACACATCTATAAGAGGTAAAATATTTTGAAAATTTTACTTACAGTCTTTAATGCAAGCAGTTAGACAGTATTTCAATTTCTAAGAAAATTGATGAAAGTCAACTATTTTCAAATGATCAGAATCTTTGCCGTTTGAGCAATAAGTGACTAACGAATAACTGCATAAATTTCAGGCTTATGAACATATTGATTAAATCTTATGCTGACACGTTTATAACCGAGTTACTAAATAATAATCAACACTAAGTAATCATTTTAAAACTTAAACGATTACACCTCGCATACATTTAAAAACATTGCAAACGTGAAAAGTAAGTGGTTTATCAAAAACTCTTCTAAAAGAACGGAAGAAGCCAATAGGAATCTTTGTTGAAGTAAGCAAGTTCTAAAGTTCTAAGCAACACTGTGGCCCTTATCTGCCTACGGTTCGTAGCAAGTAAGTTCTGAACTTCCATGAAATCCGATGGAGCTCCTCACTATCAACGTTTCAAAGTAAGTTCTCAAATTCTCAGTTCTACGTTTAAAGCTATGTGTGTTCTATATATCTATGTAAAGTGATGGTCTTTATCAGTTGTGATGAAACCTATTTACAGTAAGTCAGGGAAGCTCGAAGATATTAATTATTCAAATGCTTTAAGGTGTAAAACGTACTTTAATCTAAAGCGATCTATCGTTACAATGCATCGGCTCACGTACAACTTTTCACAGGTTCGCGAACGCAAAAATATTCATCGAAACGGGGGGTATTTCGAAAATGCCAGACTATAATTTCTTGAGCGCCAGCTGCTCAGAAAGCAGCAAAGAAATAGACTACACGACCCTGGGAAACCTGGGCCGGAACAACCCTCGAAACTACAAAATGCTCTTCCTCCCGACTACGCCTAGTGGAGTACATACACTCGGGGCGCGGGATACTGAAGTCACGACTTCTTTATTTGTGGCCTCGGTGTGGGTTTAATTTACAAGGGCTACAGGAAACTACGCAACACGCCGCGAATGACTGGGGATCACCAACCGCTTCACGATATAAGATACAATATACAATGTGCAATACAAGAAATGCGGCATGAAAATGGGACGCTTTAGCGAATAAGCTCTCACGTTCTCTTCTTCAGGTTCCTTGAATTCGCTGGTGGTCCTTGGGTATCCTGAATCTTCCTCGGGGCTCCTTGGTGGGGTGGGCTGTACGCTTCGGTATCTTCTCGCACCCTCTGGTGTCTCTGAGTGGGGTCCTCCTGATCATTCGAATTGCGGAGCGCCTATCGCGCCGCGCTCCCATGGCCCACCTGTAGGGCCGCTGGACTTTTGACATCTCTTTAGACGGTTGAAGGAGGGTTGAGGTTCTTCACACGTCCCAAAGCATTATAAAGCATAGAAGCAGATAAGCATAATGCTATACATAATTGGTTACAGATTATTTACTTCGAATCGTTGAAATGAGATGCGCAATCGCATGGTATAATGCTTTATGTATCTACTATTTTGAGACGCAGACAATATGAAACCCCATTCCGCTGGAAGAAACAGCAGAATTCACAATCGGTTGCTGTGTAGGAGCAGACAAGTATAATGAAATGAATAGAACATAACATGTTGCATGATTTACCACCTTCAGAATAGATTCTCCACCTTATTGCATGGACTCAAGGAAATACGTTTGTTTGACACGTAGAAACTACGAAGCGTGCTCCCGCATTATGGATCCCTTCTATTGACATTCATTAAAACTGTAGAAGCATATACGCATATTGCTATGCATAGAAGGTTACAGGTTGCTTACCTTGAAACGTTGAAACGATATGCGCTGTCGCAATGCATGTAGCAATAAAACTGCATTGCCTTGACATGCACAGAATATGAAGCACCATCGCGTTGTATGGATAAGTAGAATCCACATTCTTTTGAAATGCAGAAGCAGAAAAGCACAATGGGACGTATAGAGCATTAAAATCTACTTACATACTTCACACTGATGAATGAAATTCGACATCACGTTTAATGAAGAATTGCAAGTAAGTGTGGGAGTTACATTCTTTTGAAGTCTAGATGCAGTTACACAAAACACGTTGCATTGAATATTACATCCTATCACGAAACATTGAAATGAGATGCGACACCGCGTTGAATGAAGTATTCGAGCTCTATTGCATCGGCACTTTGTGCATCTGGGAACGCCATACCTTTGCAAGGAAGTGTAGAACCAACATTCTTTTGAAGGATTGAAGCATCATAGAACGCTATCCCTCTGCAAGGAAGAGTCAGGTTCACATTCCTTTGAAGTGTAGAAGAGATAAGCCTAACGTGTTGAATTGGATACTACATCTTCCACTAAGCATTGAAATGAGAAACGCAGCGCGTTGAATGAAGCAGTAGATCACTATTGCTACGAAAAGTAAACATGTGAAAACGCTATCCCTCTGCAAGGGAGTGTAGGGTTCACATTCTTTTGAATTGTAGGAGAGATAAGCATAACGCATTGAATTGAATATCACATCATACATTAAACTTTGAAATGAGTTGCGACATCACGTTGAATGAAGTATTCGAACTCTACTGCATCGCCTCGTTGTGCACCTAGAAACTTTATGCCTTTGGGAGGACGCCACCCAGACACCCAGAAATGCGATTACGTAGATAGGATGTGTGGGATTTACATTCTCTTGAAGTGTTGACTAGATACACATAACGCGTTGCAATGAATATTAAACCTTATCATGAAACACAGAAATGAGATGCGACATCGCGTTACATGAAGCAACAAAACTATATTGCTTCGATTCGTAGACCTCTGGTGACGCTATCCCGTAGCAAGGAAGTGTGGGATTTACAATCCTTCGAAGTGTAGACGATATAAACATAACGCATAACGGTGGTGGATTCGGAAAATTGGACAGTGAAGGAGACCCATCAATCAGATGAACACTAGAATATACCCTGCAGTGACGTGACCGCTGGCCGCCGTCTACTACCATGAAGAGAATGTCCTTTAGGATGTAAGAAGAATCTCAGCCCCTCTTAACCCCCTAATGAAAAGTTAAAGTTCCAGCGGCCCTGCAGTTGAGCAACGGGAGCGCGGCGTGTTAGGCGCGCCGCAATTCAGCCGATCAGGTGAATCTCCCTCAGAGACACCCGGGGGGGGGGGGGGGGGGGAGGTAGCGAGAAGAGGTAACCGACGAAATCCACTGATCGATACCCCGAACAATACCGGAGCGTACAGCCCCACCCCATCAAGCAGCCCCGGAGGAGGATTCAAGAAGCCTGAGGACCGAAGAAAGATCAATTAGCAAGCAAATTGGCGAGCAAGCAGAGCAAGCGATTATACCCAATGAACGATTGTGAAAGTGAGAGAGATAGGGAAAGGGAAAATGTGCGAGAGGAATAGCCAGACAGGTCAGCCTGGAAAAGAAAGCGTGAGTCCTTATTCGATAAAGCGTCCCATTTTCCTGCCGCATTTCTTTTGTTGTGTACGATATATCGTATTTTGTATCGCGAAACGGGTGGTGACGCCCGTTCATTCGCGGCGTGTTGCGTAATTCCCTTAGCCCTTATTTGTTAAACCCGTGTCGAGGCTATAAACACAGAAGCCGTGACTTCAGTATCCCGCTAACCGAATTTGCGTACGCGGCTGGACATGATCAAGAGAAGGAGCATTTCGAAGTTTCGAGAGTTGTACTGTCCCGGGTACCCCGGGTCGTGTAGTCCATCTCCTTGCTCCTTTGTGAGTAGCTGGCGTCCAAGAAACTCTAGACTCGCAGCTTCGAAATACCCCCATTCCGTCGATTATTTTTGCGATCGTGAGCCTATGAAGAGTTTTACGTGATCGATTAAATTGTACTTATTGTGTATCCTGTATTAAAAATACGTTTTCAGTTCACCGTGCTAAATAATAATCCTTTCATCGAACTTTCCTGACTTACTGTAGACGGGTTTCTGTCACACTGTATAGCGTTTGTATGTGTCAACTTATCAAAGCAATTGGCTTCCAGAGATCCATGCAACGCGATGGTGTATCTTAGTTTTACTATTCAAAGTTCACAATTAGAAGTATCAACAGAAATCACACCTCAGGATGTTCTAAGTAAATATTTCAAATTAGCATATATATTTATTCTTATTATATATTTTAGATGATTGTCAATAGATTGCCTTCACCAAATAACCCATTATATTCAAAATTCTATTTAATTTTACACCATTTCATGACGTTCTAAGAAAAGGTTCCGTATTCGTATGTATACTTACAGTCTTCGTATATTATAAATACGCCCCTATAAATACGCCAATAACTGTAATTTTCTGTGCATTGCATTATGCTTACCTGCACCTACACATCAATGGAATGTGAGTTTAACAGTTTCCTCCAACAGGATTGAGCTTCGTTGTGTCTACGTTTCAAAGCATTAGAGTTCTAATGCTCCATAAAATGTGGTGGCGCATCTCGTTTCATAGATTCTACATAAGTAAGTTATAATGTTCTAAGCAACGCATTATACTTACCTGCTTATAGAGTTCAAAGGAATGTGAATTCCACAGGACCTTGCAACGGCGTTTTGTAGTACCTACGCTAAGCTAAGTACAGCTTTGGAAGTCAATTTGTTTGACAAGTTGGCTCTTCGAAGCGCTATACAGTCACATGCATCTGTAAAAATTAAATATATAGTAATGTAGAACCCAGAGAGCAAATTGTATTGTATAGAACCTTACAACTTACTTACTTAAACGTAGACCTGAGAAGCGCCATTGCGTTACATGGACCATTGGAAATCAATTACATGGACAATTTCACATTCAGAAGCGCCATACAATTACATAGATATGTAGAAATTACATTCATTGTAATTATACCTTAATAGTTGCATAGAACCTAGTAACTATATTTACGTTGTACAGAACCTTACAACATTCTTACCTTGAAACGTAGAATTGAGAATCGTTATCGGGTTGCATGGACATTTGGATGTCAATTACATTGGCAAGTTTATACTTAGAAGTGGACACTTAGAATTGTTTTCGAAAGGTCCATGCAACTAGATGGCGAATCTTATTTCCACGTTTCAAAGTAAGTAAAATATATGGTCTTATGCGACACAATTATGGTTATTAGGTTCTATGTTACTGTTTACGTAATTTATACAGATCAACGTTATTATATAGCTCTTCTAAGTATCAACTTGTTAAAGTCTTGACATCCAAATGTCAATGCAACGCGATAGCGCTTTTCAGTTCTACGTTTCGAAGTAAGTTGTAAAGTTTTATACTACGCAGTCATGCTTATCTTGTGCTGCATTATACAGTATGTATTTTATACAGATCAATGTAACTGTACCGTTCTTCTAAGTGTTAACTTGTCGAAGTAATTAACATCCGAAGGTCCACGAAACACAATGGCGCTTCTCAGTTCAACGTTTCAATGTAAGAAAGTAGTAAGCTTCTATACAAACAAAAACGATTACTTGGTACTACATTACTATTGCATGCAATTTCTACAGATCCATGTAACTGTTAGCTCATCTAACTGTCAACTTAGCAAAATACTTTATTTTCAAAGGTCCATGCAACGCGATGACACTTCATCGCTTCAGTTCTACGTTTCAGCGTAAGTAGGCAAATTTCTATACAACGCTGTTATGCTTATGTGATGTTAAACTACCAAGTATGTAATTTCTACAGATCCATATAACTGTATAGCACTTCTAAGTGCCATCTTGTCAAAGTATTTGTCTTCCAAATATTGGTGCAACGCGATGACGCTACTCAGTTCAACGTGTCAATGTAAGCGTCACGAAAAATATTATAAAGTGACTTAAAAAAATACGAGTGCGCAATTATACACTCGACTCTTCATTTAATGTTTGAAATATAAAGTTTATTACAATATCGCAACGACACTTATGCAAAGTTTCACAGTATAGACCGAAAGATTAATCAAGACTGAAGACTAGTTCCCAGGAATATGTAGTTCTTAGGTGGTGGGGCAAAGACTTCAATCTTATTTCTTGGGAATCAGGGTGTCAGCAGGATGCGTGCCAGTGAGGTAATGACTCTGATCCTATTAATTGGGAACAATATCTTCAATCTTATTTCTTGAGAATAAAGTATCAACAGGATGCGTGCTAGTAAGGCGACGCTAGTTTACTTATTGATACCTCTAGTTGAGAATGTATTTGACATCACATAACCAACTAATAAGGTTCTATGCAAACAACAACGATGCATACTTGGTTCTACATTACATTTGCATGGAATTTCGTGAGGTCCATGTAATAGTTAGCTCTTCTAACTGTAAACTGGACAAAGTAAATGACTTCCAAAGGTCGATGCAACGAGATGGCGCTCCTTAGTTCTACGTTTCGAAGCAAGTCAGTTGTAAGATTCTATACAACGCAGTTATGCTTATCTGGTGCTACATTACAAAGTATACAATCTCTACAGCTCTATGTAGCTGCACCGCTCTTCTAAGTGCCACATTGTCAAAGCGATTGCCTTGCAATAGTCTATTCAATGCGATGTTGCATTTCATTTTAAAACTCGAAAGTAAGTACATTGTAATGTTCCATGACATTCATTAAGCTAATCTGTTTATATACTTCAAAATAATGTGAATTCCACAGGTTCTTGCAACAGGATTGCATTTCGTAGTGTCTACTTGCCAGATGAATATAGTTCTATTGCTCCAATTAATGCGATGGCGCATCTCAGTTCAGCGTTTTAAAATAAATAAGTTGTGGTGTTCTGTGCAACAAATTAAGCTTATCTGACTTTACGCATTCAAGACAATATAAATTACACAGTTATATGCAACGGGACGGCGCTTCACAGTATCTTCGTGTCAAAGCAATGGAGGTTTAATGCTCCATGCAATGCGATGGTGCATCTCATTTCAACGTTTCAAAGTATGTAAGCTGTAACCTTCTATGCATAGTATTATGCTCATCTGTCTCTACACCTTAAAAGAATATGAATTCTACAGTTCCATGCAATGCAATGTCAAATCTCATTCCAACGATTCAATGTAAATAAGTTGTAACATTCTATGCATAGCTTTATGCTTATCAGCTTCTACAACTCAATAGAATGTTAATTATACAGTTCCTTGCAACGTGATGGCTCTTCATAGTGTGTGCTTTTCAGAGCAATAGAGTTTTGAATGTTCCATGAATTGCGGTGAAATGAGATTTCAACGTTTCAAAGTACGTTAGTCATAATGTTCTATGCACTATGCTTATCAGCTCTCTATACCTCAAAAGAATGTAGGTTCCACTGTTTCTAGCAACTGGATTGCGCTTCATGATTTTTAGGTGTCAGAGTACTAGAGCTGTTATGCATAACGCGATGCATAAAACATTACAGCTTGTTCCACCAGTAATGCATCATATGAACGATGCGTTTCTGATACTTGGATTGCTGGACGTCACCATTTTTACGACGAAGAATTATATCCCGAGAATTAAATTCTTCATCAACTATGACAATTGCCACTTCATCGATCGTTGGTGCGTTGAATTGTCTTCGATGTTGACCAATAGGTGTTTTATCTGCCTTTATTATTACTTTGTAATCGTCAAATGGCAGTTGTTCAATGGCAGTTTTAAATAATTTAATTAATTCATTATGTTGTACAAACAAATTTTGTAATTCAGCGACAATCTCTCGTTTAGTACTCATATTCAATTGAAACCGTCTGTTGATTTGTTCGTCAATATTTACCATAAAATATATCTGAAGATATTTGTGATCAGCATTTGGCAAGGGCACTAGTGATTCAGCATGGTGATAAATTTGCCCTTGTACTTTAAATATTGGCATATATTTTGCGCTAACGATATTCGTTGCTTCGAACGATATCATTTGGAAGCATGAATTGTACTTGGGTATATTTTTCAAATAATTTTTGATTTACTTGTTTCACCTGATACTAAAGTTAATAATGGTTCAGGTGGTGAACGCAAGTCTGGTAACTTTGCATTTCCACCTGCACAGCACATACCTAGTGCTTCATTTTTAAATTTTTGAGCACCATATTACGTACACTTTTTATCCATTTTTCCAATAATTACACTTTGATGAATACTGTATCTGTAAAGGGGATTGTAATTGAAACCACATAAATTCAAATCAGTATGTATCGTGCGTCTTGTCTATGTCCTGCGAATTCGATTCCTTTGCTGCCTTGCTTGCCTCTGTTCACTCGTTTCTATTGATCGAGCAAGAGCAGTGTGAACTCGATCTCTTTCTTGCCTAGCTTGTCTCTGCTCACTTGTTTCTGAAGCTCGTTCTTCTCTTCTCCTTTTTGCTTGATTTATAGGTCGACCAGTGGCACTTCGCTTTGCTGGCATAATTGTGGGGTTAAATAGAACGTATTTCCAATTATTTTCTTTAGCTGGAGATCAATAATATTTTTATTTATTTAAGTATTAATAATTTATTCTCGTATTAATAATTGCAAAAGTTTGTTGACTGCATTTTTGTATTTATTAGAATTTTCTGGCGAAAAATCAAACGTCAAACGCATTAATGTTGTTTTTTGTAATTTAAATTAAATTGTTAAAATCATAAAGGAAATACAATTTCTGTATTTAAAATACTTTAAATTTTAATATAATTTGTAATATTCAACCAATAATTGAAAAAATATAAATAAAACGACTCAATACTTTATTTACCTTGTGATTTATATTTTTATTTTGATTACAACTGTTATCATGGGTATGTTATTTTTTACAGTTTAATTTGTTTTAAAAAAGTAAGTTCTATGAGTAAATTTCATGAGTAAAAATTGAAAAATTCAATTTATTCATGGCTACACGTTTAATAAATATTACTAATTAAATGTTATTTTGATATTTTTGGAATATTTGTTCGGGAACACGTAGAACGACTATTCTGATTTTAAAAAAATTTTCAAACACCTTCCCGGAGATATACCTAATAATTTCCCAAATTTTCACGGCGATTGGATGTATGGTTTTTGAGTCTATCAAGTACAGACAGACACACATTCATTTTTATCTATATAATAGATAGAATGATGAACTAGCCACTCGTATCAGGAGTAAAAAGAGTGTTTGGTACGCAATGTTCGTTGTAAAATATAATCAAGCAGTCAATATATCAAATGATAGCACATAATAAATCACTCAAAGTATAATGAAATGAATAGTAAGAAAAGCATATTTATTTGTTAGATGTTTATAAATCCAAATTTAAAGGTCCAAATCACATTTTATAAATTAGTGTTTAACAAGGTGATTTAATGTTGTTTCAAATAGGCGTGGAGAACTAGCTGATACTTCTGTCAATGTAATTTGATTTCTGCTGGATAGAGTAAAAACACATTTGCAATCTAAGCATGTTTCATTAGATCTGGTGTAATTTCCAAATGGTGGCAGTAGTAGTTGGTTTAGCGCCAGGTGATAAACATATATAACAAGCAGAGCGACGTAAACGGATTTAAAATGCTCAACATTATATAAATTAAACTATTACACTTTTATAATCCATGTAGCGTTTCTGTTCTTTGTAACTTACAAAGAGTCTTAAAAGTGCAACGCAATGTAAAAAAATTTGGATAAAAAGAAAGCAGGCCTTAATCTCAGATAAAGGAAGCTTGGATCTTGCTAATTATCAAAATGAGAACAATTCAAAAAAATCTGGAGTCGACACATTGGAAGAAAAATTCTTCCAGTGAAAAATGCTATATGCAGTGCAATAGCAGCTTCACATCCCCTTGATATTCTGTAGAAAATCTTATGCCATTTTACTCGATTTACTAGAATCGAAACAATGAAACCTATTAGGTGGTATTTCTACAACTGCTACCAGAGCCACACACACGCACACACGAAATCCATCAAGATTAAAGATACTGTGTATGTATTGGAGGATGCGTGCAATAAGAAAAGATTATTATATGAATAAATTGTAGAATTCCATTTGTAATTGATAATTAGATTATAAACATTTATATCCTTTTATCAGAAATTTATATACGACAAAATTGCAGCACGCAGATGTGTAAATATCACTTTGCGATCTCATTTCATTTTGGCAGTTATACTTATATATAAGCATCCATCCAAGCATAAAGTTTGATAATCTTTAAACTAGAAAATAGGTATGAAACATTAGACCTTTTGCTGGCGTTGGTCTAATTTATCATGTTCAGAACTTGTGAAGCAGCTAGAACTATAATAACAAAGTACTTTATATCTTTTCCCATTGTTTCCAAACAAAACATTAAATATGATGAACTATGTTCATTTCATTATAAATATATGCGTAAAGTTCAATCGACATAAATAAATATTGACAAACGTGATTTATTTAATTTTTATCATATAAAACATATTACAAAATTGTATAAGAATAAATTTTACTTTAAATATTTTATATTATCATGTATATTTTATATTATCATGTTAAACTTTTACAAAAAGTAACAAAATTGTTATAAGTAGGAATAATTTTTCCTTAATTAGTTAATATGTCGGTTCTTTTTAAAAAGATGGTATTTAATTTTTCGAACTAAGTTTTGACATTAAATTGACCATTAATCTCTCTAATTTCATTGCTTTTTGTAGATTACCGCCAATTTTCAACTTTCCCATTACGGCTTTGTCGATGCAAGTTTTAATTCTCCGAAAGATATATAATATTATGTTATTAGTAAAATTATTTTGCATTTCTAATGAAGTTGAACGTAAAAAATATATTTTTTTTTATGAGAAAGCATTGTGAGAAAATTTTGAGAATCCATTGTTAATGTTGTACCTAGTGGTTGACTAGGTTCTCCTCTCCCTGCCGCACTTTTTTTACCATTATTAAGAACCAAAAACAGTGTACAAACTTCGTCGCCATTAAAATTTACGAAAATTACATATTGTAAATTTTTGCAAAAGTGATGTTAATTAACTCTTGAATTATGGTTGCTTGGGCAATTAATCAGACTGATCTATGATGTGCTACAATGTACGAGGTCTAATAAATTTTTTTTTAACATAATGTACAATATAGTATTTGAGCTTACAGCTTTGTTAACAAACTCGCTGTTTAAATTAGTTTGGATGACAGTTAATATTTGCATGATCTTTTCCTCTGATTTATCTGTATAATTTGTTCGTTCTTTTCAATTGTCATATATAATTATCCAAATCTATGTGTTCCAAATTCTCCTCTAGGAAGGAATCAGGCAACAATTTATCTTATCAATAATATTTATATTCTGTAAAATAAATTGATTTGTTTACTAAAATATAAATTATACATTCCTGTATTAATTGTAAGCATTTAGATAATTATTCACACCTGGATTACACGCTTAATGGGTAAAATCGGACATTCCTTCAGTTTTTTAATATTGGCTCATCGATTACAGACTGATTAGTAACTAATTTACTGTCTTTGCAAAATAAATGCGTACATTGCATCACCCATTATTTCCAGCTTCCCACTGTCTTTGACTAGCCTCCATCCACAGCAATACCATCATTTTCATACTCATCGGCCCTTCCAAGAGCACACATCAACATACCAAACTTATATATTATATAAGCGATACGAGTTTGAAAGCATATTCGTTTAATTTTTATACTTAGTGGTGGGCTAAAGTTTGGGTATGCCTATCATACCCATCCGTTTATTAAATACGTAGCTGCACATAGCGACACCCATCATCGCTAGTCATTCTCTTTGAGGAAAGGACCCCTTTTAGTCTTGACTCATAGCCCGCGTAAGGACTTTGATCTACGAATTGATTGGATAAGTGTTAAAGTTAATATGAGAGATTCCAACTGTCCCATACATATTCGATAAGGGGAGAGCAGGGCTGCGATGGGGCAGAACCTGAATGGATCTCTCCCCCGAACCACACCAATCTGAATGCCCTAGGCCATCCAGATCTCCCACATTCCGGGGGAGGGGGGACACAAGGAGGTTTGATGCGAGGCTAAGGTGTTAGAGGCTATGTTTTCGCATCATCAACCTTGTGACCTTATCACCGGGACCATCGCTATTCTTGGATACTAGGCGCCAACGGGCCGCCCGACACCTACGAACGCGTATGGAAGTTTATGGTGCATCCCCACCCTACCACCGACTGGTAGCGCCTGGGGTCGGTAACTCACGATATATCGACAGTAAGTGATGCCTGCGGTCGATAACTCACAATATTATAACGGCTGGTATTGCTAATAGTCGGTAATTGACGAATTATCGACGGTATTGCCAGCTATCGGAAATCCATTTCTTACTTGGCTTAACTTAATCTAACATGCTCTAAACTTAATTCAAACAAGCTAACCTCAGTTACACCTATTCTGACTTTACCTGCCTTCACTCAAATCTAACCCAACCTAACACAATCTAACTTTACCTCTTAATACATAAACAAATCAAACCTACGCTTTCTTAAATCTAACCCAACATAACCGAACAACCTACAATCATTCCCAAACATAAACCAACCTACCATACCCTAGCGGAGACTATCTAAATGTAACATAAACACACTTCCATCTCGGGACGGAAGCAAACTCCGCAACTTTCCCAGGGATGAGTCTGTGCAAGTAAGCCTTCTGCACTTACGGAATGGCAGAAATCTGCTCCGATTAAGCTCATATTCAAGTAATGTAATGTAATGGTCGGCAGGTTCAATCGGAGCGGGTCCACACCGGATACAGGAGTGCCTTCGGCGAAATGAAAATGAACAGTCGGAAAAGAGTAAAACTTTACTAAAAAAATCGTACGGAAATCCGGTATTTCGACGCGTATCTAACATACATGTAACTAAAACGTACTTCGAAAAATACAAAGGATAAGAGGATATATTCTACAATGTATGACATATATAAATCAACGGATGCAAGGGAGAACACTCGATCTCGTAAGGACAAGGTACAACGAAATAGACGATATCGTGAGAGAAAATAAAAAAAAATCGGAAAGCTTAAAATAAAAATAATAATTTGGATTGAACAAATCAATATCACTAATCCCGGCAAGCTTAATGCAAAACGCATGACTACGAATCGGTTGGAGTATAAGATAGGTGCTGTTCGCTGTTCGAGTGGCCTTGGGAGTCCTTCGCCCGCATCGAGGCAGGCAGTAGGATGGTGGAGGGCATGCAGCCCCGCCCCCCTCCCCACGGCGTGAGAGAGACTTCTGTGCTTATGCTGCTGAGAGGTGCTGCCAGCTCGTGATTCGGAATCAGACACATCGAGTCTTGGCAGAAGATTAAAGGTTGGGCAGGCGGTTCGGAGCCCTCTGTCGATGACACAAAAGGATAGGGGAATAGAACAGGATACGAAAAGCGTATATGAAGGAGACAAAGAAAGCCTCGGAAGGGAGGACAGACACGAAAGGAGAAGCATCAGGAGCCGAAATAAGTGCAGGATAATGGGAAGACTACCGATAAGAATAACACCTACACTTTTACATAGAAGAATAGGCAGCCACACATCAGACGTAATGATAGATATTATGAGCGAGGATACGACGAAGTTAATGACATATTAAAAAACGTTAATGGGAAATATCAGGCATATAAAAAAAAAACTGACATCGAACACTTGATCGAACTAGTGGCGAACGCTACAGAGAAAAATTAAGCAATTAAAGGAGCAGGAAGCATTCGAGGACAGGCAGCGAGATGAGCAAAAGCGGGAAAATGGACCGAAATACGAAAAGATGATGCAAGAAAATCGAGAGCGGGAGATATAATTCTGGAATTTAATTAGAAAACAGGTGTAGAGGACAAAATAAAGGAAATCAAAGAATCTCTAAAAAAAAGGATTCGAAGTAAAGCATACGAGTGCGAGTATAATGTCCCAACTAAGGGACATATAGCCGTTGGGTGACCAGAGAAGAAATGAAGGAGGACATAAAACGAACAGAGGAAAAAATCGAAGGAAAGGATAGCGGTATAAACGTCGAGATTTTAAGAGGAACGTGGAGAGGCAACCAAGTCGCGTTAGTTGAATTTGGACAGAAATACAGTAAAGAGCTAAAGAAGGTCAAACGACTAAGAATAGCATTGACACCTTGTCCTTGCAAAGTGCTACTCAGAACAGAGAGATGCTTTAAATGTCATAAACTGGGACATATCGGCGGAAATTGCACAGGAGTCAAGGATAATAAGGGCATCTACAGAAAATCAGGATTCTAGAATCATACGATGACCGATTAATTGTCCGGCCTACAGAAAGCCGTTGATAGAAAAGAATGAGAAACAAATATGGAATTAAAAGTCCTACAAATCAATCGGAACAGATGCCGAATCGCGCAAGAAATCATGCAGCAAATGCGAATAATTCAAGAGACACATGTGGTAATAATATCGGAGGGAGACAAGATGGAAGAATATTGACTGCAAGACGAGAACGGTAACGCTGCGATATGGATAACCGGCGTTTCTCGAAAATGTTTCACATACGGCATCACATACTCCTGGACCGGAATCGTTCATGCACTGGTCGAAGGAATAAAAGCTATAAGCTGCTATTTCTCGCCGAATAGAAACGGAAAGAGATCGAACAATATATAAACGAAACTGAGGTTAACATAGAAAGGGGAGGAAATGATCTAATCGCGACGAATCCGAAAGAAGACTATACATATTTTAAGAACGGAAACAAATCAAAGATAGACATAAGTTGCGTAAAGCAGAAGTGTTTGAGATATTTTCAGCGTCGGACCTTCAATACGTACTACATACCTTCCTAAGTACGAATTACAAGAATAACGAAGACGGATTTGCAAGCCTCGATGGAAAGGAAGCGAACTGGCACGATGAAAATACATGATCGACTGATATAATATATAGATATTTATTATTATTTAGAAGGGATGATCTATTTTTAAGTAACTAATATATATGATAAGTGTAATTATATAAACTAATTTCAAATATTTACTTGAAACATCATGAAAGGATGTGGTCCAGCGAGTGGGGGATTAATGGATCCTTGCGAGGAGCATACGGTCCAGCGAGTGGGGACCCGTGTCTCGTGGTGGGGCTAGCGGCGCGTCATTCGCGTTTAATTTATAAAATATTATAATGAAGTAGTATAGCATTATCTTACAATTACGTGTGTGTTGTTCGTGTCTTGCATTCGTAACGTGTGTAACCTAAATTTATGAATTCTTACATGCAGAAATATATTAGTCCCGATATAGTATCTGATATGTATATGTATGTAAGAGACTTAAAAGTAGAATACAGGTAAATTCGGAATCTGGTAAAGCCCTGAATTGGAAGAGTCGAACGAAATCACAGGTGCGAGGTAGACAAGGGTGTACTTGATTATGCTTATCTGCTTCTATACTTCAAAACAATGTGAATCCCAACATTCCTTGCAATGGCATAGCGTTTCTAGATATCTACGTTTCGACGCAATAGAGTTCTAATGCTTCATTCAACGCAATTTCGCACCTCACTTCAATGTTTCATTATAAGATATAACATTCTATGCAATATGTTATATTTATCTGCTTTTACACTTCAGAAGAATGTGAAACCTACACCACCTTGTAATGGGATAGCATTTCTGGATGTCTTCGTGTCGGTGGAATACATTTCTAATACTTCATACAGCGTGATGTAGCATTTCATTTCAGCATTTCAAAGCAAAGAAACTGTAATCATCTATGAATAGCACTATGTCTATCTGCTGGAGCTCTTCAACAGAATGTGCGCTCCGTAGTGTCTGTCTGTCAAAGCAATAGCATTATAATTCTCCATGCAATGCCGTGGCGCATCTCTTTCCAATGTTTCAAAGTAAGAATGCTATAATCTTCTAAACATAGCATTATACTTGTCTGCTTCTACACTTCTAAAGAATGTGAATTGCACAGTTCCATGCATCGTGATAGCGCTTCACATTGTCTATGTGTAAAAGCAATGATATTATAATGCTCCATACATTGTGATGGCGCATCTCATTCCAACGTTTCAAAGTAAGTAAGATCTAATCGTGTATGCATATCATTATGCTTATCTGTTTCTACAATCATCAATAATGTGAGTTCTACAGTTTCATGCAACGGGATGGTGCTTCACAATGTCTGCGCGTCAGTACTACTGTACTAATGATGCATGCATTACGATGGCTCATCTCGTTTCAACGTTTCAAAGTATGTTAACTATAATCTTCTATGAATATCATTATGCTCATCTGCTTCTACACCTCAAAAGATTGTGAATTCTACATTTCCATCCAGCAGGATGGCGGTTCATAGTGTCTGCGTGTCGAAGAAGTAGATTTGGAGTGCACCATGCAATGCATTTGCGCATCTCACTTCAACGTTTCAAAGTAAGTTAGGTGTAATCTTCCATGCATAGCACTATGCTTATGTGCTTCTACACTTCATAAGGTTGTGAATTCTACACTTCCATGCAACAGGGTGGCGTTTCACAGTGTCTGCTTGTCAAAACAATGGTGTTCTAATGCTCCAGGCAATGCGACTGCGCATTTTATTTGTACGTATCGAATTAAGTAAGCTGTAATCTTCAATGTATATTGGAGGAAACTCATTAATTACAGACAATTACAAGGTTTTGTAAATCATTAAATAGTTCCTTTCAACTGAGATATTACTCCAAGGACTGCTAATGAACAACTGTTTCATCGTTTTAAAACATACACACGAAATATATTTTATTCCGCACATTCGCTCTTGCTCGCATTCTAGAATATTCCACACACCCAACATTTGAAACTTGAATTACTGCTTAGCTTTTATATTAAGATAATTTCGTTATCCTTCACTCGGCCGCCCTGCATGAACATTTGTCTCGAATGTCTTCATTCATGTCGTCTTCGATTTCAGATAAATCAACATTGAGTTCGTCGATCCACAATTTCGTTGAATCTGCTGACGTAGATGTTTATAGGGGTCCTTCTCCTTCCCCTACCTTTCGAACCACAAATCGTTGATTGCGTAAAACTCGTGCGACTTCATACGGTTTAAAATATTTATGAGCTATATTTAGGCCAGGACTCTGTTGCATACGTTCAATTGCTACTAGATCTCCTTCACGATAAATTTTAGCTTTTCGTCTACTCTTGTTAAAAGTTCGCCTATTCTCCTATTGGATCCTGGATATATTTTTGCCTGCTTGAGTCATACTTCATCTCGTTTATCTTGAAAACGTGCAATCCATTCCTTTTCAAGTATGTCTCAAATTTCTATATGACGTTTAAGACGTGAACGTGTCCCAGAGAGAAGATGAAATGGTGACGTGCCAGTACTTCAATATATTGTTGATTTCAAACATTATTGATCTACTTCTAAATACTTACACCATTCACAGGGCTTAGGTGCTGCTAATTTTGCTAACAACAGTATGAATGTTCCACTAATACGTTCAGCTTGACCATTAGCTCTAGGAATTCCTGTTATAGATAGATCATGTTGTATATTTTCTTCTTCCACTATCAAAAATTATTCGACGCAGATTACAGAAAATAGTCGCTTGCTTCTTCAGGCGTGACAAAACTTGCCAAACAAGGCTTGTGTCGAACAATGGTAACAAAGATTACTTCTATACAAATCGGATATCAGTGCCCATCTACGGTAATTTCTGCTTGAAATTCACCAAATGTTATATATCATTCTTTGAACCTATACCATCGAAATGTAATTCATTGCGTCGTAGTTGCGGAGAACCGAGCTTAATAAAGTCGTCTGTGTGAATTAAACTAAAATCACTTCCTGAATCCATTAAAGCTTCGATCTCGTATCCGCTAAGTAAATCATTCTTGAGATAATTTTGGTACGATGCTCCTAATGTCGCGCAGCTCTCTTCACACGTTTTAAATTTTTTGGGACATTTCGACGCAATATGTCCACGTTCTTGACATATAAAACATTTTACACCGCGATCTTTCGTTGGACAATTCACGGTAATATGATCGTGCCCACCACAAGTATAACATCGTACAATATTACCGGCGAACTCCTTCATTACCAACATTGACCACCTCTGTTCGTTCATTTCTAACGAAACTGTCTTCACACTTTTCAAACATTGTTGACATTTGCACACTTGACAAACCTTGATCTCGAAAAATTAACCTTCCAAATGCTTTCGAAAGTTGATCGGTTGTTGTAAATTATTGAATACGCGCCTGATTCCGGAGCATTTAACCGGGGATGCCGTCAATTAGATACTCAAGTATTTCATCGTCGTTGATTGCTACTCGATTTCCGAGAATGATCTTCTCGTGCAAATATTCATCAAATGTCTGGTTCCTCTTTCATATTTATACATCAAATTTCTTCCATATTTCAATTTTGCTTTGTGGATGATAAAACGTAACTTTTAATTCTTCCCGCGTAGGTTGAATGGCATAGTTATATATTCTCGTTTAGAATGAAACGATTCAAGTGCTTTTCCCTTTAATCGCATACCCATAAGTAATGGTGCAACGTCATCTTCCAATTTATATATCGTCTTCAACAATTTGACCTACTTCTTCCAAATTTCACTATCACCAGATTTGCCATCAAATTAAAAAGTAAATTTGCAATTGCCGAAATATTCGTTCGCGGCTAACAGAATTGAGATAAAATGTTGCATTCATTGCCATTATTCAATGCCAAGAGATTGTCACCCCCACTAACAACATCATATTGTTCGCTTCCAAAATTACGCGTCGATCGTCGCTGCTCATTTTCCAAATAATGCTCAACTTGTAATTAAATGAATTACCTTCGTATTGCATCTAACTCAAGGCGCAATATGGCTAACTCACCTTCTGCTAATTCTTTTTCTTTAAAAAAAATTAGTTTCTCGTTGCTGTAGATTCATTGCTGACTGCACGTTTGATGATATATCAGCACACAACCTTTCATTATCTTCACGAACTTCTTTCTGCTTGTCATCTATCCACGTTCCGTCTGGGCCAATATCCGACAAACAGGAAATTAATTTAGCTTTCAAACCAGCAGTTGGTACTTTATGCTCCATTAATATCTCTTTTAGCGCAGTAATTGTGATTTTACTCTAATCTTTCATGGTGAAAATTTTTACTCGACACTCGCGTATAAACTCGAATTGTCTCTACATGAAAGTTTAATTTTCGTCCGCGCAATATCTCTCAAAACTGCACTCGAGTCGCATGAATAACTTCTCAAAAGTTCTGGACCGTCAAGTCATTTTCTCCAACGTTCTGTCTTCAAATACTCGATAATATTCCAATCTTTAGAACGTATCCGATTTAATTCTTGAATGTCTTCGCGATAATTACCACGCCTGAGCCCAAAACTTGTAGGAAATTTATTAACTAAAGATAACTACAAGATTTTGTAAATCATTATATAGTTCTTCACAAGTGTGAAATAACTCCAAAGAATGCTAATGAACAACAGCTTCATCGTTTTAAAATATTCACAGGAAAAATTCATTTATTCCGCACACTCGCTCGCAATCTAGAATATTCCATGTACATAAAATTTGAAACATGAATAATTGATTAACATTTAAATTAAGGTAATTTAATTATCCTTCAATAACATTGAGCTTGTATGCTACTACAAAGCAAAGGAATGTGAACTGTACAGTTCCTTCAAACGGGATGGCGCTTCATAGTCCCTGCGTGTTAAAGCATTGGAGTTCTAGTGCTGCATGCATGGCACATCTCATTTCAACGTATCAAAGTAAGTAACCTGTAATCTTCTAGCAATAGCACTATTCTTATCTGCTACTACACTTCGTAAGAACGTGACTTCTGCAGATCTATGCAACAGGATCGCGATTAAATGTATCATAGCTATAGAATTATAATGCTCCATGCATTGCGATGGCGTATCTCATTTCAAGGGTTCAAAGTAAGTAAGCTATAATCTTCTATGCATGGCATCATGCTTATCTGCTTCTACTTTTCTAGAGAATGTCAATTTTATAGTTCTATGCAACGGGATGGCGCATCACTGTGTGTGCGTCTCACTAGAGTAAAGTCCTATTGATCCATGCAATGCGATATCCCATCTCATTTCAGCGCCCCAAACTGAGTAAGCAGTAACACTCTATGCATAGCATTATGCATACCTGCTTCTACATTTCAAATGATTGTTTATTCTACAGTTCTATGTATCGGGAAGTGGATTCATAGTGCCCATGTAACAGTGTAACGGAGTTCTAATTCTCTGTGCAATGCGATCGCATCTCACTTCAACGTTTCTAAAAGGGTAAGATGCAATCTTCTATGTGTAGCTTATGCGTATCTGCTTTTACTGTTCAAAAAAATATGTATTATACAGTCCCATGCAAAGGGATGGCGCCCCATAATTTCTGCGTGTCCATGCAGTGGTGTTACACTACTAGATCTAATACTTCCATCGACGCGATGTCGCATCTCATTTCAATGTTTCATGATAATGTAGAATATTCAATGCAACGCGTTATGTTCATCTGCTACTGCACTTCAGATGAATGTGAATCCTGCACTTCCTTGCAAAAGAATACCTTTTCTAGATGTCTACGTGTCTGAGTAATAGTGTTCTAATACTTCATTCTACGCGATGTCGTTTTTCATTTCAATATTTCGTAATAAGATGTAATGTTCAATGCTATGCTTTATGATTATATCTCCTACACTCCAAAAGCAAAAGAATGTGAACTGTGGCATCAGGCGTATCACCTACCATCCCCAGACGACCGCCATCGTCCTCGAGGTCCCCAGATCGGCATCGACATTCCCTCCAGCATCCTGATCCACTATATGCGGACAACCCGCCTACTCGTTGCCACAGAACGTGGAGGCGACTCCACATACACCGGAGGGAGGATTCCACCCCAGGTAATGAGGGCGAGGAGGTCTACGACGGGTACGGATTCGAATCTCTAACGATGATGTATGCGTACACGCTATTCGCGTACCGACGATGTTAGAAACCATACACACATAAAATTAAGTAAATATTTGTAAATATGTTCTTATAAATGAGGTATAGTTTAAGACGTGCTCACATTCGAGCGAGCTGCCGACGTGCGCGGCTCACCGCGTAACACGGGCGACCCCACCACGAACGGTCTGCCCGCTCTTCGGTCTACGCGCCATCCCCACTCTGGGCCCAGCGATTCGCGTGCCGCGCGACCCGAGGAGATCGCGGACGCGCCGATCGAGTCTCAGTCTCATTCACCGATTCGAACAGAGCAGTTGGCTCTAAGGAGTCTCGATCTCCACCTCGAGCAGAACAGTTGGCTCTCAGGTATACGAGCTCCCAGCTCGATGCATCCGACTCATTCGCATCTACCATAGTGGAGTCCTTATTTTATTCTGCTTCCATTTTCTTATTATATAGTAATTAGTAACTTAGAATTAGTGTATTAGGATATTCAAGTAAGAATATATCTTAGTTTACACCGAATTCAAAGTTTTTATTCTATTTCAAATACAAGTTCCTTTAACATTCCATTCCATGGGTACGCTCGCGATTAACTACTATTCCTAACAAATCAAGTTCAACGGTCTTAAAGCTGGACGGTTAGAGCGAATCAACGCTTGGCCGCTCTTACCTTATTTCTGTTGTGTCTGTCTAGCGCCTACGGACATCCGGTAGGCTAGAGCGAACAAGCTCCTAGATGTACCGTGCTTTACCGAAGTGCATGTACTTGTGATGAGCTTCGCTTCTCGGGTAAAGCGTATACGACGCGCGGGGATGAAGGAATATATCCGACGACATGTGCGTGAATACGTGGCTGGTGCACCCGAATATTCGGACCACCGCAGAGTTCCTCCCGATCCTGTATACGAAGTCTTCGCTGCCGTACGTCACGTACAAGCCAACGATCGTCCAATTTCAGCTTCGATACCAGCTAGCCAGGATCAGTCTACCTGGCGCCTGATTCCAATCACCGATCGGCCGTTCCAGCCGTACGCCGCTGCAATACGGGCCACCGACTACAGTTCAAACTTTTGAACTGTAGCTGCAGATACGCGAAACGCGTTGCACTGAACATTACATCTTATCACGAAACATAGAAATGAGATGCGATATCACGTTCTGTAAAACAATAGAACTCTATTGCTTCAATACGTAGACATCTAGAAACGCTAAACCGTAGCAAAGATGTGTGGGATTTACATACTTTTGAAGTATAGACGAGATATACATAACGCGTTACATTTAATTACAGATTAACATGTATCATAGACACGAGACGGATACCGCGTTTTATGTAGCATTTGAATTCTATTGCCTCGATATGTGGACCTCTGGGAACGCTACTCCTTAGGGAGGAAGTGTGGGCTTCACATTCCTTCGATGCGTTGACGGGATATGCATAGCGCGTTGCATTGATATTACATCTTATCATGAAACATAGAAATGAGATTAGATTTCGCATTTTATGGAGCATTAGGACTCCATTTCCTCGAAACGTAGACATCTAGAACCGCTATTCCGTAGCTAGGAAGTGTGGCATTTACATTAATTTGTAGTGTTGACGGGATATACATAACGCATGACGTTGATTTACATCTTATCATGAGACATAGGAATGTGATTCTATATCGCGTTTTATGAAGCATTAGAACTCTATAGCTGCGACTCGCAGACATCTAGAAACGCTATTCCGTCTCAAGAATGTGTGAGATCTACATTCTCTGGAAGTGTTGACGAGATATACATAACGCGTTGCATTGAATATTACATCTTACCATGAAACATAGAAATGAATTGCGATATCGCGTTTTATAGAGGTATAGAACACTATTGCTTCGATACGTAGACATCTAGAAACGCTATTTGGTAGCAAGGAAGAGCTGCATTTACATTCATTTGTAGCATCGATGAGTTATACATAGCGCGTTGCATTGGATATTACATCTCATCATGAGCCATAGAAATGAGATGCGATATCGCGTTCTATGAAGGATTAGATCACTATTGCTTCGAAACGTAGTCATCTAGAAACGCCAATTCGTTGCAAGTAAATATGGGAATTACATCCTTTTGAAGTGTTGACGAGATGAACATAACGCGTTGCATTAACATTACGCCTTATAATGTGACATATCGCATCTCATTTCTATGATACATTATAAGACGTAATATCAATGTCACGCGTTATGTATATCTCGTCTACCCTCCAAAAGAATGTAAGTGCCACGCTACCTTGCTAAGTAACAGCGCTTCCAGATGTGTACGCATCGAATCAATAGAGATCTAAAGCTTTAAAAATGCGATATCGCATCTCATTTCTAGGTATCATGATAAGCTATAATATTCATTGCGAAGTGTTATGTATACCTCGTCTACACATCAAAAGAATGTAAATGCCACACTTCCTTGCTAGGATATCCGTTTCCAGATGTCTACGTATCGAAGCAATGGAGTTCTAATGCTCCTTGAAACGCGATATCGCATCACATTTCTATGGTTCATGATAAGGTATAATATTCATTGCGAAGTTTTATGTATACCTCATCTACAATTCAAAAGAAAGTAAATGCCACACCTCCTTGCTAGGAAATAAGTTTTCAGATGTGTACGTATCGAAGCAATAGTGTTCTAATGCTTCCTAAACGCGATAACGCATCTTATTTCGATGTTTCATGATAAGATATAATGTTCATTGCGAAGTATCATGTATACCTCGTATACACTTCAAATGAATGTAAATGCCGCACTTCCTTGCAAGGAAATAGCGTTTGTAGGTGTCTACGTATCGAAGCAATAAAGTTCTTATGCTTTTTGAAACGCGATATCGCATCACATTTCTATGGTTCATGATAAGGTATAATATTCATTGCGAAGTGTTATGTAT
The DNA here is from genome assembly GCF_050948175.1 of Xylocopa sonorina. NCBI lineage: Eukaryota > Metazoa > Arthropoda > Insecta > Hymenoptera > Apidae > Xylocopa > Xylocopa sonorina. The sequence continues at coordinate 63,980 of NW_027490226.1, read as the reverse complement.
ACCTCGTATACACGTCAAATGAATGTAAATGCGCTACTTCCTTGCTAGGAAGTAGCGTTTGCAGATGTCAACGTATCGAAGCAATAGAGTTCTAATGCTTCTTAAATCGCGATATCGCATCTCATTTCTATGTTTCATGATAAGATATAATATTCATTGCGAAGTGTTACGTATTCCTCGTCTACACTTCAAATGAATGTAAATGCGACGCTTGCTTGCTAGGAAACAGCGTTTGCAGATGTCAACGTATCGAAGCTATAGAGTTCCAATGCTTCTTAAAATGTGATATCGCAACTGATTTCGATGTATTATGATAAGATATAATGTTCATTGCGAAGTGTCATGTATACCTCTCGGCTACACTTCAAAAAAATGTAAATGCCACACTTCCTTGATAGGAAATATCGTTTCCAGATTTCTACGTATCGAAGCAACAGAGTTCTAATGCTTCTTAAAACGCGGTATCCCATCTCATTTCCATGTTTCATGATAAGATATAATATTCATTGCGAAGTGTTATGTATAGCACGTATACACTTCAAAAGAATGTAAATGCGACTCTTCCTTGCTAGGAAGTAGCGTTTCCAGATGTCTACGAATCGAAGCAATGGAGTTCTAATGCTCCTTTAATCGCGATATCGCATCTCAATTCTGTGTTTCATGATAAGACATAATCTTCATTGCGAAGTGTTATGTATACCTCGTCTACTCTTCAAAAGAATGGAAATGTCACCCTTCCTTGCTAGTAAATAGCGTTTCCAGTTGTCTGCGTATTGAAGCAATAGAGTTGTAATGCTTCTTAAAATTCGATATCGCATTTCATGTCTATGTTTTATGACAAGATATAATATTCATTGCGAAGTGTATTTATACCTCGTCTACACTTCAAAAGAATGTAAATGCTACACTTCCTTGCTAGGAAATAGCGTTTCGAGATTTCTGCATATCGAAGCAATGGAGTTGTAATGCTTCTTAAATCGCGATTTCGCATCTCAGTTCTATGTTTCATGTTAAGATATAATATTCATTGCGAAGTGTTATGTATATCTCGTCTAGACTTCAAAAGAATGTAAATGCCACACTTCCTTGCTAGGAGGTAGCGTCTCCAGATGTCCACGTACCGAAGCAATAGAGTTGTAATGCTTCTTAAAATGCGATATCGCATCTCATTTCGATACTTCATGATAAGATGTAATATCGGTGAAACGCGTTATGCACATCTCGTCAGCGCTTCAAAGGAATGTCAGTCCCACACTTTCCTGCTACGTGTTAGCGTTTTTAGATGTCTACTTTTTGAAGCAATAGAGTTCTAATGCTTCGATGTATGTCAGTGAATTTTCATGCTCTATACATCTCATTATGCTTCTACACTTCAAAAGTATGTGAATTCTGCTGTTTCGTGCAACGCGATAGCGCTTCATATTTTGTACGTGTCATGGTAATTCTGTTTTGTTGCTACATTCAATGCGATAGCCCAACTCATTTCAACGTTTCAAGGTAAGTAACCTGTAGCCTTCTATGCATAGAAATATGCTTCTACAGTTTTAGTGAATGTCAATAGAAGGGACCCCGTAAGCTGGTTCGCGCTTCATAGTTTCTACGTGTCAAACAAACGTATTTCCTTAGGTCTATGCAATAAGGTGGCGAATTTATTATGAATGTGGTAAAGCATTTACCATGTTATGTTATATTCATGTCATTATGCTTGTCTGCTCCTACACAGCAATCGATTGTGAATTCTGCTGTTTCTTCCAGCGGAATGGGATTTCATATTGTCTGCGTCTCAAAGCAGTAGATACCTAAAACATTACACCATGCGTTTGCGCATTTCATTTCAAGGATTCAAAGTAAATAAACTGTAACCAATTGTGCATGGCATTATGCTTTTCTGCTTCTATGCTTTATAATGCTTTTGGATGTGAGAAGAACGTCAAACCCCCTTTAACCGCCTAAAGGGAAGTCAAAGGTCCATCGTCCCTGCAGGAGAGCCATGGGAGCGTTGTGCGCGAGGCGCTTCGCAATTCAAATGATCAGGAGGACCCCCCTCAGAGACACCCGAAGGGGCGAGAATACCAAAATTCGGGCCCCGAACAATACCAAAGTGTACAGCCCACCCCACCAAGGAGCCTCAAGGAGCTTATTCGCTAAAGCATTCCATTTTCATGCCGCATTTCTTGTATCACATATTGTGTATTGTATCTTATATCGTGAAGCGGGTGGTGATCCCCGGTCATTCGCGGCGTGTTGCGTAGTTTCCCGTAGCACTTGTTAACTAAACCCACGTCAAGGCCATAAATAAAGAAGCCGTGACTTCAGTATCCCGCGACCCGAGTGCGTGTACTCGGTTAGGCGTAGGCGAGAGGTGGAGCATTTTGAAGTTTCGAGGGTTGTTCCGCCCCTTGTTTCCCGGGGTCGTGTAGTCTATTTCTTTGCTGCTTCCTGAGCAGCTGGCGCCTAAGAAACTATAGTCTCTCAGTTTTGAAATACCCCTCGTTTCGGTGAATATTGTAACGATAGATTGCTTTAGACTAAAGTACGTTTTATACTTTAAGGCATTTGGATATAACTACTTCGAGTTTCCCTGACTTACTGTAGACAGGTATCCGTCACAACTGATAGGGAACATCACTTTACATAGATATATAGAACACACATAGCTTTAAACGCAGAACTGAGAGTTTGAGAACTTCCTTCGAAACGTTGATAGTGAGGAGCTCCATCGGATTTCATAGAACTTCAGAACTTACTTGCTATGAAACGTAGGCAAATAAGGGCCATCACGTTACTTGGAACTTTAGAACTTGCTTACTCCAACAAAGATTTCTATTGCCTTCGTCCGTTCTTTCAGAAGAGTATTTCATAAACCACATACTTTTCACGCTTCTGATATCTTTGAAAGTTCGCGAGATGTAATCGTTTAAGTTTTAAAATGATTACTTAGTGTGGCTTATTATTTTGTAACTCGGTTATAAACATGTCTGCATAAGATTTAATCTATATACTTATAAGTCTGAAATTTATGCAGTCATTTGTTAGTCACTTATTGCTCAAACGACAAAGATTCTGACCACATCAAAATGATTGACTTTCATCAATTTTCTTAAAATTGACATACGGTCCAACTGCTTGCATTAAAGACTGTAATTAAAGTTTTCAAAATATTTTACCTCATATAGATGAATTCTGGAATTGAAGGTGATTTTTTGATTTTTCTAACTCCTGTTTAGAACATCTTTCCATTGGAATGTTCAAGTATTTTTCATATTCGTAATTATTGAAAATGTTTTGCTTGGTTCTTTAATTTAATATTTAGAATTTCCTGAGAAATATTTTTTATCGTAATGAACTATATAATTGCAATTATAATTCTTTATGAAATAATAATAACAGAGAGGAATGTATCCATTCTTGTAGTTTTGTAAAGAGTATTTAATCTCACTATTTAAAATGAAACATTAACATTTGTTTACAATCTAATGGAATTTAGTTACCTTTTGATTCAAATTCACAATGTTAATCTTCCGTAGTTCAACAATTGTGAGCTGTCCTCAGGAATCGCAGCTCAGTACTTATAAAATGGACGACAAACGAACAGCCTAACCAATTGTAATCAAACCGATTTTTCAATACCAATATTATCATGTTTAACTTATTCTGCAAACTATCAAAATGCCCTTCGGACAGTGTTTACTCACTTCCTTCCATCACTGTTTGCAATACTTAAGTTTCATTTACTATCAAAACCGTAAGTATTATCGCCTTTCTTTACTTCTTGTAACCTTCAATGGCTTCATGTTTCAGGTCGTTGAACTCGTTTTGAAATACTCTATCGTATTATGCAAGAATGAACATATCAATTCATTTTAAAAAATGAAGGTGACCTTCAAATGTCCAACATACCTCCACTTACAAAAAAACTATTTTCATCAACGTCTGGGCCCTTTGTGTTATGCAATTTTATATGAGCAAAAATTTCTGTGAAACTTATAGCTTTGAGAATATCTGAGCTGCTAAATATTACTGTCCAATCCTGTATGTTGTTATGGATGTGTCCAGCAAGGCAACGATGAACAAAGTCAAATTTAATATTACGATGTTTATTATACTATTTATAATATATGTGTTTTTCTGGAATTTAGCTCAAAAACAGTGTTTCCGATGTCGGCAGATGAATGTATTTGCCTTAGGATTCCAAGAGCTGACAATTTCGAAAGTAGAGTATTTCTTTACTCCGCTAACCAAATCATTGCAAACGTTAAGTAAAGTGCATGTCTTTCAAAACAGTCAGATGCAAATTACGATACAACGTTCCTGAGAAATGGTACGTGTCACTCTTTTTTAATTTCCGTTTTTTTAAGCAGAGGAAATTTAATTGAAATATCCGCAAAATTTAAGGACAAAAAAGTTATTATAATCTTACGGAACATATATGATGGTGATAAAGGATAAGTGTACGGAACTAAAAATGGAAAGTAGTGAGCAGAAAAAGAAACTGGTAGAACTGCAAAGTAGAAATATACATCCCTCAAATGCTGCTTCTACGTCAATAAAATCAGTTAAACAAAGAACTATTACAAAAATCAGGCATAATTAATATTACTTCTGAACAAAAGCTATAATATAATTGAACCGAAATGGATATAAAAGAGGCAAATATATCTATACGTTCTATTCTATGCAAAGGCAAATATGTCAAAGAGAAAAAATGTATTACTTACAAATTACTTATGTTCCCAGAGATCTCACTAATTCAGTCTTCTCGTCTTGCAGGGCTAGTCATTCATTTAACATGAAAAGGGGTCGAGAAATAGTAAAAAGTTATTACATATTTCATAGCCTCACTCGATACGTCGATTAGATCACGTAAAACATTGGACACTAATTCCATCTACACCTTCAGACCTTAAATATATAATTTCAACAACATATTTAACACTGTTTTAATAACACTTTTCTAATTATTTATCTATGCCTAATAAATATATATTAATCGAATAAGTTGCTTTACCAAAGAATAAAAAAACTGAGGATTACAAATCTGAGCATTACATAACAAACGTGCATTACATATATAATGTTACATGTAACAAAAAATGAATATCAAAAAGATCGTACATAAGTTGAATCCACAATGCGGTTATAGAGATACAGAAATGGCAAAAATTCCAAGCAATAATTAACAAAATTCAAAAAGGGGGAGTGAAAGTCCATCTCCTTAAGGATAATAAGAAACAAGTCTGCCTCATGTACTATAACATCCCAAACAGCCAGCGATTGGCACATTAATGACAACGGATGGAACGAATTCCGTGGCAGAACTGTGCCAAAACTGTGCTCCTGCTCAGCTCTTGCAACGGCATACTCTTAATACTGGAGCGACACTCGTATCAGGGTACTACTAAAATACCGCGATAAAGCACACGGGTTACATGGCCGTGGCAATAACACTATCAGCTCACCATAGCTACACGCGTGTTAATGGCGTAGGATGACATTTATTAATGGGAAAGCTGTTTCCATAAAAATTATAAACGAATATGAAAAATGACCAACCTAAGCAATTTATTTATTTTGATTCCAAAATAGATACACCGACACGAAACAAAAACATAAGAACTTGATTTTATTATTTTCGGTAAACTAGCTAGATACGGCGATTTTTTCCATAGAGTCGTTAATTGCTTCATCATAAAAATATATACATTTACTTTATACATATTTTTTCATTTCATCATTACAAATTCATGCAATTGAGAGTTATATTAAATACGATGACCGCATGTTATTTAAGAAATTTCACAAGGCGAAGTTAGAGACGCAACAGCATGACTTTTTATTTTATAAGTAATATTTTGTTTTATAAATAATATTTATAGTATATGACGGGATGAAAGAAATATATCTGACTCGCTCAATAACTATAAATATAGGAAAATGACTATCAAAATGTCTATCAATACTCATATTGTAAAACATCTACTGACATCTAACGGTTTTAATTTGGATGAAAGCAGAGGTTCCCCATTACCAAATGTGACCCTACGTCATTGCTGAGAAGATTCATGAATGGAGCGATGACACATGTCACGATGGTCCTGGTGCTGCGCGATTCACACGGTGTGCTACGCTTGCCTAAAACGTGCTGGTAACACGTTCTGGCATTTTAGCTAATGAATTCGGTCACAAATGGCTACGGATCAGATGACACTCCTCAGAAGTGGCAATATAGTGCCGGTATGGTGTCGCCACCATCTTGCAGTTTGTTATCTGGGATGCTTTCTAGAGCTTTATTCGGAATTGAATTTGAACACATAGCTACTTAATCGCGAATTTGTATGTACATAATTATACATCACTGCATAAAAACAATATCATACACTTTTATAATCAATGCGATATAAGATGTGACGTGGTGACGTCACAAGGCTCGCTAACCCCCCCCCCCCTGCTTCGGTTAGACTAGCTCGCAGATCACCACCCATGCAAGAAGCGCGACACGGACCATCGCGATAGCTGTGTTCTTTTCTCTCTCTCCGTTCTACGGATTAGACTGGCGAGCTGATGGAAGAAGCGACCCAGAAGACGCCCCTTCGGCTGATAAGAAGACCGCAGGTTCGCGGAAGGGCTGTGCGCCGAGGTAGCGTGACGGGATCGACGGTGGAGGAGTCGGGAAGTGAGCAAGAAGAGACCCTGAAGCCCGAAGGATACGATCCAGAGCGCAGCAAACGATAAGACCGCTGCCACAGTCCATGGAGATGAACAGGATGGTTCTCGGGTGTGAGAAGGACCTCCACCCCTCCCCTGAGCCCATGGAGAGGAAAACTCAAGATGCGCAGCGGAATTGCAGGTGAGCCGTGGAAAGCGCGGCGCGCGACACGCGCCGCAGTTCAGATGATCCAGAGGACCCCCTCTAGACACACCAGAGGGGGCGATCAGGGAAGATCGCCGAAATCCACCGATCGATGCCCCGAACAATACCGAAGCGTATAGCCCTACCCCACCAAGGAGCCCTAAGGAGGATCTAAGGGGATCCGAAGACCCCCAGCAAACCTATATAATGAGCTAGCCAGCATGAAGACGGCCTACTCTACTACTATTCTTCTTCCCAGCGACTTAGCGACTATTTAGCGAGCAACCGAGCAAGCGATTATACGGAGGAGAGAGAGAGAGAGAGAGAGAGAGAGAGAGAGAGAGAGAGAGAGAGAGAGAGAGAGACGGACTGAACGAGATTCATACTTGTTGGAAACGAGAATGTGAGTCCTTATACGCTAAAGCGTCCCATTTGTTCCCTGCTGCATTTGTGATATCGCGTATTATAATTTGTATTGTATAACGGGTGGTGATCCCCGGTCATTCGCGGCGTGTCGTATACCCTTTTGTAATACCGCGTCGAGGCAATCTAGAAAGAAGCCGTGAGTTCAGTATCCCGCGACCTTATATTGCGCACTCGGCTAGAAGTAGTCGAGCGAGGGAGTATTTTGAAATTTCGAGGATTATCTTGCACCGGGTTTCCCCGGGTTGCTTGGTCTAATAGTTTTTGCTACTTCTTGAGTAGCTGGCGCCCAAAAAGTCTCCGCCTCGCAGTTACGAAATACTCGCTGGATAGGAAATTCTTTGTTCTGTATTTGGCGTTGGCGAATTCGTCGACAATCATACTACGCGGATATTTTGTACCCCGATATTCTGTACCCCGGATTAAACTTCTGTATAACCCCTGTATTATTGGTTCTATATACCCCTTTCTTGCGGATTGTAACGGGAAAACCCGTCACAAAGAATATAAGACGAAGAACTATCCACTCGTATCAGGAATAAAAATTAATATATCAAATGACAGCACATAATATATTACCGAAAGTATAATGATATGGATAGCAAGAAAAACATATTTATTTGTTAGATGTTTATAAATTCAAATTTAAAGGACCAAGTCACATTTAATATATTATTTTTTAACAAAATGATATAATGTTGTTTCAGATAGGCGTGGAGAAGTAACTGGTACTTCTGTCAATGTAATTTCATTTCTTCTGGATACAGTAAATACACATTTGCAATCTAAGCATGGTTTCATTGGATCTGGTGTAATTTCCAAATTTTAAAAAGGGATGATGGTAGTAGTAGTTGGTTCAGCGCCAGGTGATAAACATATGCAACAAGCAAAGCGACGTAAACGGATTTAAAATGTTCAAGATTATGTAAATTACACTATTACACTTTTTTAATCCATGTAGCGTTTCTGTTCTTTGTAACTTGCAAAGAGTCTTAAGAATATAACGCAATGTAAAAAAGTTTGGATACAAAGTAGGCTGGCCTTAATCTCAGATAAAGGAACCCTGGATCTGCTGGGTATCGTGGTTACCGGCCTGCTGTGTCAAGGGACATATCATTCAGTTTTAATGTTCTAAACGAGAACAATTCAAATAAATCTGGAGTCAACACATTGGAAGAAAAATTCTTCCAGTGAAGAATGCTGTCTGCTGTGCAATAGCAGCTTTACACCCACTTGATATTCTACAGAAAATCTTATGCCATTTTTTAACTATAAAACCTACTATGTGGTATTTCTGCAACTGCTACAGAAATTTAAATACGTCAAAATTGCAGCACGCAGGTGTGTAAATATCACTTTGTGATCTCATTTCATTTTGGCAGTTATACTTGTATATAAGCAAGCATCCAGGCATAAAGCTTGATAATCTTTCAACTATAAAATAATTATGATACATTAGACTTTTTGCTGGCGTTGGTCTATTTTATCATTTTCGGAACCTGTGGAAATGTTGAATATGAATAGCTATGTTCATTTTATTATAAATGTATGAGTAAAGTTCAATCTACATAAATAAATATTTTCATACGTAATTTATTTAATTTTTATCATTTAGCGTTACAAAATATATTACAAAAATATATAAAAATATATTTTACTTCAGTTTTTTTAATATTTTAAATAATTTATATTATCGTATTAAACTTTTACAAAAAGTAACAAAACTTTTATAAGTAGAAATAATTTTTCCTTAATTAGTTAATATGTCGGTTCTTTTTAATAAAACGGTATTTAATTTTTCAAAGTAAGTTTCCACTTTAAATTGACCATTAATTTCACTAATTTCATGCCTTTCGTAGATCACCCCTAATTTTCAACTTTCCCACTACGGCTTTGTCGATGCAAGTTTTAATTCTCCGAAAGATATATAATATTATGTTATTAGTAAAATTATTTTGCATTTCCAATTAAGTTGAACGTAAAAGATATATTTTTTTTATGAGAAAGCATTGCGAGCAAATTTGGAGAATCCATTTTTAATGTTGTACCTAGTGGTTGACTAGGTTCTCCTCTCCCTGCCGCATCTTTCTACCATTTTTAAGATGTAAAAACCGTGTACCAGCTTCGTCACCATTAAAATTAATCAGACTGATCTATGATGTGCTGTAATGTACGAGTTCTAATAAATTTTTTTTTAACATAATGAACAATATAATATTTGTGCTTACAGTCTTGTTAACAAACTCGCTGTTTAAATTAGTTTGGATGACGATTGATATTTGCATGATCTTTTCCTCTGATTTATCTGTATAATTTGTTTCTTCTTTTCAATAGTCATATATAATTATCCAAATCTATCTGTTCCAAATTCTCCTCTAGGAAGGAATCAGGCAACAATTTATCTTATCAATAATATTTACATTCTATAGAATAAATTGATTTGTTTACTAAAATATATATTATACATTCATGTATTAATTGTAAACCTTTAATTAATTATTCACACCTGGATTATATGCATAATGGGTAAAATCAGACATTCCTTCAGTTTTTTAATATTGTCTCATCGATTAAAGACTAATTAGTAACAGATTTACTGTCTTTGCAAAATAAAAGCGTACTTTGCATCACACATTATTTTTAGCTTCCCACTATAATTTTGTGATTCTGAACCAACGAACATCTCTATTGCAGCCATATGTATACCTGAAACAACGCGTGCGTAAGGCAATCTCAAATTGAGAGAATTATTTTTCTTAACAATGAAATTAGAAATATATATAAATTACTGCAGTCTTTGACAAGAGTGCATTCACAGCAATACCATTATTTCCATATTCATCGGTCCTTCCAAGAGCACACATTAACATTCCAAACTTGGATATTATATAATCGACACGAATTTGAAACCAAATTCGTTTAATTTTTACACTTAGTGATGGGCTGATATTTACTATATGAGGATTTGTGCCTCTCTTTAAACATGGTAAGGATACTTTGCACCTGAAAATAAGTATAGTGTCATATTAGAGAATTTTCTTTCTGCAACTAAGACAGAACTTTTATACGTACATTAGAAATGGTCCTCCAAAATTGATATTATTCACCAGGACATAATTTTTCATACCTATGGATTCTACGCCTGGTTAAAGAAATAGCGCTAGCATTATTAACCCTTTCAGCACTGAGTTGCGTGGCAAATGGTTTTGTGAGAACCTATATGTGGCACCCGTTGTTGCCAGACCGGTGAAGTCATCTGTGTGAAAACTGCTCAAGCTGTTCGCAATTCTGTTTCAGCACAGATTGAAGGGATGGCGAAACGAGTCAATACATGCCTACGGATGGATGTTCCCATTAAGAATAACTTATAAGTTACCGATGGATGGTGCTGCTGGTGGTCGCTTACTCACAATCGACCGACGGGTGATGCTGCTTGTGCTTAATGATCCATAAATTGCCGACGACTGGTGTTACCAACAGCCGATAGCGCATGCTTACACAAACAGCTGGTGCAACTAATAGTAGGTAACTCAAGACTTATCAAAGACTGGTGTTGCCTGCGGTCGGTAACTTACGATATATCGACAGTAGGTAATGACTGCGGTCGATAACTTATGATATAATAACGGCTGGTATTGCCAATATTCGGGAATTCGAGAACTATCGAAGAATGGCATTGCCAGCTATCGGTAATCCATCTCTTACTTGGCTTAACTTAATCTAGCATCCTGTGAATTTAATTTAAACCAAGCTAACCTCAGTTGCGCCTAATGTGACTTACCCTGCCTGCACTCAAATCTAACTCAACCTAACACAATCTAACATTACCTTCCTTAAACATAAACAAATCGAACCTACTCTTTCTTAAATCTAACTCAACATAACTGAGCAATCTACAAACATTCCCAAACATATTTCAATCTAACCTAACCTAGCGTAACCTAACTAAATCTAACACAATCACACTTCCATCTCGGGACGGAAGCAGCCTCCGCAACATTCCCAGGGAAGAGGCTATGCAGTAAGACAGTCCGCAGTTACGGAGTGGCAGAAATCCGCCCCGATTGAACGTTTATTCACGTAATATAATATAATAATCGGCGGGTTCAATCGCAGTGACTCCGCAATGAATACAGGAACGCCTTCGGCTAAATGAAAACAAATAGTCCGAAAAGAAAAAAACTTTACTAACAAATCGAACGGAAATCAGATATTTCGTCGTATAACCAATATACAACTAAACCGTAATTCGAAGAATACAAAGAATAAGTGGAAATATTCTCCAATATGTGACATATACAAAACAGCGGATGCAAGGGAAAACACTCAATCTCGGAGTAGCGACACCGGGGCGCCATCATGAAGTAATCGTACGACGCCGGATCCGGGATGGCGCAGAGAGGAAATGTGGAAGATAGAGAACATAAAATAACAACAACGTACCTAAAGAGAAAGAAAAAGAAGATCTGTGGAAACATTGCATTTATCAAGAGGAAATCCTACAAATCAATACAATATCAAACCTATCCTACAATATCAAACAACAGATTATATACCATACCGTCAGGGCAAGGTACAATGAAATAGACGATATCGCGAGAGAAAATAAACATATCGAGAAACTTAAAAAGAAAATAATACTTTAGACTGAATGAATCAATATCATTGATTCCGGCAAGCGAATGGAAAACGCGACTACGAATCGGTTAGAGTATAAGATAGATGCTGGTCGGGGATCAAGTGGCCCTGCGTTCCTCAGGGCAGGCAGTAGGATGGTGGGGGGTCTACAACCCCCCCTAACCCCCACGAAAGGTGCTGCTGGCTCACGATTCGGAATCAGTCCCATCGGGTTCTGGCAGCAAATTAATTGTTGGGCAAGCAGTTCGGAGTTCCTTGTTGATGACACCAAAGGATAGGAAAATATAAAGGAGAAAAAGAAAGCCGCCTCGGAAGACACAGGCACGAAAGGAAAAGCATCAGGAGCCGAAGTAAGGGAACCAAAAAGAAAGGGCAGGATAATGGAAAAGCTACCGATAAGAATAACGTCCTTACTTTCAAATAGAAGAATAGGCAGCCACACATCAGACGTAATGATAGATATTATGAGCGAGGATACGACGAAGGTAATGACATATTAGAAAACGTTAATGGGAAACATCAGGCATATAAAAAAAACTGAGATCGGACACTTGATCGAACTAGTGGCGAACGGTACAGGGAAAATTGAAGCAATTAAAGGAGCAGTAAGCATTCGAGGACAAACAACGGGATGAGGAGAAGCAGGAGAAACGACAGAAATACGAAAATATGACGCAAGAAAATCGAGAGCGGGAGATATAATCCTAGAATTTAACAAGAAAACAGGTATAGAGAACATAATAAAGGAGATAAAAGGAACTCTAGAAAAAGAATTCGAAGAAAAACGTACGAGTGCGAGTATAATGCTCCAACTAAGGGACATATACCCGTTAGGTGATCAGAGAAGAAATGAAGGAGTACATGAAACGAACACTGAAAATAATCGTAGTAAGGGATAGCGGTATAAACGTCAAGTTGTTGAATCAAACGTGGAGGGGCTACCGAGTCGCGTTAGCTGAATTTGGACAGGAATACAGTAAAGAGCTGGAAAAGGTTAAACGACTCAGAATACCATTAACACCTTGCCTCTGCAAAGTGCTACCGAGAATAGAGAGATGCTTCAAATGCCATAATGTGGGACATATCGGCAGAAATTGCGAAGAAGTCAAAGATAATAAGGGAATCTGCAGGAAATGCGGATCTCAGATTTATACGGTAATCGGTTGTATCGCGAATAAACCGAAATGTATCATCTGCAGCGAGGAAGGAAGAAAGAATCCATACATCAGTCACGTTACCAGAGCTTTAATTGTCCGGCCTACAGAAAGGCGTTGATAGAAAAGAAAGAGAAACGAATATGGAATTGAAAGTCCTACAAATCTATCTGAACAGATGCCGAATCTCGCGAAATATCATGCAGCAAATGCGAATGATTCAAGGGACAGACGTGGTAATAATATCGGAAGCACACAGGATAGAAGAATACTGACTGCAAGACGAGAACGGTGACGCTGCGATATGGATAACCGGTGTTAATCGAAAATGTTTCACATATGGCACCACATATTCCTCGACCGGAATCGTTCATACAATGGTCGAAGGAACAAAATCTATAAGCTGCTACTTCTCGCTTAACAGGAACGGAAAGAAATCGAAGAATATATAAACCAAGCTGAGGATAACATGGAAAAGGGAGAGAAAGCCAACAGAATAATAATCGTGGGGTGACCTGAACGAAAAATCGGTAATCTGGGGTAGTAAGACGAACAACCATAGAGAGGAAAAGATCATCAAAATGGCTCTAAGAAACGATCTAATCACGACCAATCCGAAAGAAGGCTATACATACTTTAAGAACCGAAACAGATAAAAAATAGATATAACGTTGACAGGAGGTTGCATATACGCTAAATTGAGTATAGCAGAAGTGCTTGAGATGTTTTCAGCGTTGAACCATCAATACGTACTACATACCTTCTAACGTACGAATTACAAGAATAACGAAGAGGGATTTGCAAGCCTCGATGGAAAGAAAGCGAACTCGAACGATGAAAATAAATGATTGACTTATATAATATATAGATACTTATTTTTATTTAGAGGGAATGATCTATATTTAAGTAACTAAAATATATGATAAATGTAATTATATAAACCAATTTCAAATATTTAATTAAAACATCATGAAATGGTATGAAATTAGATAGGATTTTAGATGTAATGGAGTATCTTAAGGAGATATTGTATTCAGAATTAACTAAAATATAAAATATGTATTAATATTTATACCAGTTTGAAACATTTACTTGACAAATCATGAAAGCATGTGGTCCAACGAGTGGGAGATTAACGGATCGTTGCGAGGAGCATGCGGTCCAGTGAGTGTGGACTGGCGTATCGTGGTGGGACTAGCGGCGCGCCTTTCGCGTTTAACTTATGAAATTGTATAATGAAGTAAGTATAGCATGAACTTACAGTTACGCGTGTGTTGTTCGTGTCTTGGATTCTTAACGAGTGTAACTTGGATTTATGAATTCTTATATGCAGGAATACATTAGTCCGGATATAGTATATATATGTATATAAGATGCTCAAAAGTAGAATACAGGTTCTGTTAAAGTCATCTTCCTGAATTGGAATAGTTCCCATCGAGGTTATGGGCTGCAACTGTCCCTTTCAGCAAGACGAAGTCAACCGTGCGAGGTAGACAAGGGTGTTTGTCTTTGGTGCGAGCGAGGCAGATATACTCATTAGTGGGAGTGAGACAGTAGTGCTTGTCGTTGAGATTGAAACAGCGATGCCAGAGCGAAACAGAGATTGAATCGCGATGTTGCATCTCAATTCAGTGTTTAATGTAAGGTGTAATAATCAACTCAAAGTGTTATGTATACCTCGTACTCTCTTCAGAAGAATGTAAATGCGACACTTCCTTGCTAGGAAATAGCGTTTGCAGATGTCTACGTATCGTAGGGATGGAGTTCTAATGCTTCTTAAAACGTGAAATCGCATATCATTACTATGTTGCATGATAAGATATAATATTCATTGTAAAGTGTTATGTATACCTCGTATTCGCTACAGAAGAATGTAAATGCGACACTTCATTGCAAGGAAATAGCGTTTGCAGATGTGTACGTATCGAAGCAATAGAGTTCAATTGCTTCTTAAAACGAAATATCGCATCTCATATCTATGTTTCATGATAAGATATAATATTCATTACGAAGTGTTATGCATCCCTCATCTACGATTCAAATGAATGTAAATGCGACACTTCCTTGCTAGGAAATAGCGTTTGCAGATGTTCACGTAACGTAGGGATAGAGTTCTAATACTTCTTAAAACGCGATATCGCATCGCATTTCTATGTTGCATGATAGCATATAAAATTCATTGTAAAGTGTTATGTATACCTCCTATTCTCTTCAGCAGAATGTAAATGCGACACTTCCTTGCAAGGAAATAGCGCTTGCAGATGTCTGTGTATCGAAGCAATAGAGATCAAATGCTTCTTAGAACGAGATATTGCATCTCATATCTATATTTCATGATAAGATATAATATTCATTGCGAAGTGTTATGCATTCCTCGTCTACGATTCGAATGAATGTAAATGCGACTCTTCCTTGCTAGGAAATAGCGATTGCAGATGTTTACGTATCGTAGGGATAGAGTTCTAATGCTTCTTAAAACGCGATATCGCATCTCATTTCTATGTTTCATGGTAAGATATAATACAATTTGCGAAGGGTTATGTATTCCTCGTCTACACTTCAAATGAATGTAAATGCGTCACTTCCTTGCTAGGAAATAGCGTTTGCAGACGTCTACGTATCGTAGCAATAGAGTTCAAATGCTTCTTAGAACGAGATATTGCATCTCATATCTATATTTCATGATAAGATATAATATTCATTGCGAAGTGTTATGCATTCCTCGTCTACGATTCGAATGAATGTAAATGCGACTCTTCCTTGCTAGGAAATAGCGATTGCAGATGTTTACGTATCGTAGGGATAGAGTTCTAATGCTTCTTAAAACGCGATAACGCATCTCATTTCTATGTTTCATGGTAAGATATAATACAATTTGCCAAGGGTTATGTATTCCTCGTCTACACTTCAAATGAATGTAAATGCGACACTTCCTTGCTAGGAAATAGCGTTTGCAGACGTCTACGTATCGTAGCAATAGAGTTCAAATGCTTCTAAAAACGAGATATAGAATCTCATATCTATGTTTCATGTTAAGATATAATATTCATTGCGAAGTGTTATGCATTCCTCGTCTACACTTCAAATGGATGTAAATGCGACACTTCCTTGCAAAGAAATAGCGTTCGCAGACGTCTACGTATCGTAGCAATTGATTTCTAATGCTTCTTAAAACGCGATATCGCATCTCATTTCCATGTTTCACGGTAAGATATAATATTATTTGCGAAGTGTTATGTATTCCTCGTCTACACTTCAAATGAATGTAAATGCGACATTTCCCTGCTAGGAAATAGCGTTTGCAGATGTTTACGTATCGTAGCAATAGCTTTCTAATGCTTTTTAAAACGCGATATCGCATCTCATTTCTATGTTTCATGGTAAGATATAATATGATTTGCGAAGTGTCATGTATTCCTCGTCTACACTTCAAATGAATGTAAATGCGACACTTCCTTGCTAGGAAATAGCGTCTGCAGATGTCTAGGTATCGTAGCGATAGAGTTCTAATGCTTCTTAAAACGCGATATCGCATCTCATTTCTATGTTTCATGGTAGGATATAATATGATTTGCGAAGTGTTACGTATTCCTCGTCTACACTTCAAATGAATGTGAATGCTATACTTCCTCGCTAGGAAATAGCGTTTGCAGATGTCTACGTATCGTAGCAATAGAGTTCTTATGATTCTTAAAACGCGATATCGCATCTCATTTCTATGTTTCACGGTAAGATATAATATGATTTGCGATGTGATATCTACTCCTCGTCTACACTTCAAATGAATGTAAATGCGACACTTCCTTGCTAGGAATTAGCGTTTGCAGATGTCTACGTATCGTAGCAATAGAGTTCTTATGATTCTTAAAACGCGATATCGCATCTCATTTCTATGTTTCATGTAAGATATAATATGATTTGCGAAGTGTTATCTACTCCTCGTCTACACTTCAAATGAATGTAAATGCGACACTTCCTTGCTAGGAAATAGCGTTTGCAGACGTCTACGTATCGTAGCAATAGAGTTCAAATGCTTCTAAAAACGAGATATAGAATCTCATATCTATGTTTCATGTTAAGATATAATATTTATTGCGAAGTGTTATGCATTCCTCGTCTACACTTCAAATGGATGTAAATGCGACACTTCCTTGCAAAGAAATAGCGTTTGCAGACGTCTACGTATCGTAGCAATTGATTTCTAATGCTTCTTAAAACGCGATATCGCATCTCATTTCCATGTTTCATGGTAAGATATAATATTATTTGCGAAGTGTTATGTATTCCTCGTCTACACTTCAAATGAATGTAAATGCGACACTTCCTCGCTAGGAAATAGCGTTTGCAGATGTTTACGTATCGTAGCAATAGCTTTCTAATGCTTCTTAAAACGCGATATCGCATCTCATTTCTATGTTTCATTGTAAGATATAATATGATTTGCGAAGTGTCGTGTATTCCCTGTCTACACTTCAAATGAATGTAAATGCGACATTTCCCTGCTAGGAAATAGCGTCCTCAGATGTCTAGGTATCGTAGCAATAGTGTTCTAATGCTTCTTAAAACGCGATATCGCATCTCATTTCTATGTTTCATGGTAAGATATAATATGATTTGTGAAGTGTCATGTATTCCTCGTCTACACTTCTAATGAATGTAAATGCGACACTTCCTTGCTAAGAAATAGCGTTTGCAGATGTCTAGGTATCGTAGCAATAGAGTTCTTATGATTCTTAAAACGCGATATCGCATCTCATTTCTATGTTTCATGTAAGATATAATATGATTTGCGAAGTGTTATGTATTCCTCGTCTGCACTTCAAATGAATGCAAATGCGACACTTCCTTGCAAGGAAATAGCGTTTGCAAATTTCTACGTATCGTAGCAATAATGTTCTTATGATTCTTAAAACGCGATATCGCATCTCATTTCCATGTTTCATGGTAAGATATAATATTATTTGCGAAGTGTTATGTATTCCTCGTCTACACTTCAAATGAATGTAAATGCGACATTTCCCTGCTAGGAAATAGCGTCCTCAGATGTCTACGTATCGTAGCAATAGATTTCTAATGCTTTTTAAAACGCGATATCGCATCTCATTTCTATGTCTCATGGTAAGATATAATATGATTTGCGAAGTGTCATGTATTCCTCGTCTACACTTCAAATGAATGTAAATGCGACACTTCCTTGCTAAGAAATAGCGTGTGCAGATGTCTAGGTATCGTAGCGATAGAGTTCTAATGCTTCTTAAAACGCGATATCGCATCTCATTTCTATGTTTCATGGTAAGATATAATATGATTTGCGAAGTGTTATTTATTCCTCGTCTACACTTCAAATGAATGTAAATGCGACACTTCCTTGCTAGGAAATAGCGTTTGCAGACGTCTACGTATCGTAGCAATAGAGTTCAAATGCTTCTTAGAACGAGATATTGCATCTCATATCTATATTTCATGATAAGATATAATATTCATTGCGAAGTGTTATGCATTCCTCGTCTACGATTCGAATGAATGTAAATGCGACTCTTCCTTGCTAGGAAATAGCGATTGCAGATGTTTACGTATCGTAGGGATAGAGTTCTAATGCTTCTTAAAACGCGATATCGCATCTCATTTCTATGTTTCATGGTAAGATATAATACAATTTGCCAAGGGTTATGTATTCCTCGTCTACACTTCAAATGAATGTAAATGCGACACTTCCTTGCTAGGAAATAGCGTTTGCAGACGTCTACGTATCGTAGCAATAGAGTTCAAATGCTTCTAAAAACGAGATATAGAATCTCATATCTATGTTTCATGTTAAGATATAATATTCATTGCGAAGTGTTATGCATTCCTCGTCTACACTTCAAATGGATGTAAATGCGACACTTCCTTGCAAAGAAATAGCGTTCGCAGACGTCTACGTATCGTAGCAATTGATTTCTAATGCTTCTTAAAACGCGATATCGCATCTCATTTCCATGTTTCACGGTAAGATATAATATTATTTGCGAAGTGTTATGTATTCCTCGTCTACACTTCAAATGAATGTAAATGCGACATTTCCCTGCTAGGAAATAGCGTTTGCAGATGTTTAAGTATCGTAGCAATAGCTTTCTAATGCTTTTTAAAACGCGATATCGCATCTCATTTCTATGTTTCATGGTAAGATATAATATGATTTGCGAAGTGTTACGTATTCCTCGTCTACACTTCAAATGAATGTGAATGCGACACTTCTTCGCTAGGAAATAGCGTTTGCAGATGTCTAGGTATCCTAGCAATATACTTCAAATGCTTCTTAAAACGAGATATTGCATCTCATATCTATGTTTCATGATAAGATATAATATTCATTGCGAAGTATTATGCATTCCTCGTATGCGATACAAATGAATGTAAATGCGACACTTCCTTGCAAGGAAATAGCGTTTGCAGATGTCTACGTATCGTAGCAATAGAGATCATATGATACTTAAAACGCGATATCGCATCTCATTTCTATGTTTCATGGTAAGATATAACATGATTTGCGAAGTGTTATGTATTCCTCGTCTACACTTCAAATGAATGTAAATGCGACACTTCCTCGCTAGGAAATAGCGTTTGCAGATGTTTACGTATCGTAGCAATAGCTTTCTAATGCTTCTTAAAACGCGATATCGCATCTCATTTCTATGTTTCATTGTAAGATATAATATGATTTGCGAAGTGTCGTGTATTCCCTGTCTACACTTCAAATGAATGTAAATGCGACATTTCCCTGCTAGGAAATAGCGTCCTCAGATGTCTACGTATCGTAGCAATAGATTTCTAATGCTTTTTAAAACGCGATATCGCATCCCATTTCTATGTTTCATGGTAAGATATAATATGATTTGCGAAGTGTCATGTATTCCTCGTCTACACTTCAAATGAATGTAAATGCGACACTTCCTTGCTAGGAAATAGCGTCTGCAGATGTCTAGGTATCGTAGCGATAGAGTTCTAATGCTTCTTAAAACGCGATATCGCATCTCATTTCTATGTTTCATGGTAGGATATAATATGATTTGCGAAGTGTTATGTATTCCTCGTCTACACTTCAAATGAATGTGAATGCGACACTTCTTCGCTAGGAAATAGCGTTTGCAGATGTCTAGGTATCGTAGCAATATAGTTCAAATGCTTCTTAAAACGAGATATTGCATCTCATATCTATGTTTCATGATAAGATATAATATTCATTGCGAAGTATTATGCATTCCTCGTATGCGATACAAATGAATGTAAATGCGACACTTCCTTGCAAGGAAATAGCGTTTGCAGATGTCTACGTATCGTAGCAATAGAGATCATATGATTCTTAAAACGCGATATCGCATCTCATTTCTATGTTTCATGGTAAGATATAACATGATTTGCGAAGTGTTATGTATTCCTCGTCTACACTTCAAATGAATGTAAATGCGACACTTCCTCGCTAGGAAATAGCGTTTGCAGATGTTTACGTATCGTAGCAATAGCTTTCTAATGCTTCTTAAAACGCGATATCGCATCTCATTTCTATGTTTCATTGTAAGATATAATATGATTTGCGAAGTGTCGTGTATTCCTCGTCTACACTTCAAATGAATGTAAATGCGACACTTCCTTGAAAGGAAATAGCGTTTGCTGATGTCTACGTATCGTAGCAATAGAGTTCTTGTGATTCTTAAAACGCGATATCGCATCTCATTTCTATGCTTCATGGTAAGATATAATATGATTTGCGAAGTGTTATGTATTCCTCGTCTACACTTCAAAGGAACGTGAATGCGACACTTCCTCGCTAGGAAATAGCGTTTGCAGATGTCTACGTATTGTAGCAATAGATTTCTAACGCTTCTTAAAACGCGATATCGCATCTCATTTCTATGTTTCATGGTAAGATATAATATGATTTGCGAAGTGTTATGTATTCCTCGTCTACACTTCAAATGAATGTAAATGCGACACTTCCTTGAAAGGAAATAGCGTTTGCTGATGTCTACGTATCGTAGCAATAGGGTTCTAGTGACTCTTAAAACGCGATATCGCATCTCATTTCTATGCTTCATGGTAAGATATAATATGATTTGCGAAGTGTTATGTATTCCTCGTCTACACTTCAAAGGAACGTGAATGCGACACTTCCTCGCTAGGAAATAGCGTTTGCAGATGTCTACGTATTGTAGCAATAGATTTCTAACGCTTCTTAAAACGCGATATCGCATCTCACTTCTATGTTTCATGGTAAGATATAATATGATTTGCGAAGTGTCATGTATTCCTCGTCTACACTTCTAATGAATGTAAATGCGACACTTCCTTGCTAAGAAATAGCGTCTGCAGATGTCTAGGTATCGTAGCAATAGAGTTCAATTGCTTCTTAAATCGAGATATTGCATCTCATTTCTATGTTTCATGGTAAGATGTAATATTCATTGCGAAGTGTTATGCATTCCTCGTCTACTTTTCAAATGAAAGTAATTGCGACACTTCCTTGAAAGGAAATAGCGTTTGCTGATGTCTACTTATCGTAGCATTAGAGTTCTTGTGATTCTTAAAACGCGATATCGCATCTCATTTCTATGCTTCATGGTAAGATATAATATGATTTGCGAAGTGTTATGTATTCCTCGTCTACACTTCAAAGAAACGTGAATGCGACACTTCCTCGCTAGGAAATAGCGTTTGCAGATGTCTACGTATTGTAGCAATAGATTTCTAACGCTTCTTAAAACGCGATATCGCATCTCATTTCTATGTTTCATGGTAAGATATAATATGATTTGCGAAGTGTTATGTATTCCTCGTCTACACTTCAAATGAATGTAAATGCGACACTTCCTTGCATGGAAATAGCGTTTGCAGATTTCTACGTATCGTAGCAATAGAGTTCTTATGATTCTTAAAACGCGATATCGCATCTCATTTCTATGCTTCATGGTAAGATTTAATATGATTTGCGAAGTGTTATGTATTCCTCGTCTACACATCAAATGAATGTGAATGCTACACTTCCTCGCTAGGAAATAGCGTTTGCAGATGTCTACGTATCGTAGCAATAGCTTTCTAATGCTTCTTAAAACGCTATATCGCATCTCATTTCTATGTTTCATGGTAAGATATAACATGATTTGCGAAGTGTTATGTATTCCTCGTCTACACTTCAAATGAATGTAAATGCGACACTTCCTCGCTAGGAAATAGCGTTTGCAGATGTTTACGTATCGTAGCAATAGCTTTCTAATGCTTCTTAAAACGCGATATCGCATCTCATTTCTATGCTTCATGGTAAGATTTAATATGATTTGCGAAGTGTTATGTATTCCTCGTCTACACATCAAATGAATGTGAATGCTATACTTCCTCGCTAGGAAATAGCGTTTGCAGATGTCTACGTATTGTAGCAATAGATTTCTAACGCTTCTTAAAACGCGATATCGCATCTCATTTCTATGTTTCATGGTAAGATATAATATGATTTGCGAAGTGTCATGTATTCCTCGTCTACACTTCAAATGAATGTAAATGCGACACTTCCTTGAAAGGAAATAGCGTTTGCTGATGTCTACGTATCGTAGCAATAGAGTTCTTGTGATTCTTAAAACGCGATATCGCATCTCATTTCTATGCTTCATGGTAAGATATAATATGATTTGCGAAGTGTTATGTATTCCTCGTCTACACTTCAAAGGAACGTGAATGCGACACTTCCTCGCTAGGAAATAGCGTTTGCAGATGTCTACGTATTGTAGCAATAGATTTCTAACGCTTCTTAAAACGCGATATCGCATCTCATTTCTATGTTTCATGGTAAGATATAATATGATTTGCGAAGTGTTACGTATTCCACGTCTACACTTCAAATGAATGTAAATGCGACACTTCCTTGCATGGAAATAGCGTTTGCAGATTTCTACGTATCGTAGCAATAGAGTTCTTCTGATTCTTAAAACGCGATATCGCATCTCATTTCTATGCTTCATGGTAAGATTTAATATGATTTGCGAAGTGTTATGTATTCCTCGTCTACACATCAAATGAATGTGAATGCTATACTTCCTCGCTAGGAAATAGCGTTTGCAGATGTCTACGTATCGTAGCAATAGCTTTCTAATGCTTCTTAAATCGCGATATCGCATCTCATTTCTGTGTTTCATGGTAAGATATAATATGATTTGCGAAGTGTCATGTATTCCTCGTATGCGATACAAATGAATGTAAATGCGACACTTCCTTGCAAGGAAATAGCGTTTGCAGATGTCTACGTATCGTAGCAATAGAGATCATATGATTCTTAAAACGCGATATCGCATCTCATTTCTATGTTTCATGGTAAGATATAACATGATTTGCGAAGTGTTATGTATTCCTCGTCTACACTTCAAATGAATGTAAATGCGACACTTCCTCGCTAGGAAATAGCGTTTGCAGATGTTTACGTATCGTAGCAATAGCTTTCTAATGCTTCTTAAAACGCGATATCGCATCTCATTTCTATGTTTCATTGTAAGATATAATATGATTTGCGAAGTGTCGTGTATTCCCTGTCTACACTTCAAATGAATGTAAATGCGACATTTCCCTGCTAGGAAATAGCGTCCTCAGATGTCTACGTATCGTAGCAATAGAGTTCTAATGCTTCTTAAAACGCGATATCGCATCTCATTTCTATGTTTCATGGTAGGATATAATATGATTTGCGAAGTGTTATGTATTCCTCGTCTACACTTCAAATGAATGTGAATGCTATACTTCCTCGCTAGGAAATAGCGTTTGCAGATGTCTACGTATCGTAGCAATAGAGTTCTTATGATTCTTAAAACGCGATATTGCATCTCATTTCTATGTTTCATGGTAAGATATAATATGATTTGCGAAGTGTCATGTATTCCTCGTCTACACTTCTAATGAATGTAAATGCGACACTTCCTTGCTAAGAAATAGCGTCTGCAGATGTCTAGGTATCGTAGCGATAGAGTTCTAATGCTTCTTAAAACGCGATATCGCATCTCATTTCTATGTTTCATGGTAAGATATAATATGATTTGCGAAGTGTTATGTATTCCTCGTCTACACTTCAAATGAATGTAAATGCGACACTTCCTTGCAAGGAAATAGCGTTTGCAGATGTCTACGTATCGTAGCAATAGAGTTCTTATGATTCTTAAAACG
This sequence comes from Xylocopa sonorina, assembly GCF_050948175.1. Taxonomy (NCBI): domain Eukaryota; kingdom Metazoa; phylum Arthropoda; class Insecta; order Hymenoptera; family Apidae; genus Xylocopa; species Xylocopa sonorina. The sequence goes on along the minus strand of NW_027490226.1, from coordinate 39,737 downwards.
CGATATTGCATCTCATTTCTATGTTTCATGGTAAGATATAATATGATTTGCGAAGTGTTATGTATTCCTCGTCTACACTTCAAATGAATGTAAATGCGACACTTCCTTGCAAGGAAATAGCGTTTGCAGATGTCTACGTATCGTAGCAATAGAGTTCTTATGATTCTTAAAACGCGATATTGCATCTCATTTCTATGTTTCATGGTAAGATATAATATGATTTGCGAAGTGTTATGTATTCCTCGTCTACACTTCAAATGAATGTAAATGCGACACTTCCTTGCAAGGAAATAGCGTTTGCAGATGTCTACGTATCGTAGCAATAGAGTTCTTATGATTCTTAAAACGCGATATTGCATCTCATTTCTATGTTTCATGGTAAGATATAATATGATTTGCGAAGTGTTATGTATTCCTCGTCTACACTTCTAATGAATGTAAATGCGACACTTCCTTGCTAGGAAATAGCGTCTGCAGATGTCTAGGTATCGTAGCAATAGAGTTCAATTGCTTCTTAAATCGAGATATTGCATCTCATATCTATGTTTAATGATAAGATATAATATTCATTGCGATGTGTTATGCATTCCTCGTCTACACTTCAAATGTATGTAAACGCGACACTTCCTTGCAAAGAAATAGCGTTTGCAGACGTCTACGTATCGTAGCAATTGATTTTTAATGCTTCTTAAAACGCGATATCGCATCTCATTTCTATGCTTCATGGTAAGGTATAACATGATTTGCGAAGTGTCATGTATTCCTCGTCTACACTTCAAATCAATGTAAATGCGGCACTTCCTTGCTAGGAAATAGCGACTGCAGATGTCTAGGTATCGTAGCAATAGAGTTCAAATGCTTCTTAAAACGAGATATCGCATCTCATTTCTATGTTTCATGGTAAGATATAATATGATTTGCGAAGTGTCATGTATTCCTCGTCTACACTTCAAATGAATGTAAATGCGACACTTCCTTGAAAGGAAATAGCGTTTGCTGATGTCTACGTATCGTAGCAATAGATTTCTAATGCTTCTTAAAACGCGATTTCGCATCTCATTTCTATGTTTCATGGTAAGATGTAATATTCATTGCGAAGTGTTATGCATTCCTCGTCTACTTTTCAAATGAAAGTAATTGCGACACTTCCTTGAAAGGAAATAGCGTTTGCTGATGTCTACGTATCGTAGCAATAGAGTTCTTGTGATACTTAAAACGCGATATCGCATCTCATTTCTATGCTTCATGGTAAGATATAATATGATTTGCGAAGTGTTATGTATTCCTCGTCTACACTTCAAAGGAATGTGAATGCGACACTTCCTCGCTAGGAAATAGCGTTTGCAGATGTCTACGTATTGTAGCAATAGATTTCTAACGCTTCTTAAAACGCGATATCGCATCTCATTTCTATGTTTCATGGTAAGATATAATATGATTTGCGAAGTGTTATGTATTCCTCGTCTACACTTCAAATGAATGTAAATGCGACACTTCCTTGCATGGAAATAGCGTTTGCAGATTTCTACGTATCGTAGCAATAGAGTTCTTATGATTCTTAAAACGCGATATCGCATCTCATTTCTATGCTTCATGGTAAGATTTAATATGATTTGCGAAGTGTTATGTATTCCTCGTCTACACATCAAATGAATGTAAATGCGACACTTCCTTGCAAAGAAATAGCGTTTGCAGACGTCTACGTATCGTAGCAATTGATTTTTAATGCTTCTTAAAACGCGATATCGCATCTCATTTCTATGTTTCATGGTAAGATATAATATGATTTGCGAAGTGTTATGTATTCCTCGTCTGCACTTCACATGAATGCAAATGCGACACTTCCTTGCAAGGAAATAGCGTTTGCAGATTTCTACGTATCGTAGCAATAAAGTACTTATGATTCATAAAACGCGATATCGCATCTCATTTCTATGTTTCATGGTAAGATATAATATTATTTGCGAAGTGTTATGTATTCCTCGTCTACACTTCAAATGAATGTAAATGCGACACTTCCCAGCAAGGAAACTGCGTTTGCAGATGTCTACGTATCGTAGCAATAGAGTTCTAATGCTTCTAAAAACGCGATATGGCATCTCATTTCTATGTTTCATGGTATGATATAACATGATTTGCGAAGTGTTATGTATTCCACGTCTACACTTCATATGAATGTTAATGCGACATTTCCTTGCAAGGAAAGAGCGTTTGCAGATGTCTACGTATCGTAGCAATAGAGTTCTTATGATTCTTAAAACGCGATATCGCATCTCATTTCTATGTTTCATGGTAAGATATAATATGATTTGCGATGTGATATCTACTCCTCGTCTACACTTCAAATGAATGTAAATGCGACACTTCCTTGCTAGGAATTAGCGTTTGCAGATGTCTACGTATCGTAGCAATAGAGTTCTTATGATTCTTAAAACGCGATATCGCATCTCATTTCTATGTTTCATGTAAGATATAATATGATTTGCGAAGTGTTATCTACTCCTCGTCTACACTTCAAATGAATGTAAATGCGACACTTCCTTGAATGGAAATAGCGTCTGCAGACGTCTACGTATCGTAGCAATAGATTTATAATGCTTCTTATAACGCGATATCGCATATCATTTCTATGCTTCATGGTAAGGTATAACATGATTTGCGAAGTGTCATGTATTCCTCGTCTACACTTCAAATCAATGTAAATGCGGCACTTCCTTGCTAGGAAATAGCGACTGCAGATGTCTAGGTATCGTAGCAATAGAGTTCAAATGCTTCTTAAAACGATATATCGCATCTCATTTCTATGTTTCATGGTAAGATATAATATGATTTGCGAAGTGTTATGTATTCCTCGTCTACACTTCAAAGGAACGTGAATGCGACACTTCCTCGCTAGGAAATAGCGTTTGCAGATGTCTACGTATTGTAGCAATAGATTTCTAACGCTTCTTAAAACGCGATATCGCATCTCATTTCTATGTTTCATGGTAAGATGTAATATGATTTGCGAAGTGTTATGTATTCCTCGTCTACACTTCAAATGAATGTAAATGCGACACTTCCTTGCATGGAAATAGCGTTTGCTGATTTCTACGTATCGTAGCAATAGAGTTCTTATGATTCTTAAAACGCGATATCGCATCTCATTTCTATGCTTCATGGTAAGATTTAATATGATTTGCGAAGTGTTATGTATTCCTCGTCTACACATCAAATGAATGTGAATGCTATACTTCCTCGCTAGGAAATAGCGTTTGCAGATGTCTACGTATCGTAGCAATAGCTTTCTAATGCTTCTTAAATCGCGATATCGCATCTCATTTCTGTGTTTCATGATAAGATATAATATGATTTGCGAAGTGTCATGTATTCCTCGTCTACACTTCAAATGAATGTGAATGCGACACTTCCTTGCTAGGAAATAGCGTTTGCAGATGTTTACGTATCGTAGCAATAGCTTTCTAATGCTTCTTAAAACGCGATATCGCATCTCATTTCTATGTTTCATGGTCAGATATAATATGATTTGCGAAGTGTTACGTATTCCTCGTCTACACTTCAAATGAATGTGAATGCGACACTTCTTCGCTAGGAAATAGCGTTTGCAGATGTCTAGGTATCGTAGCAATATTGTTCAAATGCTTCTTAAAACGAGATATTGCATCTCATATCTATGTTTCATGATAAGATATAATATTCATTGCGAAGTATTATGCATTCCTCGTATGCGATACAAATGAATGTAAATGCGACACTTCCTTGCAAGGAAATAGCGTTTGCAGGTGTCTACGTATCGTAGCAATAGAGATCATATGATTCTTAAAACGCGATATCGCATCTCATTTCTATGTTTCATGGTAAGATATAACATGATTTGCGAAGTGTTATGTATTCCACGTCTACACTTCAAATGAATGTGAATGCGATACTTCTTCGCTAGGAAATAGCGGTTGCAGATGTCTACGTATCGTAGCTATAGCTTTCTAATGCTTCTTAAAACGCGATATCGCATCTCATTTCTATGTTTCATTGTAAGATATAATATGATTTGCGAAGTGTCGTGTATTCCCTGTCTACACTTCAAATGAATGTAAATGCGACATTTCCCTGCTAGGAAATAGCGTCCTCAGATGTCTACGTATCGTAGCAATAGATTTCTAATGCTTTTTAAAACGCGATATCGCATCTCATTTCTATGTTTCATGGTAAGATATAATATGATTTGCGAAGTGTCATGTATTGCTCGTCTACACTTCAAATGAATGTAAATGCGACACTTCCTTGCTAGGAAATAGCGTCTGCAGATGTCTAGGTATCGTAGCGATAGAGTTCTAATGCTTCTTAAAACGCGATATCGCATCTCATTTCTATGTTTCATGGTAGGATATAATATGATTTGCGAAGTGTTATGTATTCCTCGTCTACACTTCAAATGAATGTGAATGCTATACTTCCTCGCTAGGAAATAGCGTTTGCAGATGTCTACGTATCGTAGCCATAGAGTTCTTATGATTCTTAAAACGCGATATTGCATCTCATTTCTATGTTTCATGGTAAGATATAATATGATTTGCGAAGTGTCATGTATTCCTCGTCTACACTTTTAATGAATGTAAATGCGACACTTCCTTGCTAAGAAATAGCGTCTGCAGATGTCTAGGTATCGTAGCGATAGAGTTCTAATGCTTCTTAAAACGCGATATCGCATCTCATTTCTATGTTTCATGGTAAGATATAATATGACTTGCGAAGTGTTATGTATTCCTCGTCTACACTTCAAATGAATGTAAATGCGACACTTCCTTGCAAGGAAATAGCGTTTGCAGATGTCTACGTATCGTAGCAATAGAGTTCTTATGATTCTTAAAACGCGATATTGCATCTCATTTCTATGTTTCATGGTAAGATATAATATGATTTGCGAAGTGTTATGTATTCCTCGTCTACACTTCAAATGAATGTAAATGCGACACTTCCTTGCAAGGAAATAGCGTTTGCAGATGTCTACGTATCGTAGCAATAGAGTTCTTATGATTCTTAAAACGCGATATTGCATCTCATTTCTATGTTTCATGGTAAGATATAATATGATTTGCGAAGTGTTATGTATTCCTCGTCTACACTTCAAATGAATGTAAATGCGACACTTCCTTGCAAGGAAATAGCGTTTGCAGATGTCTACGTATCGTAGCAATAGAGCTCTTATGATTCTTAAAACGCGATATTGCATCTCATTTCTATGTTTCATGGTAAGATATAATATGATTTGCGAAGTGTTATGTATTCCTCGTCTACACTTCAAAGGAATGTGAATGCGACACTACCTCGCTAGGAAATAGAGTTTGCAGATGTCTACGTATCGTAGCAATAGATTTCTAATGCTTCTTAAAACGCGATATCGCATCTCACTTCTATGTTTCATGGTAAGATATAATATGATTTGCGAAGTGTCATGTATTCCTCGTCTACACTTCTAATGAATGTAAATGCGACACTTCCTTGCTAAGAAATAGCGTCTGCAGATGTCTAGGTATCGTAGCGATAGAGTTCTAATGCTTCTTAAAACGCGATATTGCATCTCATTTCTATGTTTCATGGTAAGATATAATATGATTTGCGAAGTGTTACGTATTCCTCGTCTACACTTCAAATGAATGTGAATGCGACACTTCTTCGCTAGGAAATAGCGTTTGCAGATGTCTAGGTATCGTAGCAATATAGTTCAAATGCTTCTTAAAACGAGATATTGCATCTCATATCTATGTTTCATGATAAGATATAATATTCATTGCGAAGTATTATGCATTCCTCGTATGCGATACAAATGAATGTAAATGCGACACTTCCTTGCAAGGAAATAGCGTTTGCAGATGTCTACGTATCGTAGCAATAGAGATCATATGATTCTTAAAACGCGATATCGCATCTCATTTCTGTGTTTCATGGTAAGATATAACATGATTTGCGAAGTGTTATGTATTCCTCGTCTACACTTCAAATGAATGTAAATGCGACACTTCCTCGCTAGGAAATAGCGTTTGCAGATGTTTACGTATCGTAGCAATAGCTTTCTAATGCTTCTTAAAACGCGATATCGCATCTCATTTCTATGTTTCATTGTAAGATATAATATGATTTGTGAAGTGTCATGTACTCCTCGTCTACACTTCTAATGAATGTAAATGCGACACTTCCTTGCTAAGAAATAGCGTCTGCAGATGTCTAGGTATCGTAGCAATAGAGTTCTTATGATTCTTAAAACGCGATATCGCATCTCATTTCTATGTTTCATGTAAGATATAATATGATTTGCGAAGTGTTATGTATTCCTCGTCTGCACTTCAAATGAATGCAAATGCGACACTTCCTTGCAAGGAAATAGCGTTTGCAGATTTCTACTTATCGTAGCAATAAAGTTCTTATGATTCTTAAAACGCGATATCGCATCTCATTTCTATGTTTCATGGTAAGATATAATATTATTTGCGAAGTGTTATGTATTCCTCGTCTACACTTCAAATGAATGTAAATGCGACATTTCCCTGCTAGGAAATAGCGTCCTCAGATGTCTACGTATCGTAGCAATAGATTTCTAATGCTTTTTAAAACGCGATATCGCATCTCATTTCTATGTTTCATGGTAGGATATAATATGATTTGCGAAGTGTTATGTATTCCTCGTCTACACTTCAAATGAATGTGAATGCTATACTTCCTCGCTAGGAAATAGCGTTTGCAGATGTCTACGTATCGTAGCAATAGAGTTCTTATGATTCTTAAAACGCGATATTGCATCTCATTTCTATGTTTCATGGTAAGATATAATATGATTTGCGAAGTGTTATGTATTCCTCGTCTACACTTCAAAGGAATGTGAATGCGACACTTCCTCGCTAGGAAATAGAGTTTGCAGATGTCTACGTATCGTAGCAATAGATTTCTAATGCTTCTTAAAACGCGATATCGCATCTCATTTCTATGTTTCATGGTAAGATATAATATGATTTGCGAAGTGTTATGTATTCCTCGTCTACACTTCAAAGGAATGTGAATGCGACACTTCCTCGCTAGGAAATAGAGTCTGCAGATGTCTACGTATCGTAGCAATAGATTTCTAATGCTTCTTAAAACGCGATATCGCATCTCACTTCTATGTTTCATGGTAAGATGTAATATGATTTGCGAAGTGTCATGTATTCCTCGTCTACACTTCTAATGAATGTAAATGCGACACTTCCTTGCTAAGAAATAGCGTCTGCAGATGTCTACGTATCGTAGCAATAGATTTCTAATGCTTCTTAAAACGCGATTTCGCATCTCATTTCTATGTTTCATGGTAAGATGTAATATTCATTGCGAAGTGTTATGCATTCCTCGTCTACGATTCAAATGAAAGTAATTGCGACACTTCCTTGAAAGGAAATAACGTTTGCTGATGTCTACGTATCGTAGCAATAGAGTTCTTGTGATTCTTAAAACGCGATATCGCATCTCATTTCTATGCTTCATGGTACGATATAATATGATTTGCGAAGTGTTATGTATTCCTCGTCTACACTTCAAAGGAACGTGAATGCGACACTTCCTCGCTAGGAAATAGCGTTTGCAGATGTCTACGTATTGTAGCAATAGATTTCTAACGCTTCTTAAAACGCGATATTGCATCTCATTTCTATGTTTCATGGTAAGATATAATATGATTTGCGAAGTGTTATGTATTCCTCGTCTACACTTCAAATGAATGTAAATGCGACACTTCCTTGCATGGAAATAGCGTTTGCAGATGTCTACGTATCGTAGCAATAGAGTTCTTATGATTCTTAAAACGCGATATTGCATCTCATTTCTATGTTTCATGGTAAGATATAATATGATTTGCGAAGTGTTATGTATTCCTCGTCTACACTTCAAAGGAATGTGAATGCGACACTTCCTCGCTAGGAAATAGAGTTTGCAGATGTCTACGTATCGTAGCAATAGATTTCTAATGCTTCTTAAAACGCGATATCGCATCTCACTTCTATGTTTCATGGTAAGATGTAATATGATTTGCGAAGTGTCATGTATTCCTCGTCTACACTTCTAATGAATGTAAATGCGACACTTCCTTGCTAAGAAATAGCGTCTGCAGATGTCTACGTATCGTAGCAATGGATTTCTAATGCTTCTTAAAACGCGATTTCGCATCTCATTTCTATGTTTCATGGTAAGATGTAATATTCATTGCGAAGTGTTATGCATTCCTCGTCTACGATTCAAATGAAAGTAATTGCGACACTTCCTTGAAAGGAAATAGCGTTTGCTGATGTCTACGTATCGTAGCAATAGAGTTCTTGTGATTCTTAAAACGCGATATCGCATCTCATTTCTATGCTTCATGGTACGATATAATATGATTTGCGAAGTGTTATGTATTCCTCGTCTACACTTCAAAGGAACGTGAATGCGACACTTCCTCGCTAGGAAATAGCGTTTGCAGATGTCTACGTATTGTAGCAATAGATTTCTAACGCTTCTTAAAACGCGATATCGCATCTCATTTCTATGTTTCATGGTAAGATATAATATGATTTGCGAAGTGTCATGTATTCCTCGTCTACACTTCAAATGAACGTAAATGCGACACTTCCTTGAAAGGAAATAGCGTTTGCTGATGTCTACGTATCGTAGCAATAGAGTTCTTGTGATTCTTAAAACGCGATATCGCATCTCATTTCTATGCTTCATGGTAAGATATAATATGATTTGCGAAGTGTTATGTATTCCTCGTCTACACATCAAAGGAACGTGAATGCGACACTTCCTCGCTAGGAAATAGCGTTTGCAGATGTCTACGTATTGTAGCAATAGATTTCTAACGCTTCTTAAAACGCGATATCGCATCTCATTTCTATGTTTCATGGTAAGATATAATATGATTTGCGAAGTGTCATGTATTCCTCGTCTACACTTCAAATGAATGTGAATGCGACACTTCCTTGCTAGGAAATAGCGTTGGCAGATGTTTACGTATCGTAGCAATAGCTTTCTAATGCTTCTTAAAACGCGATATCGCATCTCATTTCTATGTTTCATTGTAAGATATAATATGATTTGCGAAGTGTCGTTTATTCCCTGTCTACACTTCAAATGAATGTAAATGCGACATTTCCCTGCTAGGAAATAGCGTCCTCAGATGTCTAGGTATCGTAGCAATAGTGTTCTAATGCTTCTTAAAACGCGATATCGCATCTCATTTCTATGTTTCATGGTAAGATATAATATGATTTGTGAAGTGTCATGTATTCCTCGTCTACACTTCTAATGAATGTAAATGCGACACTTCCTTGCTAAGAAATAGCGTCTGCAGATGTCTAGGTATCGTAGCAATAGAGTTCTTATGATTCTTAAAACGCGATATCGCATCTCATTTCTATGTTTCATGGTAAGATATAATATGATTTGCGAAGTGTTATGTATTCCTCGTCTACACTTCAAAGGAATGTGAATGCGACACTTCCTCGCTAGGAAATAGAGTTTGCAGATGTCTACGTATCGTAGCAATAGATTTCTAATGCTTCTTAAAACGCGATATCGCATCTCATTTCTATGTTTCATGGTAAGATATAATATGATTTGCGAAGTGTCATGTATTCCTCGTCTACACTTCTAATCAATGTAAATGCGACACTTCCTTGCTAAGAAATAGCGTCTGCAGATGTCCAGGTATCGTAGCGATAGAGTTCTAATGCTTCTTAAAACGCGATATCGCATCTCATTTCTATGTTTCATGGTAAGATATAATATGATTTGCGAAGTGTTATGTATTCCTCGTCTACACTTCAAATGAATGTAAATGCGACACTTCCTTGCAAGGAAATAGCGTTTGCAGGTGTCTACGTATCGTAGCAATAGAGTTCTTATGATTCTTAAAACGCGATATTGCATCTCATTTCTATGTTTCATGGTAAGATATAATATGATTTGCGAAGTGTTATGTATTCCTCGTCTACACTTCAAATGAATGTAAATGCGACCCTTCCTTGCAAGGAAATAGCGTTTGCAGATGTCTACGTATCGTAGCAATAGAGTTCTTATGATTCTTAAAACGCGATATTGCATCTCATTTCTATGTTTCATGGTAAGATCTAATATGATTTGCGAAGTGTTATGTATTCCTCGTCTACACTTCAAAGGAATGTAAATGCGACACTTCCTTGCTAAGAAATAGCGTCTGCAGATGTCTAGGTATCGTAGCGATAGAGTTCTAATGCTTCTTAAAACGCGATATTGCATCTCATTTCTATGTTTCATGGTAAGATATAATATGATTTGCGAAGTGTTACGTATTCCTCGTCTACACTTCAAATGAATGTGAATGCGACACTTCTTCGCTAGGAAATAGCGTTTGCAGATGTCTAGGTATCGTAGCAATATAGTTCAAATGCTTCTTAAAACGAGATATTGCATCTCATATCTATGTTTCATGATAAGATATAATATTCATTGCGAAGTATTATGCATTCCTCGTATGCGATACAAATGAATGTAAATGCGACACTTCCTTGCAAGGAAATAGCGTTTGCAGATGTCTACGTATCGTAGCAATAGAGATCATATGATTCTTAAAACGCGATATCGCATCTCATTTCTGTGTTTCATGGTAAGATATAACATGATTTGCGAAGTGTTATGTATTCCTCGTCTACACTTCAAATGAATGTAAATGCGACACTTCCTCGCTAGGAAATAGCGTTTGCAGATGTTTACGTATCGTAGCAATAGCTTTCTAATGCTTCTTAAAACGCGATATCGCATCTCATTTCTATGTTTCATTGTAAGATATAATATGATTTGTGAAGTGTCATGTACTCCTCGTCTACACTTCTAATGAATGTAAATGCGACACTTCCTTGCTAAGAAATAGCGTCTGCAGATGTCTAGGTATCGTAGCAATAGAGTTCTTATGATTCTTAAAACGCGATATCGCATCTCATTTCTATGTTTCATGTAAGATATAATATGATTTGCGAAGTGTTATGTATTCCTCGTCTGCACTTCAAATGAATGCAAATGCGACACTTCCTTGCAAGGAAATAGCGTTTGCAGATTTCTACTTATCGTAGCAATAAAGTTCTTATGATTCTTAAAACGCGATATCGCATCTCATTTCTATGTTTCATGGTAAGATATAATATTATTTGCGAAGTGTTATGTATTCCTCGTCTACACTTCAAATGAATGTAAATGCGACATTTCCCTGCTAGGAAATAGCGTCCTCAGATGTCTACGTATCGTAGCAATAGATTTCTAATGCTTTTTAAAACGCGATATCGCATCTCATTTCTATGTTTCATGGTAGGATATAATATGATTTGCGAAGTGTTATGTATTCCTCGTCTACACTTCAAATGAATGTGAATGCTATACTTCCTCGCTAGGAAATAGCGTTTGCAGATGTCTACGTATCGTAGCAATAGAGTTCTTATGATTCTTAAAACGCGATATTGCATCTCATTTCTATGTTTCATGGTAAGATATAATATGATTTGCGAAGTGTTATGTATTCCTCGTCTACACTTCAAAGGAATGTGAATGCGACACTTCCTCGCTAGGAAATAGAGTTTGCAGATGTCTACGTATCGTAGCAATAGATTTCTAATGCTTCTTAAAACGCGATATCGCATCTCATTTCTATGTTTCATGGTAAGATATAATATGATTTGCGAAGTGTTATGTATTCCTCGTCTACACTTCAAAGGAATGTGAATGCGACACTTCCTCGCTAGGAAATAGAGTCTGCAGATGTCTACGTATCGTAGCAATAGATTTCTAATGCTTCTTAAAACGCGATATCGCATCTCACTTCTATGTTTCATGGTAAGATGTAATATGATTTGCGAAGTGTCATGTATTCCTCGTCTACACTTCTAATGAATGTAAATGCGACACTTCCTTGCTAAGAAATAGCGTCTGCAGATGTCTACGTATCGTAGCAATAGATTTCTAATGCTTCTTAAAACGCGATTTCGCATCTCATTTCTATGTTTCATGGTAAGATGTAATATTCATTGCGAAGTGTTATGCATTCCTCGTCTACGATTCAAATGAAAGTAATTGCGACACTTCCTTGAAAGGAAATAACGTTTGCTGATGTCTACGTATCGTAGCAATAGAGTTCTTGTGATTCTTAAAACGCGATATCGCATCTCATTTCTATGCTTCATGGTACGATATAATATGATTTGCGAAGTGTTATGTATTCCTCGTCTACACTTCAAAGGAACGTGAATGCGACACTTCCTCGCTAGGAAATAGCGTTTGCAGATGTCTACGTATTGTAGCAATAGATTTCTAACGCTTCTTAAAACGCGATATTGCATCTCATTTCTATGTTTCATGGTAAGATATAATATGATTTGCGAAGTGTTATGTATTCCTCGTCTACACTTCAAATGAATGTAAATGCGACACTTCCTTGCATGGAAATAGCGTTTGCAGATGTCTACGTATCGTAGCAATAGAGTTCTTATGATTCTTAAAACGCGATATTGCATCTCATTTCTATGTTTCATGGTAAGATATAATATGATTTGCGAAGTGTTATGTATTCCTCGTCTACACTTCAAAGGAATGTGAATGCGACACTTCCTCGCTAGGAAATAGAGTTTGCAGATGTCTACGTATCGTAGCAATAGATTTCTAATGCTTCTTAAAACGCGATATCGCATCTCACTTCTATGTTTCATGGTAAGATGTAATATGATTTGCGAAGTGTCATGTATTCCTCGTCTACACTTCTAATGAATGTAAATGCGACACTTCCTTGCTAAGAAATAGCGTCTGCAGATGTCTACGTATCGTAGCAATGGATTTCTAATGCTTCTTAAAACGCGATTTCGCATCTCATTTCTATGTTTCATGGTAAGATGTAATATTCATTGCGAAGTGTTATGCATTCCTCGTCTACGATTCAAATGAAAGTAATTGCGACACTTCCTTGAAAGGAAATAGCGTTTGCTGATGTCTACGTATCGTAGCAATAGAGTTCTTGTGATTCTTAAAACGCGATATCGCATCTCATTTCTATGCTTCATGGTACGATATAATATGATTTGCGAAGTGTTATGTATTCCTCGTCTACACTTCAAAGGAACGTGAATGCGACACTTCCTCGCTAGGAAATAGCGTTTGCAGATGTCTACGTATTGTAGCAATAGATTTCTAACGCTTCTTAAAACGCGATATCGCATCTCATTTCTATGTTTCATGGTAAGATATAATATGATTTGCGAAGTGTCATGTATTCCTCGTCTACACTTCAAATGAACGTAAATGCGACACTTCCTTGAAAGGAAATAGCGTTTGCTGATGTCTACGTATCGTAGCAATAGAGTTCTTGTGATTCTTAAAACGCGATATCGCATCTCATTTCTATGCTTCATGGTAAGATATAATATGATTTGCGAAGTGTTATGTATTCCTCGTCTACACATCAAAGGAACGTGAATGCGACACTTCCTCGCTAGGAAATAGCGTTTGCAGATGTCTACGTATTGTAGCAATAGATTTCTAACGCTTCTTAAAACGCGATATCGCATCTCATTTCTATGTTTCATGGTAAGATATAATATGATTTGCGAAGTGTCATGTATTCCTCGTCTACACTTCAAATGAATGTGAATGCGACACTTCCTTGCTAGGAAATAGCGTTGGCAGATGTTTACGTATCGTAGCAATAGCTTTCTAATGCTTCTTAAAACGCGATATCGCATCTCATTTCTATGTTTCATTGTAAGATATAATATGATTTGCGAAGTGTCGTTTATTCCCTGTCTACACTTCAAATGAATGTAAATGCGACATTTCCCTGCTAGGAAATAGCGTCCTCAGATGTCTAGGTATCGTAGCAATAGTGTTCTAATGCTTCTTAAAACGCGATATCGCATCTCATTTCTATGTTTCATGGTAAGATATAATATGATTTGTGAAGTGTCATGTATTCCTCGTCTACACTTCTAATGAATGTAAATGCGACACTTCCTTGCTAAGAAATAGCGTCTGCAGATGTCTAGGTATCGTAGCAATAGAGTTCTTATGATTCTTAAAACGCGATATCGCATCTCATTTCTATGTTTCATGTAAGATATAATATGATTTGCGAAGTGTTATGTATTCCTCGTCTGCACTTCAAATGAATGCAAATGCGACACTTCCTTGCAAGGAAATAGCGTTTGCAGATTTCTACTTATCGTAGCAATAGAGTTCTTATGATTCTTAAAACGCGATATTGCATCTCATTTCTATGTTTCATGGTAAGATATAATATGATTTGCGAAGTGTTATGTATTCCTCGTCTACACTTCAAAGGAATGTGAATGCGACACTTCCTCGCTAGGAAATAGAGTTTGCAGATGTCTACGTATCGTAGCAATAGATTTCTAATGCTTCTTAAAACGCGATATCGCATCTCATTTCTATGTTTCATGGTAAGATATAATATGATTTGCGAAGTGTCATGTATTCCTCGTCTACACTTCTAATCAATGTAAATGCGACACTTCCTTGCTAAGAAATAGCGTCTGCAGATGTCCAGGTATCGTAGCGATAGAGTTCTAATGCTTCTTAAAACGCGATATCGCATCTCATTTCTATGTTTCATGGTAAGATATAATATGATTTGCGAAGTGTTATGTATTCCTCGTCTACACTTCAAATGAATGTAAATGCGACACTTCCTTGCAAGGAAATAGCGTTTGCAGGTGTCTACGTATCGTAGCAATAGAGTTCTTATGATTCTTAAAACGCGATATTGCATCTCATTTCTATGTTTCATGGTAAGATATAATATGATTTGCGAAGTGTTATGTATTCCTCGTCTACACTTCAAATGAATGTAAATGCGACCCTTCCTTGCAAGGAAATAGCGTTTGCAGATGTCTACGTATCGTAGCAATAGAGTTCTTATGATTCTTAAAACGCGATATTGCATCTCATTTCTATGTTTCATGGTAAGATCTAATATGATTTGCGAAGTGTTATGTATTCCTCGTCTACACTTCAAAGGAATGTAAATGCGACACTTCCCAGCAAGGAAACTGCGTTTGCAGATGTCTACGTATCGTAGCAATAGAGTTCTAATGCTTCTAAAAACGCGATATGGCATCTCATTTCTATGTTTCATGGTATGATATAACATGATTTGCGAAGTGTTATGTATTCCACGTCTACACTTCATATGAATGTTAATGCGACATTTCCTTGCAAGGAAAGAGCGTTTGCAGATGTCTACGTATCGTAGCAATAGAGTTCTTATGATTCTTAAAACGCGATATCGCATCTCATTTCTATGTTTCATGTAAGATATAATATGATTTGCGAAGTGTTATCTACTCCTCGTCTACACTTCAAATGAATGTAAATGCGACACTTCCATGAATGGAAATAGCGTCTGCAGACGTCTACGTATCGTAGCAATAGATTTATAATGCTTCTTATAACGCGGTATCGCATATCATTTCTATGCTTCATGGTAAGGTATAACATGATTTGCGAAGTGTCATGTATTCCTCGTCTACACTTCAAATCAATGTAAATGCGGCACTTCCTTGCTAGGAAATAGCGACTGCAGATGTCTAGGTATCGTAGCAATAGAGTTCAAATGCTTCTTAAAACGAGATATCGCATCTCATTTCTATGTTTCATGGTAAGATATAATATGATTTGCGAAGTGTTATGTATTCCTCGTCTACACTTCAAAGGAACGTGAATGCGACACTTCCTCGCTAGGAAATAGCGTTTGCAGATGTCTACGTATTGTAGCAATAGATTTCTAACGCTTCTTAAAACGCGATATCGCATCTCATTTCTATGTTTCATGGTAAGATATAATATGATTTGCGAAGTGTTATGTATTCCTCGTCTACACTTCAAATGAATGTAAATGCGACACTTCCTTGCAAGGAAATAGCGTTTGCAGATTTCTACGTATCGTAGCAATAAAGTACTTATGATTCATAAAACGCGATATCGCATCTCATTTCTATGTTTCATGGTAAGATATAATATTATTTGCGAAGTGTTATGTATTCCTCGTCTACACTTCAAATGAATGTAAATGCGACACTTCCCAGCAAGGAAACTGCGTTTGCAGATGTCTACGTATCGTAGCAATAGAGTTCTAATGCTTCTAAAAACGCGATATGGCATCTCATTTCTATGTTTCATGGTATGATATAACATGATTTGCGAAGTGTTATGTATTCCACGTCTACACTTCATATGAATGTTAATGCGACATTTCCTTGCAAGGAAAGAGCGTTTGCAGATGTCTACGTATCGTAGCAATAGAGTTCTTATGATTCTTAAAACGCGATATCGCATCTCATTTCTATGTTTCATGGTAAGATATAATATGATTTGCGATGTGATATCTACTCCTCGTCTACACTTCAAATGAATGTAAATGCGACACTTCCTTGCTAGGAGTTAGCGTTTGCAGATGTCTACGTATCGTAGCAATAGAGTTCTTATGATTCTTAAAACGCGATATCGCATCTCATTTCTATGTTTCATGTAAGATATAATATGATTTGCGAAGTGTTATCTACTCCTCGTCTACACTTCAAATGAATGTAAATGCGACACTTCCTTGAATGGAAATAGCGTCTGCAGACGTCTACGTATCGTAGCAATAGATTTATAATGCTTCTTATAACGCGATATCGCATATCATTTCTATGCTTCATGGTAAGGTATAACATGATTTGCGAAGTGTCATGTATTCCTCGTCTACACTTCAAATCAATGTAAATGCGGCTCTTCCTTGCTAGGAAATAGCGACTGCAGATGTCTAGGTATCGTAGCAATAGAGTTCAAATGCTTCTTAAAACGAGATATCGCATCTCATTTCTATGTTTCATGGTAAGATATAATATGATTTGCGAAGTGTTATGTATTCCTCGTCTACACTTCAAATGAATGTAAATGCGACACTTCCTTGCATGGAAATAGCGTTTGCAGATTTCTACGTATCGTAGCAATAGAGTTCTTATGATTCTTAAAACGCGATATCGCATCTCATTTCTATGCTTCATGGTAAGATTTAATATGATTTGCGAAGTGTTATGTATTCCTCGTCTACACATCAAATGAATGTGAATGCTATACTTCCTCGCTAGGAAATAGCGTTTGCAGATGTCTACGTATCGTAGCAATAGCTTTCTAATGCTTCTTAAATCGCGATATCGCATCTCATTTCTGTGTTTCTTGGTAAGATATAATATGATTTGCGAAGTGTCATGTATTCCTCGTCTACACTTCAAATGAATGTGAATGCGACACTTCCTTGCTAGGAAATAGCGTTTGCAGATGTTTACGTATCGTAGCAATAGCTTTCTAATGCTTCTTAAAACACGATATCGCATCTCATTTCTATGTTTCATGGTCAGATATAATATGATTTGCGAAGTGTTACGTATTCCTCGTCTACACTTCAAATGAATGTGAATGCGACACTTCTTCGCTAGGAAATAGCGTTTGCAGATGTCTAGGTATCGTAGCAATATAGTTCAAATGCTTCTTAAAACGAGATATTGCATCTCATATCTATGTTTCATGATAAGATATAATATTCATTGCGAAGTATTATGCATTCCTCGTATGCGATACAAATGAATGTAAATGCGACACTTCCTTGCAAGGAAATAGCGTTTGCAGATGTCTAAGTATCGTAGCAATAGAGATCATATGATTCTTAAAACGCGATATCGCATCTCATTTCTATGTTTCATGGTCAGATATAATATGATTTGCGAAGTGTTACGTATTCCTCGTCTACGATTCAAATGAAAGTAAATGCGACACTTCCTTGCAAGGAAATAGCGTTTGCAGATGTCTACGTATCGTAGCAATAGAGTTCATATGATTCTTTAAACGCGATATCGCATCTCATTTCTATGTTTCATGGTAAGATATAACATGATTTGCGAAGTGTTATGTATTCCTCGTCTACACTTCAAATGAATGTAAATGCGACACTTCCTTGCAAGGAGATAGCGTTTGCAGATGTCTACGTATCGAAGCAATAGAGTTCAAATGCTTCTTAAAACGAGATATTGCATCTCATATCTATGTTTCATGATAAGATATAATATTCATTGCGAAGTGTTATGTATTCCTCGTCTACACTTCAAATGAATGTAAATGCGACACTTCCTTGCATGGAAATAGCGTTTGCAGATGTCTACGTATCGTAGCAATAGAGATCATATGATTCTTAAAACGCGATATCGCATCTCATTTCTATGTTTCATGGTAAGATATAACATGATTTGCGAAGTGTTATGTATTCCTCGTCTACACTTCAAATGAATGTAAATGCGACACTTCCTCGCTAGGAAATAGCGTTTGCAGATGTTTACGTATCGTAGCAATAGCTTTCTAATGCTTCTTAAAACGCGATATTGCATCTCATTTCTATGTTTCATTGTAAGATATAATATGATTTGCGAAGTGTCGTGTATTCCCTGTCTACACTTCAAATGAATGTAAATGCGACATTTCCCTGCTAGGAAATAGCGTCCTCAGATGTCTACGTATCGTAGCAATAGATTTCTAATGCTTTTTAAAACGCGATATCGCATCTCATTTCTATGTTTCATGGTAAGATATAATATGATTTGCGAAGTGTCATGTATTCCTCGTCTACACTTCAAATGAATGTAAATGCGACACTTGCTTGCTAGGAAATAGCGTCTGCAGATGTCTAGGTATCGTAGCAATAGAGTTCTAATGCTTCTTAAAACGCGATATCGCATCTCATTTCTATGTTTCATAGTAGGATATAATATGATTTGCGAAGTGTTATGTATTCCTCGTCTACACTTCAAATGAATGTGAATGCTATACTTCCTCGCTAGGAAATAGCGTTTGCAGATGTCTACGTATCGTAGCAATAGAGACCATATGATTCTTAAAACGCGATATCGCATCTCATTTCTATGTTTCATGGTAAGATATAACATGATTTGCGAAGTGTTATGTATTCCACGTCTACACTTCAAATGAATGTGAATGCGAAACTTCTTCGCTAGGAAATAGCGGTTGCAGATGTCTACGTATCGTAGCTATAGCTTTCTAATGCTTCTTAAAACGCGATATCGCATCTCATTTCTATGTTTCATGGTCAGATATAATATGATTTGCGAAGTGTTACGTATTCCTCGTCTACGATTCAAATGAAAGTAAATGCGACACTTCCTTGCAAGGAAATAGCGTTTGCAGATGTCTACGTATCGTAGCAATAGAGTTCATATGATTCTTTAAACGCGATATCGCATCTCATTTCTATGTTTCATGGTAAGATATAACATGATTTGCGAAGTGTTATGTATTCCTCGTCTACACTTCAAATGAATGTAAATGCGACACTTCCTTGCAAGGAGATAGCGTTTGCAGATGTCTACGTATCGAAGCAATAGAGTTCAAATGCTTCTTAAAACGAGATATTGCATCTCATATCTATGTTTCATGATAAGATATAATATTCATTGCGAAGTGTTATGTATTCCTCGTCTACACTTCAAATGAATGTAAATGCGACACTTCCTTGCATGGAAATAGCGTTTGCAGATGTCTACGTATCGTTGCAATAGAGATCATATGATTCTTAAAACGCGATATCGCATCTCATTTCTATGTTTCATGGTAAGATATAACATGATTTGCGAAGTGTCATGTATTCCTCGTCTACACTTCAAATGAATGTAAATGCGACACTTCCTTGCTAGGAAATAGCGTCTGCAGATGTCTAGGTATCGTAGCGATAGAGTTCTAATGCTTCTTAAAACGCGATATCGCATCTCATTTCTATGTTTCATGGTAGGATATAATATGATTTGCGAAGTGTTATGTATTCCTCGTCTACACTTCAAATGAATGTGAATGCTATACTTCCTCGCTAGGAAATAGCGTTTGCAGATGTCTACGTATCGTAGCAATAGAGTTCTTATGATTCTTAAAACGCGATATTGCATCTCATTTCTATGTTTCATGGTAAGATATAATATGATTTGCGAAGTGTCATGTATTCCTCGTCTACACTTCTAATGAATGTAAATGCGACACTTCCTTGCTAAGAAATAGCGTCTGCAGATGTCTAGGTATCGTAGCGATAGAGTTCTAATGCTTCTTAAAACGCGATATCGCATCTCATTTCTATGTTTCATGGTAAGATATAATATGACTTGCGAAGTGTTATGTATTCCTCGTCTACACTTCAAATGAATGTAAATGCGACACTTCCTTGCAAGGAAATAGCGTTTGCAGATGTCTACGTATCGTAGCAATAGAGTTCTTATGATTCTTAAAACGCGATATTGCATCTCATTTCTATGTTTCATGGTAAGATATAATATGATTTGCGAAGTGTTATGTATTCCTCGTCTACACTTCAAATGAATGTAAATGCGACACTTCCTTGCAAGGAAATAGCGTTTGCAGATGTCTACGTATCGTAGCAATAGAGTTCTTATGATTCTTAAAACGCGATATTGCATCTCATTTCTATGTCTCATGGTAAGATATAATATGATTTGCGAAGTGTTATGTATTCCTCGTCTACACTTCAAATGAATGTAAATGCGACACTTCCTTGCAAGGAAATAGCGTTTGCAGATGTCTACGTATCGTAGCAATAGAGTTCTTATGATTCTTAAAACGCGATATTGCATCTCATTTCTATGTTTCATGGTAAGATATAATATGATTTGCGTAGTGTTATGTATTCCTCGTCTACACTTCAAAGGAATGTGAATGCGACACTACCTCGCTAGGAAATAGAGTTTGCAGATGTCTACGTATCGTAGCAATAGATTTCTAATGCTTCTTAAAACGCGATATCGCATCTCACTTCTATGTTTCATGGTAAGATATAATATGATTTGCGAAGTGTCATGTATTCCTCGTCTACACTTCTAATGAATGTAAATGCGACACTTCCTTGCTAAGAAATAGCGTCTGCAGATGTCTAGGTATCGTAGCAATAGAGTTCAATTGCTTCTTAAATCGAGATATTGCATCTCATATCTATGTTTCATGATAAGATATAATATTCATTGCGAAGTATTATGCATTCCTCGTATGCGATACAAATGAATGTAAATGCGACACTTCCTTGCAAGGAAATAGCGTTTGCAGATGTCTACGTATCGTAGCAATAGAGATCATATGATTCTTAAAACGCGATATCGCATCTCATTTCTATGTTTCATTGTAAGATATAATATGATTTGCGAAGTGTCGTGTATTCCCTGTCTACACTTCAAATGAATGTAAATGCGACATTTCCCTGCTAGGAAATAGCGTCCTCAGATGTCTACGTATCGTAGCAATAGATTTCTAATGCTTTTTAAAACGCGATATCGCATCTCATTTCTATGTTTCATGGTAAGATATAATATGACTTGCGAAGTGTCATGTATTCCTCGTCTACACTTCAAATGAATGTAAATGCGACACTTCCTTGCTAGGAAATAGCGTCTGCAGATGTCTAGGTATCGTAGCGATAGAGTTCTAATGCTTCTTAAAACGCGATATCGCATCTCATTTCTATGTTTCATGGTAGGATATAATATGATTTGCGAAGTGTTATGTATTCCTCGTCTACACTTCAAATGAATGTGAATGCTATACTTCCTCGCTAGGAAATAGCGTTTGCAGATGTCTACGTATCGTAGCAATAGAGTTCTTATGATTCTTAAAACGCGATATTGCATCTCATTTCTATGTTTCATGGTAAGATATAATATGATTTGCGAAGTGTCATGTATTCCTCGTCTACACTTCTAATGAATGTAAATGCGACACTTCCTTGCTAAGAAATAGCGTCTGCAGATGTCTAGGTATCGTAGCGATAGAGTTCTAATGCTTCTTAAAACGCGATATCGCATCTCATTTCTATGTTTCATGGTAAGATATAATATGACTTGCGAAGTGTTATGTATTCCTCGTCTACACTTCAAATGAATGTAAATGCGACACTTCCTTGCAAGGAAATAGCGTTTGCAGATGTCTACGTATCGTAGCAATAGAGTTCTTATGATTCTTAAAACGCGATATTGCATCTCATTTCTATGTTTCATGGTAAGATATAATATGATTTGCGAAGTGTTATGTATTCCTCGTCTACACTTCAAATGAATGTAAATGCGACACTTCCTTGCAAGGAAATAGCGTTTGCAGATGTCTACGTATCGTAGCAATAGAGTTCTTATGATTCTTAAAACGCGATATTGCATCTCATTTCTATGTTTCATGGTAAGATATAATATGATTTGCGAAGTGTTATGTATTCCTCGTCTACACTTCAAATGAATGTAAATGCGACACTTCCTTGCAAGGAAATAGCGTTTGCAGATGTCTACGTATCGTAGCAATAGAGTTCTTATGATTCTTAAAACGCGATATTGCATCTCATTTCTATGTTTCATGGTAAGATATAATATGATTTGCGAAGTGTTATGTATTCCTCGTCTACACTTCAAAGGAATGTGAATGCGACACTTCCTCGCTAGGAAATAGAGTTTGCAGATGTCTACGTATCGTAGCAATAGATTTCTAATGCTTCTTAAAACGCGATATCGCATCTCACTTCTATGTTTCATGGTAGGATGTAATATGATTTGCGAAGTGTCATGTATTCCTCGTCTACACTTCTAATGAATGTAAATGCGACACTTCCTTGCTAAGAAATAGCGTCTGCAGATGTCTAGGTATCGTAGCAATAGAGTTCAATTGCTTCTTAAATCGAGATATTGCATCTCATATCTATGTTTAATGATAAGATATAATATTCATTGCGATGTGTTATGCATTCCTCGTCTACACTTCAAATGTATGTAAATGCGACACTTCCTTGCAAAGAAATAGCGTTTGCAGACGTCTACATATCGTAGCAATTGATTTTTAATGCTTCTTAAAACGCGATATCGCATCTCATTTCTATGTTTCATGGTAAGATATAATATGATTTGCGAAGTGTTATGTATTCCTCGTCTGCACTTCAAATGAATGCAAATGCGACACTTCCTTGCAAGGAAATAGCGTTTGCAGATTTCTACGTATCGTAGCAATAAAGTACTTATGATTCATAAAACGCGATATCGCATCTCTTTTCTATGTTTCATGGTAAGATATAATATTATTTGCGAAGTGTTATGTATTCCTGGTCTACACTTCAAATGAATGTAAATGCGACACTTCCCAGCAAGGAAACTGCGTTTGCAGATGTCTACGTATCGTAGCAATAGAGTTCTAATGCTTCTAAAAACGCGATATGGCATCTCATTTCTATGTTTCATGGTAAGATATAACATGATTTGCGAAGTGTTATGTATTCTACGTCTACACTTCATATGAATGTTAATGCGACATTTCCTTGCAAGGAAAGAGCGTTTGCAGATGTCTACGTATCGTAGCAATAGAGTTCCTATGATTCTTAAAACGCGATATCGCATCTCATTTCTATGTTTCATGGTAAGATATAATATGATTTGCGATGTGATATCTACTCCTCGTCTACACTTCAAATGAATGTAAATGCGACACTTCCTTGCTAGGAATTAGCGTTTGCAGATGTCTACGTATCGTAGCAATAGAGTTCTTATGATTCTTAAAACGCGATATCGCATCTCATTTCTATGTTTCATGTAAGATATAATATGATTTGCGAAGTGTTATCTACTCCTCGTCTACACTTCAAATGAATGTAAATGCGACACTTCCTTGAATGGAAATAGCGTCTGCAGACGTCTACGTATCGTAGCAATAGATTTATAATGCTTCTTATAACGCGATATCGCATATCATTTCTATGCTTCATGGTAAGGTATAACATGATTTGCGAAGTGTCATGTATTCCTCGTCTACACTTCAAATCAATGTAAATGCGGCACTTCTTTTTTAGGTAATAGCGACTGCAGATGTCTAGGTAACGTAGCAATAGAGCTCAAATGCTTCTTAAAACGAGATATCGCATCTCATTTCTATGTTTCATGGTAAGATATAATATGATTTGCGAACTGTCATGTATTCCTCGTCTACACTTCTAATGAATGTAAATGCGACACTTCCTTGCTAAGAAATAGCGTCTGCAGATGTCCAGGTAAGTAGCGATAGAGTTCTAATGCTTCTTAAAACGCGATATCGCATCTCATTTCTATGTTTCATGGTAAGATATAATATGATTTGCGAAGTGTTATGTATTCCTCGTCTACACTTCAAATGAATGTAAATGCGACACTTCCTTGCAAGGAAATAGCGTTTGCAGATGTCTACGTATCGTAGCAATAGAGTTCTTATGATTCTTAAAACGCGATATTGCATCTCATTTCTATGTTTCATGGTAAGATATAATATGATTTGCGAAGTGTTATGTATTCCTCGTCTACACTTCAAATGAATGTAAATGCGACACTTCCTTGCAAGGAAATAGCGTTTGCAGATGTCTACGTATCGTAGCAATAGAGTTCTTATGATTCTTAAAACGCGATATTGCATCTCATTTCTATGTTTCATGGTAAGATATAATATGATTTGCGAAGTGTTATGTATTCCTCGTCTACACTTCAAAGGAATGTGAATGCGACACTTCCTCGCTAGGAAATAGAGTTTGCAGATGTCTACGTATCGTAGCAATAGATTTCTAATGCTTCTTAAAACGCGATATCGCATCTCACTTCTATGTTTCATGGTAGGATGTAATATGATTTGCGAAGTGTCATGTATTCCTCGTCTACACTTCTAATGAATGTAAATGCGACACTTCCTTGCTAAGAAATAGCGTCTGCAGATGTCTAGGTATCGTAGCAATAGAGTTCAATTGCTTCTTAAATCGAGATATTGCATCTCATATCTATGTTTAATGATAAGATATAATATTCATTGCGATGTGTTATGCATTCCTCGTCTACACTTCAAATGTATGTAAATGCGACACTTCCTTGCAAAGAAATAGCGTTTGCAGACGTCTACATATCGTAGCAATTGATTTTTAATGCTTCTTAAAACGCGATATCGCATCTCATTTCTATGTTTCATGGTAAGATATAATATGATTTGCGAAGTGTTATGTATTCCTCGTCTGCACTTCAAATGAATGCAAATGCGACACTTCCTTGCAAGGAAATAGCGTTTGCAGATTTCTACGTATCGTAGCAATAAAGTACTTATGATTCATAAAACGCGATATCGCATCTCTTTTCTATGTTTCATGGTAAGATATAATATTATTTGCGAAGTGTTATGTATTCCTGGTCTACACTTCAAATGAATGTAAATGCGACACTTCCCAGCAAGGAAACTGCGTTTGCAGATGTCTACGTATCGTAGCAATAGAGTTCTAATGCTCCTAAAAACGCGATATGGCATCTCATTTCTATGTTTCATGGTATGATATAACATGATTTGCGAAGTGTTATGTATTCTACGTCTACACTTCATATGAATGTTAATGCGACATTTCCTTGCAAGGAAAGAGCGTTTGCAGATGTCTACGTATCGTAGCAATAGAGTTCCTATGATTCTTAAAACGCGATATCGCATCTCATTTCTATGTTTCATGGTAAGATATAATATGATTTGCGATGTGATATCTACTCCTCGTCTACACTTCAAATGAATGTAAATGCGACACTTCCTTGCTAGGAATTAGCGTTTGCAGATGTCTACGTATCGCAGCAATAGAGTTCTTATGATTCTTAAAACGCGATATCGCATCTCATTTCTATGTTCCATGTAAGATATAATATGATTTGCGAAGTGTTATCTACTCCTCGTCTACACTTCAAATGAATGTAAATGCGACACTTCCTTGAATGGAAATAGCGTCTGCAGACGTCTACGTATCGTAGCAATAGATTTATAATGCTTCTTATAACGCGATATCGCATATCATTTCTATGCTTCATGGTAAGGTATAACATGATTTGCGAAGTGTCATGTATTCCTCGTCTACACTTCAAATCAATGTAAATGCGGCACTTCTTTGCTAGGAAATAGCGACTGCAGATGTCTAGGTATCGTAGCAATAGAGTTCAAATGCTTCTTAAAACGAGATATCGCATCTCATTTCTATGTTTCATGGTAAGATATAACATGATTTGCGAAGTGTTATGTATTCCTCGTCTACACTTCAAATGAATGTAAATGCGACACTTCCTTGCAAGGAGATAGCGTTTGCAGATGTCTACGTATCGAAGCAATAGAGTTCAAATGCTTCTTAAAACGAGATTTTGCATCTCATATCTATGTTTCATGATAAGATATAATATTCATTGCGAAGTGTTATGTATTCCTCGTCTACACTTCAAATGAATGTAAATGCGACACTTCCTTGCATGGAAATAGCGTTTGCAGATGTCTACGTATCGTAGCAATAGAGATCATATGATTCTTAAAACGCGATATCGCATCTCATTTCTATGTTTCATGGTAAGATATAACATGATTTGCGAAGTGTTATGTATTCCTCGTCTACACTTCAAATGAATGTAAATGCGACACTTCCTTGCATGGAAATAGCGTTTGCAGATGTCTACGTATCGTAGCAATAGAGATCATATGATTCTTAAAACGCGATATCGCATCTCATTTCTATGTTTCATGGTAAGATATAACATGATTTGCGAAGTGTTATGTATTCCTCGTCTACACTTCAAATGAATGTAAATGCGACACTTCCTCGCTAGGAAATAGCGTTTGCAGATGTTTACGTATCGTAGCAATAGCTTTCTAATGCTTCTTAAAACGCGATATCGCATCTCATTTCTATGTTTCATTGTAAGATATAATATGATTTGCGAAGTGTCGTGTATTCCCTGTCTACACTTCAAATGAATGTAAATGCGACATTTCCCTGCTAGGAAATAGCGTCCTCAGATGTCTACGTATCGTAGCAATAGATTTCTAATGCTTTTTAAAACGCGATATCGCATCTCATTTCTATGTTTCATGGTAAGATATAATATGATTTGCGAAGTGTCATGTATTCCTCGTCTACACTTCAAATGAATGTAAATGCGACACTTCCTTGCTAGGAAATAGCGTCTGCAGATGTCTAGGTATCGTAGCGATAGAGTTCTAATGCTTCTTAAAACGCGATATCGCATCTCATTTCTATGTTTCATGGTAGGATATAATATGATTTGCGAAGTGTTATGTATTCCTCGTCTACACTTCAAATGAATGTGAATGCTATACTTCCTCGCTAGGAAATAGCGTTTGCAGATGTCTACGTATCGTAGCAATAGAGTTCTTATGATTCTTAAAACGCGATATTGCATCTCATTTCTATGTTTCATGGTAAGATATAATATGATTTGCGAAGTGTCATGTATTCCTCGTCTACACTTCTAATGAATGTAAATGCGACACTTCCTTGCTAAGAAATAGCGTCTGCAGATGTCTAGGTATCGTAGCGATAGAGTTCTAATGCTTCTTAAAACGCGATATCGCATCTCATTTATATGTTTCATGGTAAGATATAATATGACTTGCGAAGTGTTATGTATTCCTCGTCTACACTTCAAATGAATGTAAATGCGACACTTCCTTGCAAGGAAATAGCGTTTGCAGATGTCTACGTATCGTAGCAATAGAGTTCTTATGATTCTTAAAACGCGATATTGCATCTCATTTCTATGTTTCATGGTAAGATATAATATGATTTGCGAAGTGTTATGTATTCCTCGTCTACACTTCAAATGAATGTAAATGCGACACTTCCTTGCAAGGAAATAGCGTTTGCAGATGTCTACGTATCGTAGCAATAGAGTTCTTATGATTCTTAAATCGCGATATTGCATCTCATTTCTATGTTTCATGGTAAGATATAATATGATTTGCGAAGTGTTATGTATTCCTCGTCTACACTTCAAATGAATGTAAATGCGACACTTCCTTGCAAGGAAATAGCGTTTGCAGATGTCTACGTATCGTAGCAATAGAGTTCAAATGCTTCTTAAAACGAGATATCGCATCTCATTTCTATGTTTCATGGTGAGATATAATATGATTTGCGAAGGGTCATGTATTCCTCGTCTACACTTCAAATGAATGTAAATGCGACACTTCCTTGAAAGGAAATAGCGTTTGCTGATGTCTACGTATCGTAGCAATAGATTTCTAATGCTTCTTAAAACGCGATTTCGCATCTCATTTCTATGTTTCATGGTAAGATGTAATTTTCATTGCGAAGTGTTATGCATTCCTCGTCTACTTTTCAAATGAAAGTAATTGCGACACTTCCTTGAAAGGAAATAGCGTTTGCTGATGTCTACGTATCGTAGCAATAGAGTTCTTGTGATTCTTAAAACGCGATATCGCATCTCATTTCTATGCTTCATGGTAAGGTATAACATGATTTGCGAAGTGTCATGTATTCCTCGTCTACACTTCAAATCAATGTAAATGCGGCACTTCCTTGCTAGGAAATAGCAACTGCAGATGTCTAGGTATCGTAGCAATAGAGTTCAAATGCTTCTTAAAACGAGATATCGCATCTCATTTCTATGTTTCATGGTAAGATATAATATGATTTGCGAAGTGTCATGTATTCCTCGTCTACACTTCAAATGAATGTAAATGCGACACTTCCTTGAAAGGAAATAGCGTTTGCTGATGTCTACGTATCGTAGCAATAGATTTCTAATGCTTCTTAAAACGCGATTTCGCATCTCATTTCTATGTTTCATGGTAAGATGTAATATTCATTGCGAAGTGTTATGCATTCCTCGTCTACTTTTCAAATGAAAGTAATTGCGACACTTCCTTGAAAGGAAATAGCGTTTGCTGATGTCTACGTATCGTAGCAATAGAGTTCTTGTGATTCTTAAAACGCGATATCGCATCTCATTTCTATGCTTCATGGTAAGATATAATATGATTTGCGAAGTGTTATGTATTCCTCGTCTACACTTCAAATCAATGTAAATGCGACACTTCCTCGCTAGGAAATAGCGTTTGCAGATGTCTACGTATTGTAGCAATAGATTTCTAACGCTTCTTAAAACGCGATATCGCATCTCATTTCTATGTTTCATGGTCAGATATAATATGATTTGCGAAGTGTTACGTATTCCTCGTCTACACTTCAAATGAATGTGAATGCGACACTTCTTCGCTAGGAAATAGCGTTTGCAGATGTCTAGGTATCGTAGCAATATAGTTCAAATGCTTCTTAAAACGAGATATTGCATCTCATATCTATGTTTCATGATAAGATATAATATTCATTGCGAAGTATTATGCATTCCTCGTATGCGATACAAATGAATGTAAATGCGACACTTCCTTGCAAGGAAATAGCGTTTGCAGATATCTACGTATCGTAGCAATAGAGATCATATGATTCTTAAAACGCGATATCGCATCTCATTTCTATGTTTCATGGTAAGATATAACATGATTTGCGAAGTGTTATGTATTCCTCGTCTACACTTCAAATGAATGTAAATGCGACACTTCCTCGCTAGGAAATAGCGTTTGCAGATGTTTACGTATCGTAGCAATAGCTTTCTAATGCTTCTTAAAACGCGATATCGCATCTCATTTCTATGTTTCATTGTAAGATATAATATGATTTGCGAAGTGTCGTTTATTCCCTGTCTACACTTCAAATGAATGTAAATGCGACATTTCCCTGCTAGGAAATAGCGTCCTCAGATGTCTAGGTATCGTAGCAATAGTGTTCTAATGCTTCTTAAAACGCGATATCGCATCTCATTTCTATGTTTCATGGTAAGATATAACATGATTTGCGAAGTGTTATGTATTCCTCGTCTACACTTCAAATGAATGTAAATGCGACACTTCCCAGCAAGGAAACTGCGTTTGCAGATGTCTACGTATCGTAGCAATAGAGTTCTAATGCTTCTAAAAACGCGATATGGCATCTCATTTCTATGTTTCATGGTATGATATAACATGATTTGCGAAGTGTTATGTATTCTACGTCTACACTTCATATGAATGTTAATGCGACATTTCCTTGCAAGGAAAGAGCGTTTGCAGATGTCTACGTATCGTAGCAATAGAGTTCTTATGATACTTAAAACGCGATATCGCATCTCATTTCTATGTTTCATGGTAAGATATAATATGATTTGCGATGTGATATCTACTCCTCGTCTACACTTCAAATGAATGTAAATGCGACACTTCCTTGCTAGGAATTAGCGTTTGCAGATGTCTACGTATCGTAGCAATAGAGTTCTTATGATTCTTAAAACGCGATATCGCATCTCATTTCTATGTTTCATGTAAGATATAATATGATTTGCGAAGTGTTATCTACTCCTCGTCTACACTTCAAATGAATGTAAATGCGACACTTCCTTGAATGGAAATAGCGTCTGCAGACGTCTACGTATCGTAGCAATAGATTTATAATGCTTCTTATAACGCGATATCGCATATCATTTCTATGCTTCATGGTAAGGTATAACATGATTTGCGAAGTGTCATGTATTCCTCGTCTACACTTCAAATCAATGTAAATGCGGCACTTCTTTTTTAGGTAATAGCGACAGCAGATGTCTAGGTATCGTAGCAATAGAGTTCAAATGCTTCTTAAAACGAGATATCGCATCTCATTTCTATGTTTCATGGTAAGATATAATATGATTTGCGAACTGTCATGTATTCCTCGTCTACACTTCTAATGAATGTAAATGCGACACTTCCTTGCTAAGAAATAGCGTCTGCAGATGTCCAGGTATCGTAGCGATAGAGTTCTAATGCTTCTTAAAACGCGATATCGCATCTCATTTCTATGTTTCATGGTAAGATATAATATGATTTGCGAAGTGTTATGTATTCCTCGTCTACACTTCAAATGAATGTAAATGCGACACTTCCTTGCAAGGAAATAGCGTTTGCAGATGTCTACGTATCGTAGCAATAGAGTTCTTATGATTCTTAAAACGCGATATTGCATCTCATTTCTATGTTTCATGGTAAGATATAATATGATTTGCGAAGTGTTATGTATTCCTCGTCTACACTTCAAATGAATGTAAATGCGACACTTCCTTGCAAGGAAATAGCGTTTGCAGATGTCTACGTATCGTAGCAATAGAGTTCTTATGATTCTTAAAACGCGATATTGCATCTCATTTCTATGTTTCATGGTAAGATATAATATGATTTGCGAAGTGTTATGTATTCCTCGTCTACACTTCAAAGGAATGTGAATGCGACACTTCCTCGCTAGGAAATAGAGTTTGCAGATGTCTACGTATCGTAGCAATAGATTTCTAATGCTTCTTAAAACGCGATATCGCATCTCACTTCTATGTTTCATGGTAGGATGTAATATGATTTGCGAAGTGTCATGTATTCCTCGTCTACACTTCTAATGAATGTAAATGCGACACTTCCTTGCTAAGAAATAGCGTCTGCAGATGTCTAGGTATCGTAGCAATAGAGTTCAATTGCTTCTTAAATCGAGATATTGCATCTCATATCTATGTTTAATGATAAGATATAATATTCATTGCGATGTGTTATGCATTCCTCGTCTACACTTCAAATGTATGTAAATGCGACACTTCCTTGCAAAGAAATAGCGTTTGCAGACGTCTACATATCGTAGCAATTGATTTTTAATGCTTCTTAAGACGCGATATCGCATCTCATTTCTATGTTTCATGGTAAGATATAATATGATTTGCGAAGTGTTATGTATTCCTCGTCTGCACTTCAAATGAATGCAAATGCGACACTTCCTTGCAAGGAAATAGCGTTTGCAGATTTCTACGTATCGTAGCAATAAAGTACTTATGATTCATAAAACGCGATATCGCATCTCATTTCTATGTTTCATGGTAAGATATAATATTATTTGCGAAGTGTTATGTATTCCTCGTCTACACTTCAAATGAATGTAAATGCGACACTTCCCAGCAAGGAAACTGCGTTTGCAGATGTCTACGTATCGTAGCAATAGAGTTCTAATGCTTCTAAAAACGCGATATGGCATCTCATTTCTATGTTTCATGGTATGATATAACATGATTTGCGAAGTGTTATGTATTCTACGTCTACACTTCATATGAATGTTAATGCGACATTTCCTTGCAAGGAAAGAGCGTTTGCAGATGTCTACGTATCGTAGCAATAGAGTTCTTATGATTCTTAAAACGCGATATCGCATCTCATTTCTATGTTTCATGGTAAGATATAATATGATTTGCGATGTGATATCTACTCCTCGTCTACACTTCAAATGAATGTAAATGCGACACTTCCTTGCTAGGAATTAGCGTTTGCAGATGTCTACGTATCGTAGCAATAGAGTTCTTATGATTCTTAAAACGCGATATCGCATCTCATTTCTATGTTTCATGTAAGATATAATATGATTTGCGAAGTGTTATCTACTCCTCGTCTACACTTCAAATGAATGTAAATGCGACACTTCCTTGAATGGAAATAGCGTCTGCAGACGTCTACGTATCGTAGCAATAGATTTATAATGCTTCTTATAACGCGATATCGCATATCATTTCTATGCTTCATGGTAAGGTATAACATGATTTGCGAAGTGTCATGTATTCCTCGTCTACACTTCAAATCAATGTAAATGCGGCACTTCTTTTTTAGGTAATAGCGACTGCAGATGTCTAGGTATCGTAGCAATAGAGTTCAAATGCTTCTTAAAACGAGATATCGCATCTCATTTCTATGTTTCATGGTAAGATATAATATGATTTGCGAACTGTCATGTATTCCTCGTCTACACTTCTAATGAATGTAAATGCGACACTTCCTTGCTAAGAAATAGCGTCTGCAGATGTCCAGGTATCGTAGCGATAGAGTTCTAATGCTTCTTAAAACGCGATATCGCATCTCATTTCTATGTTTCATGGTAAGATATAATATGATTTGCGAAGTGTTATGTATTCCTCGTCTACACTTCAAATGAATGTAAATGCGACACTTCCTTGCAAGGAAATAGCGTTTGCAGATGTCTACGTATCGTAGCAATAGAGTTCTTATGATTCTTAAAACGCGATATTGCATCTCATTTCTATGTTTCATGGTAAGATATAATATGATTTGCGAAGTGTTATGTATTCCTCGTCTACACTTCAAATGAATGTAAATGCGACACTTCCTTGCAAGGAAATAGCGTTTGCAGATGTCTACGTATCGTAGCAATAGAGTTCTTATGATTCTTAAAACGCGATATTGCATCTCATTTCTATGTTTCATGGTAAGATATAATATGATTTGCGAAGTGTTATGTATTCCTCGTCTACACTTCAAAGGAATGTGAATGCGACACTTCCTCGCTAGGAAATAGAGTTTGCAGATGTCTACGTATCGTAGCAATAGATTTCTAATGCTTCTTAAAACGCGATATCGCATCTCACTTCTATGTTTCATGGTAGGATGTAATATGATTTGCGAAGTGTCATGTATTCCTCGTCTACACTTCTAATGAATGTAAATGCGACACTTCCTTGCTAAGAAATAGCGTCTGCAGATGTCTAGGTATCGTAGCAATAGAGTTCAATTGCTTCTTAAATCGAGATATTGCATCTCATATCTATGTTTAATGATAAGATATAATATTCATTGCGATGTGTTATGCATTCCTCGTCTACACTTCAAATGTATGTAAATGCGACACTTCCTTGCAAAGAAATAGCGTTTGCAGACGTCTACATATCGTAGCAATTGATTTTTAATGCTTCTTAAAACGCGATATCGCATCTCATTTCGATGTTTCATGGTAAGATATAATATGATTTGCGAAGTGTTATGTATTCCTCGTCTGCACTTCAAATGAATGCAAATGCGACACTTCCTTGCAAGGAAATAGCGTTTGCAGATTTCTACGTATCGTAGCAATAAAGTACTTATGATTCATAAAACGCGATATCGCATCTCTTTTCTATGTTTCATGGTAAGATATAATATTATTTGCGAAGTGTTATGTATTCCTGGTCTACACTTCAAATGAATGTAAATGCGACACTTCCCAGCAAGGAAACTGCGTTTGCAGATGTCTACGTATCGTAGCAATAGAGTTCTAATGCTTCTAAAAACGCGATATGGCATCTCATTTCTATGTTTCATGGTATGATATAACATGATTTGCGAAGTGTTATGTATTCTACGTCTACACTTCATATGAATGTTAATGCGACATTTCCTTGCAAGGAAAGAGCGTTTGCAGATGTCTACGTATCGTAGCAATAGAGTTCCTATGATTCTTAAAACGCGATATCGCATCTCATTTCTATGTTTCATGGTAAGATATAATATGATTTGCGATGTGATATCTACTCCTCGTCTACACTTCAAATGAATGTAAATGCGACACTTCCTTGCTAGGAATTAGCGTTTGCAGATGTCTACGTATCGCAGCAATAGAGTTCTTATGATTCTTAAAACGCGATATCGCATCTCATTTCTATGTTTCATGTAAGATATAATATGATTTGCGAAGTGTTATCTACTCCTCGTCTACACTTCAAATGAATGTAAATGCGACACTTCCTTGAATGGAAATAGCGTCTGCAGACGTCTACGTATCGTAGCAATAGATTTATAATGCTTCTTATAACGCGATATCGCATATCATTTCTATGCTTCATGGTAAGGTATAACATGATTTGCGAAGTGTCATGTATTCCTCGTCTACACTTCAAATCAATGTAAATGCGGCACTTCTTTGCTAGGAAATAGCGACTGCAGATGTCTAGGTATCGTAGCAATAGAGTTCAAATGCTTCTTAAAACGAGATATCGCATCTCATTTCTATGTTTCATGGTAAGATATAACATGATTTGCGAAGTGTTATGTATTCCTCGTCTACACTTCAAATGAATGTAAATGCGACACTTCCTTGCAAGGAGATAGCGTTTGCAGATGTCTACGTATCGAAGCAATAGAGTTCAAATGCTTCTTAAAACGAGATTTTGCATCTCATATCTATGTTTCATGATAAGATATAATATTCATTGCGAAGTGTTATGTATTCCTCGTCTACACTTCAAATGAATGTAAATGCGACACTTCCTTGCATGGAAATAGCGTTTGCAGATGTCTACGTATCGTAGCAATAGAGATCATATGACTCTTAAATCGCGATATCGCATCTCATTTCTATGTTTCATGGTAAGATATAACATGATTTGCGAAGTGTTATGTATTCCTCGTCTACACTTCAAATGAATGTAAATGCGACACTTCCTCGCTAGGAAATAGCGTTTGCAGATGTTTACGTATCGTAGCAATAGCTTTCTAATGCTTCTTAAAACGCGATATCGCATCTCATTTCTATGTTTCATTGTAAGATATAATATGATTTGCGAAGTGTCGTGTATTCCCTGTCTACACTTCAAATGAATGTAAATGCGAACATTTCCTGCTAGGAAATAGCGTCCTCAGATGTCTACGTATCGTAGCAATAGATTTCTAATGCTTTTTAAAACGCGATATCGCATCTCATTTCTATGTTTCATGGTAAGATATAATATGATTGCGAAGTGTCATGTATTCCTCGTCTACACTTCAAATGAATGTAAATGCGACACTTCCTTGCTAGAAATAGCGTCTGCAGATGTCTAGGTATCGTAGCGATAGAGTTCTAATGCTTCTTAAAACGCGATATCGCATCTCATTTCTATGTTTTCATGGTAGGATATAATATGATTTGCGAAGTGTTATGTATTCCTCGTCTACACTTCAAATGAATGTGAATGCTATACTTCCTCGCTAGGAAATAGCGTTTGCAGATGTCTACGTATCGTAGCAATAGAGTTCTTATGATTCTTAAAACGCGATATTGCATCTCATTTCTATGTTTCATGGTAAGATATAATATGATTTGCGAAGTGTCATGTATTCCTCGTCTACACTTCTAATGAATGTAAATGCGACACATCCTTGCTAAGAAATAGCGTCTGCAGATGTCTAGGTATCGTAGCGATAGAGTTCTAATGCTTCTTTAAAACGCGATATCGCATCTCATTTATATGTTTCATGGTAAGATATAATATGACTTGCGAAGTGTTATGTATTCCTCGTCTACACTTCAAATGAATGTAAATGCGACACTTCCTTGCAAGGAAATAGCG
The DNA here is from genome assembly GCF_050948175.1 of Xylocopa sonorina. Lineage (NCBI taxonomy): Eukaryota > Metazoa > Arthropoda > Insecta > Hymenoptera > Apidae > Xylocopa > Xylocopa sonorina. Next base: position 3,609 of record NW_027490226.1, on the reverse strand, counting down.
TTTGCAGATGTCTACGTATCGTAGCAATAGAGATCATATGATTCTTAAAACGCGATATCGCATCTCATTTCTATGTTTCATGGTAAGATATAACATGATTTGCGAAGTGTTATGTATTCCTCGTCTACACTTCAAATGAATGTAAATGCGACACTCCCTCGCTAGGAAATAGCGTTTGCAGATGTTTACGTATCGTAGCAATAGCTTTCTAATGCTTCTTAAAACGCGATATCGCATCTCATTTCTATGTTCATTGTAAGATATGATATGATTTGCGAAGTGTCGTGTATTCCCTGTCTACACTTCAAATGAATGTAAATGCGACATTTCCCTGCTAGAAATAGCGTCCTCAGATGTCTACGTATCGTAGCAATAGATTTCTAATGCTTTTTTAAACGCGATATCGCATCTCATTTCTATGTTTCATGGTAAGATATAATATGAATTTGCGAAGTGTCATGTATTCCTCGTCTACACTTCAAATGAATGTAAATGCGACACTTCCTTGCTAGGAAATAGCGTCTGCAGATGTCTAGGTATCGTAGCGATAGAGTTCTAATGCTTCTTAAAACCGCGATATCGCATCTCATTTCTATGTTTCATGGTAGGATATAATATGATTTGCGAAGTGTTATGTATTCTCGTCTACACTTCAAATGAATGTGAATGCTATACTTCCTCGCTAGGAAATAGCGTTTGCAGATGTCTACGTATCGTAGCAATAGAGTTCTTATGATTCTTAAAAACGCGATATTGCATCTCATTCTATGTTTCATGGTAAGATATAATATGATTTGCGAAGTGTTATGTATTCCTCGTCTACACTTCAAGAGGAATGTGAATGCTACACTTCCTCGCTAGGAAATAGAGTTTGCAGATGTCTACGTATCGTAGCAATAGATTTCTAATGCTTCTTAAAACGCGATATCGCATCTCATTTCCTATGTTTCATGGTAAGATATAATATGATTTGCGAAGTGTCATGGTATTCCTCGTCTACACTTCTAATGAATGTAAATGCGACACTTCCTTGCTAAGAAATAGCGTCTGCAGATGTCCAGGTATCGTAGGCGATAGAGTTCTAATGCTTCTTAAACGCGATATCGCATCTCATTTCTATGTTTCATGGTAAGATATAATATGATTTGCGAAGTGTTATGTATTCCTCGTCTACACTTCAAATGAATGTAAATGCGACACTTCCTTGCAAGGAAATAGCGTTTGCAGATGTCTACGTATCGTAGCAATAGAGTTCTTATGATTCTTAAAACGCGATATTGCATCTCATTTCTATGTTTCATGGTAAGATATAATATGATTTGCGAAGTGTTATGTATTCCTCGTCTACACTTCAAATGAATGTAAATGCGACACTTCCTTGCAAGGAAATAGCGTTTGCAGATGTCTACGTATCGTAGCAATAGAGTTCTTATGATTCTTAAAACGCGATATTGCATCTCATTTCTATGTTTCATGGTAAGATATAATATGATTTGCGAAGTGTTATGTATTCCTCGTCTACACTTCAAAGGAATGTGAATGCGACACTTCCTCGCTAGGAAATAGAGTTTGCAGGTGTCTACGTATCGTAGCAATAGATTTCTAATGCTTCTTAAAACGCGATATCGCATCTCACTTCTATGTTTCATGGTAAGATGTAATATGATTTGCGAAGTGTCATGTATTCCTCGTCTACACTTCTAATGAATGTAAATGCGACACTTCCTTGCTAAGAAAGAGCGTCTGCAGATGTCTAGGTATCGTAGCAATAGAGTTCAATTGCTTCTTAAATCGAGATATTGCATCCTCATATCTATGTTTAATGATAAGATATAATATTCATTGCGATGTGTTATGCATTCCTCGTCTACACTTCAAATGTATGTAAATGCGACACTTCCTTGCAAAGAAATAGCGTTTGCAGACGTCTACGTATCGTAGCAATGATTTTTAATGCTTCTTAAAACGCGATATCGCATCTCATTTCTATGTTTCATGGTAAGATATAATATGATTGCGAAGTGTTATGTATTCCTCGTCTGCACTTCACATGAATGCAAATGCGACACTTCCTTGCAAGGAAATAGCGTTTGCAGATTTCTACGTATCGTAGCAATAAAGTAACTTATGATCATAAAACGCGATATCGCATCTCATTTCTATGTTTCATGGTAAGATATAATATTATTAGCGAAGTGTTATGTATTCCTCGTCTACACTTCAAATAAATGTAAATGCGACACTTCCCAGCAAGGAAACTGCGTTTGCAGATGTCTACGTATCGTAGCAATAGAGTTCTAATGCTTCTAAAAACGCGATATAGCATCTCATTTCTATGTTTCATGGTATGATATAACATGATTTGCGAAGTGTTATGTATTCCACGTCTACACTTCATATGAATGTTAATGCGACATTTCCTTGCAAGGAAAGAGCGTTTGCAGATGTCTACGTATCGTAGCAATAGAGTTCTTATGATTCTTAAAACGCGATATCGCATCTCATTTCTATGTTTCTTGGTAAGATATAATATGATTTGCGATGTGATATCTACTCCTCGTCTACACTTCAAATGAATGTAAATGCGACACTTCCTTGCTAGGAATTAGCGTTTGCAGATGTCTACGTATCGTAGCAATAGAGTTCTTATGATTCTTAAAACGCGATATCGCATCTCATTTCTATGTTTCATGTAAGATATAATATGATTTGCGAAGTGTTATCTACTCCTCGTCTACACTTCAAATGAATGTAAATGCGACACTTCCTTGAATGGAAATAGCGTCTGCAGACGTCTACGTATCGTAGCAATAGATTTATAATGCTTCTTATAACGCGATATCGCATATCATTTCTATGCTTCATGGTAAGGTATAACATGATTTGCGAAGTGTCATGTATTCCTCGTCTACACTTCAAATCAATGTAAATGCGGCACTTCCTTGCTAGGAAATAGCGACTGCAGATGTCTAGGTATCGTAGCAATAGAGTTCAAATGCTTCTAAAAACGAGATATCGCATCTCATTTCTATGTTTCATGGTAAGATATAATATGATTTGCGAAGTGTTATGTATTCCTCGTCTACACTTCAAAGGAACGTGAATGCGACACTTCCTCGCTAGGAAATAGCGTTTGCAGATGTCTACGTATTGTAGCAATAGATTTCTAACGCTTCTTAAAACGCGATATCGCATCTCATTTCTATGTTTCATGGTAAGATATAACATTATTTGCGAAGTGTTATGTATTCCTCGTCTACACTTCAAATGAATGTAAATGCGACACTTCCTTGCAAGGAGATAGCGTTTGCAGATGTCTACGTATCGAAGCAATAGAGTTCAAATGCTTCTTAAAACGAGATATTGCATCTCATATCTATGTTTCATGATAAGATATAGTATTCATTGCGAAGTGTTATGTATTCCTCGTCTACACTTCAAATGAATGTAAATGCGACACTTCCTTGCATGGAAATAGCGTTTGCAGATTTCTACGTATCGTAGCAATAGAGTTCTTATGATTCTTAAAACGCGATATCGCATCTTATTTCTATGCTTCATGGTAAGATTTAATATGATTTGCGAAGTGTTATGTATTCCTCGTCTACA